>NC_062565.1:30053431-30354764 GCF_022837055.1 Prionailurus viverrinus | reverse complement strand
ATCTTTTGTGTACATCTCACTCTATGCAAATATGTTGTTTCACCTCTTTTTCTTTCCTCCATAAACAGTAGCATACCACTGTAAACACTGGTGTGCACTTGCTTTTTATACATTTTTATTAATTAAAAACTTTTAAAAATGTTTATTTAGAGGGGGGGCGGAGAGAGAGAGAGAGAGAGAGAGAGAGAGAATCTGAAGCAGGTTCCAGGCTTTGAGCTGTCAGCACAGAGCCCAATGCAGGGCTTGAACTCACAAACCACGAGATCATGGCCGGAGCTGAAGTCAGATGCTTAACTGACTGAGCCACCCAGGTGCCTCTATCTATCTATCTATCTATCTATCATTCTATCTATCATCTATTTATTTTTGAGAGAGAGAGGTAGAGACAGAGGGAGTGAGGGAGGAAGACGGTGGGGGGGGGGAGAGAGAGAGAAAGAGAGAGAGAATCCTAAGTAGGCCCCACACTCAGCACAGAGACCAACGTGGGCCTCAATCCCATGACCCCAGGATCACGATCTGAGCCAAAATCAAGCGTCAGATGCTCAACTGACTCAGCCACCCTGGCACCCTGCACTTGGTTTTTTAAAATGAACAGTCATGGGAATTTTAAGTTTCCATATCAGTTTGTAAACAGCTTCCCTGTTCTTCTGACCTGCTGCATGGTTCTCCATGGCATGGGCATAGCAGAGTTTGACAATCCCATTATTGACGGATCTGTATGTTGCTTCTAATTTTTTCCTCTCTCAAGCAGGGCAGGAATGAATGTCCCTGTGAACACATTTTTCCCCCTCTAATATATATATAATAGTAAGAGATACCATCTTCTCTTTTGTTCCATAAAATGATGACAAACACCTTTTCTTTGCAATCTGACCTCCAATACATCTCCCAACTTTTTTTTACATGGTCCCAGCTGAAGTGCTGGTTCTACCCCAGCAAGACCCAACTCAGCCCCCTCCAACCATCACTGTATTTTTAAAAAATTTTTAATATTTATTTATTTTTGAGAGAGAGAGACAGAGAGAGCACAAGTGGGAGAGGGGCAGAGAGAGGGAGATACAGAATCTGAAACAGGCTCCAGGCTCTGAGCTGTTAGCACAGCGCCAGATGCGGGGCTTGAACTCACGAACTGTGAGACCATGGCCTGAGCCAAAGTCGGATGCTTAACCAACTGAGCCACCCAGGTGCCCCGCATCACTTTATTTTGAATGGCTCTTTCCCACCAACCTTCCACGGGATCCATAGCTGGTGACTCTCTGGCATTCCTGCCCCTGTCCGGTTCCAGGAATCTTGGCATTTGGGGGGGTCAGGGAAGGGTGTGGGATCAGTGATGGTAAGTCCATGTGGAGGGAGGGGATGGAAGAGTCTGGGATTGTGCCTGGGACCTGAGATGTCTGTATCACTGGTTGCTGCCATCCTTCCCCAGGCAGTGGTTCTGACATCATGGTGAGTGACTGCTGCCGCAAGGAGCAGATGAGTGATTGTTCGTATACCCGCTCTTCTCCAGTGTTTGGCTTCTGGATATTTTCTCGATGCTGCTTCCTGGAGTTCTGCAATAACCCTCAGAACAGAGTGTTCTATATTCCTTAGAACTTCCGCAGAGACTTTTAGAATAAAACCCTGCTAGTTGCCATCCATCTTCTAGTCCCTTTTACCAGCTCCTAGTTGACACCCAACACCCCTCTTCCCACTCAGCCCTTCCCCCAGGTCCCCTCTCCAGAATTCTCTGAGTTTTCCCTTCAAGTCCTCACAGTTTGATGGCTTTACTCTTCTCTCCTCCCATCTCTCAGCTGCTTCTTGGCCTTGCTTTGCCCCTTCTCCCCCCATGGGCCTCTCTAGCCTCAAGTCCCCAGGTGTTCCTCGCAAATAAATTGGTGTACAAACTGTAGAGCTTGTCTCTCTCTTCTGGTAGTGGTGGAGGCTGAGGAAAGCTGAGGTCCCACCTGACTGCCCCACCTCGGGGCTCCCAGCTCTGTTGAACTCTGCTTCTGCCCAACCTTCATGTCTTGGATTCAGCTCTAGGCACAAAAGGTGAAGAACTGGAAGCCTTTCTGTGGCGAAGGGCAAAAGGGCAGTGGGCACCCTTGGCAGTGCTATGTGGGGCCTGGGTTGGGGGAGGTCCACGGTGTGGGAGGTGAGGGCTGGCAGGAGTGGAGCTATGAGGCCTGGGACCAGGCCCAGGGAGAGGGTGGGGGGAAGCACCCTGTGGAAGAGCCGCTAGATCTAGTGGAGCCCTGGCCGGAACCCAGGCTCAGCTTCCCTCTTCAAGGACCATGTGGGAAGTTACTGCCGAATCTTGGGCCTTGGGTTCCTCAGCCTCTGAGACCATCGTCTAGTTCGACTTGCTAGAGCTGTATAAACCTAGACTTCTACACTGAAGTCAGAGATGATGGGGGGAAAGTGGGCCCAGACAGGGGGGCACACTGAAGGTTTGTACTTATTTTTGTACACCTCCCCCCCACACACACTGCTCTCTTACCTACCAATTAATATTGGGGTTTCCTGCCAGAGCATAGGCTATTTAAAGGGCCAGGGATCTCTGCTAACATGTGCAAAATGTTGTGTAAGAGTATATGCTGCATGATGCCCTTTGTACCAAGCACACAGACAAAATTCCTCTAAGCAGCTACAACTCAGGACAGCGGCTACCCAAGTTAGAAGTGCCTGGGAGGGTGCACGAAGGTTGCTTTGGGTGCTGATATAGGCCTTTATAGTGACTTGAGGACTGGTAATCTGGGTGTGAAGTTTAGAAAAACCCACATTATGGTATGTGTAAGCTTTGGTATGTTTTGGAAGAGGCTTAAAAATAGGCCAGGGGTGTCTGGCTGGCTCAGTTGGTAGAGCATGTGACTCTTGAACTCGGGGTAGTGAGTCAAGCCCCACATTGGGGATAGAGATAACTTTAAAAAGTAGTGGGGCACCTAGGTGGCTCAGTTGGTTAAGTTGGTGACTCTTGGTTTTGGCTCAGGTCATGATCTCGTGGTGTGAGTTTGAGCCCTGCCATTGGGCTCTGTGCTGCCAGCACAGAGCCTGCTTGGGATTCTCTCTCTCTCTTTCTCTCTCAAAATGAATAAAAGTTTTATTTTATTTTTTAAGTTTATGGATTTGAGAGGTGAAGGGAGAGAATGAGTGGGGGAGGGGCAGAGAGAGACACAGAGAATCCCAAGCAGGCTCCAAGCTGTCAGCAGAGCCGACGTGGGGCTCAATCTCACGAACTGTGAAATCATGACCTGGGCTGAAACCAAGAGTCAGATGTTTAACCAACTGAGTCATCCAGGAGCCAGTATAAACAAACATTTTTTTTTAAGTAGTAATACATACATACATAAATGCTACAATCTGTAGGTACCTTTGTCCCATGTGTCTATTTTTGAGGCTTTAATTTTCACCTGTGCACACAAACATGCATTCTCTCAATCCTAGGAGGTACTATCCCTCCTTGACAGGTGACCAAAGTGAGACAGAAACCAACTTACCCAAGTGGCAGAGGAGCTGGAATTGGGTCCCCCAACCACAAAGTGCACACTGCTTTTTAGGAACAGGTTTCACAACCCCAGCACTGGGTTGAGATTCAGAAGGGTGGGCACCTGGCTGTACTCAATAACACCACACCCAGAACAGTGTGTTTAACTGCATGTATGAAAAAAGTTATGAATATTCACTACTATTTTCTGTAGGCTTGTAGTTTTCCAAAAATAAAACCTTAAAATCAAAGACCTAAACTGCAGCCTCACCTGTATAATTTGTGAACATCCCCAACCCCCAAACCTAGCTCCCTAAAGAGGTGGTCCTGGGTGCCAGGATCCTGAAAGAACAGGCAAGAACCCAGGTTCCTCAGCACCAGGGGACTCTCAGATACAGGCCTGGACCCTTTGGTTTGCTCCTGAGTTTTTCTGGTTTAAAGGAGAGTTTTTCCTCCTCTGTTAGATGGAAAAGCCAATGTAACCAGGGTTTAATTCTCTAGGTTTTGTAGGGCAAAGTTTTTTGTTTTGTTAAAGATTTTAAGTAATCTCTACACCCAATGTGGAGTCCAAACTTATAACCCCAAGATTGAGTCACACGCTCTACTGACTGAGCCAGACAGGTGCCCCTGTGGAGTAAGTTAAAGGCTGGGAGAAGTCTTAGCTAATCAGAAGGTGGATGGATACAAGCCCTTTGGGGGCAGGCCATGAGAAAGCCACAAAGGCCAAGTGGAGTGGGCCAGGCTGTAAACTGTTTGCTCCCCATGCCCAATTAACTTTAACAGGTCTACACTTGTCCATATCTGAGCCTGACCCCATCAACAGTGTGACACAGACTTAGCCCAGTCCATTTATTGTGGAGGTTCTGGAGAATAAACGGGAGATATAGTGCAGAGCAGGGCAGACCCTTGCCTCTCCTCTCCCCTAGAACCTATGGAAGTGGGTGTCAGGACTCAATGATGTGAAGTGGGGCTGAGGAGGCCAGAGACGGTGGCAAAAGGAGAGAAGCAGGAAACCAGGGCAGGAGTAGAGGTGGAGGCAGTGAAGTAGGGACACCAGAGTGCCTAGTCAGGAAATCTGCACAGATGTCTACGCTTCATTCTTCTTGCTACAACTTCAGTCTGGGTCTTAAGATAGCCATGGGCTGCAATCTACAACCAGACCTGAATGGAGATAGCAGGTGGCCGGACTGACAGGGGATTGGAAAGATGAGGGGGCTGATGGACTCGGAAGATGGGAAAGGCACGAAGAAACCACTGTGCCTTCCCTAGGTCAACCTGGGCAGAAAGTGAACTTGGTATTTTCTAGGAGAAAGAAGAGTACTGGTGCAGTGCTACAGCGGTTTCTGGGAAGGAAATGAAACCTAAGCCATACAGATGCTGGAAGCACAGAGGAAGGGAGGCCTGAAAAATCACAGACCAGAGAATGTGGGTGTTCTAGGAGGGCAGCACTAGGTGCTGGGGTGTTAGGAGAGAGATGCTGGAAGAGTAAAATCCAAGAAGGATAAGGCATCAGGGCCCAGCCCAGGGAAGAACCAAAAGTCCTGAGCTGTTGAGAGACAAGTTTATGTGGCGGAGGTCAGCAACGGACAAGCTCAGGTTCAGGGGCAGGGTGGCCAGGGGGTCGAGGCCTTCAGGCTCCTTCCCAGCACGGAAGGTGGGTAGGGGCAGTGAGAGGTTCAGAGCCTTGTAGAACCACTGGATTTGGAACTCCGACAGGGGCAGGGCCAAGGCCCCAGCAGGGGGATCAGGCAGGGAGCTCTGGAGCTGGGGGCTGGACCAGGAGTTGCAGTAATCGTACTGGCAGCACTGGGCCTGGTACCAGTACTCCGAGAAGTAGGTATTGCGTTTTTCCTGGCAGCGGTAAGAATTGTACTGTCCACAGCCTCGGATGAAGAAACGTATCTTGGTATCTGGAGAAGAGGGAACAGCTAATACCCCTGCTGCCTCCCATGGTCCCCAAGCCTGGTATCCTCACCCTAGACTCTCCCCATCCCTCACCCAGACCTGACTTCTAGCCCAGACTCCTTCAGAATGGGCCAGAAAAATTGGCTTAGCTGACCCCCGAGAACCCCAGACTCCTCTTTTCAGGATCCTCCTGTCTTCTTCTTGCACCCCAGGCCCTAAGCAGCCCTCATCTATGAGAGGAGAGGAGACCAAGCCACAGGCTATCCCACCAGCAGCTCCCTCCTGGGACTTGACTCACCATAATAGATGGTTATCACCATGCATGGTGACGAGCTGCTGATGGTGCACTTCTCTGAGCCTGAAATGCACCCTGTAGAAGGGTCTTCTAAGAGGCAGAGGTGACAGGTCCGGACTTCAGAAACAGGAGCTGGGGAAGCAGAAAACAGGAAGGATGGGAATGTTGGCTCATTCCAAGTTCTCTGCCTTGCAGGGAGCCTGTGAACCGAGGGCTACAGCACCCCCCGCCCTTCCTGGACTCAGTCACCCCTCCCTCCTTGCCCCTGGGCCCCACTTACCCTTTCCCACTGCGAAGCCCACCATGACCAGCACACCTACAAGTACATGGAACTTCATGATGGAATTCTGAGAAGGGCAGTCCCTGAGGGGTATCCTGAAATCCCACCTTCCTGTGACCATGTTCCTTGCAGGGTGATTTTGATAGTTTGAGCAGGAGCTGCTGTAGACGTAGAGCTATATTCCTTGGCTGGGGGAGGAAGTTATTAACTTGGCTGGAGGGACGGTATGTCCTCACCCACAAGGTCAGGTTCCTGGACGTGGGAACAGTGGCCTACACAAGAACAACACCTGGGCCTTTATCCAGTTGTCTGTCTCTCTCATGCCCTGAAAAAATCTATTCCCACACCTCAAGGGTCCATGGACCAGTGTCTGTCTCTGGTACCACCTACTGTCCTCCCCACACATACAGCGAGTCCCTACCGTGCTGGGAAACACTTGGGCCAGGCGCCCAGGGTCCCTGTCCTTCTGAGATGAGCGTGTCAGCTCCCCCAGCAGGGGGCGCACAGACACCACCCAGCAGCAACTCTGGACCTTGTCCCTCTTTCCACCCCTTACCGTTCTATTTATTTCAGGACAACTTTCCCTGTAAAATCAAAACCGAAATATTTTGTTGTTGATTATACTCCTTACAGTATAAATGTACAGCCATAGGTGGCCAAAAAAGAACAAATTATGTCTCCAGTCTTTGAAAGTGGATTTTCCCCTAGGTCTTTTCCATGTGACGTTGCACATCTCCGCATCCACTACTAGTTCTGCTCTACTGCTAAAAACATCAACCAAGTCCACTGGGCACAAATCTGTGCTGGTTTTCAACTTGAGGGTGGGCTGGGCCATGAGGGCCCCTGGGATCAAGCACAGCACTACCCTCCCATCCCCCATCCCCAAGCACCAGCAGACCAGCTCATGGCCTTTTCTTCCACTTTATTTCATATTCCCACCACAATAATGACTCCTTTAATTTAAACTAAAAACCATAGAGGGTTCCTGAAAGGGTGGCAGCAAAGGAATAGAGGTGTTAAAGGCAGAGGGACAGGTTGGGTGGGGAATCAGCGAATCGTCTTGACTGGGCTCTTGAAGTTGCTGGCGGCTTGGAGCTGCAGCTGGTAGGCCATTGGATGGATCTTGAAACCGTAGAGCCTGGGCCAGGGCACAGATCAGAGGCAGTAGGGTGAGCCCCACTCTGGCCCTGCCAGTGGCCTGCATTTCCCCCTCCCCACCCCAGCTTCTCCATGGGTCTGCTAAGTGCTTAAGGACAGTGGTTCCCAAACATCTTCCCTCCAGAATACTGGGAAATATACCTTAAATAGGCATTAAAACTCTTACTCTAGGATATACGTAAACATACACACACATACAGGAATGTGACTGCTTGCTTCTGTGTGCACTTGTTTCAACAGAACACCAAACTGTTCTTCCCAGTACACATGATGTTCCAGGAAGATAAACCACACTTTCTCCTGGCAAAAGGCTGAGTGCCCGAGATGATGGCAAAAAGTTATCGTTTAAATGGTACTTCCAGTGCCAAATGTTATTCAAAGCAACTCACTATTTAAATATACTCTGTCAGGTATATTTAAATACACTCCGTCAGGCAGGTACTGTCATCACCCCCGTTTCATGGATAAGGGAACTGAGGCACAGGCAATCAAATACCTTCCCCAAGGTCACTCGCTGTGGGAGAAGCAAACCTCAAGAAAGGACCATGCCCTGTCCTCCCTTCTCTCTGGGGAATCCCGAACCTTTCCTTCGACCCATGGTGACTCTAGCCCTGCTCCCCACCTGGGCACAAACTGGTTGGCGGGCCGTTTGGGCCGGTACTCAGGGTGCACCATGAAGAGCATGTGAGGGAAACCGGTGCCGAAGTAGGCGCCGTCCGTGTGATGGTGCCTCGATGACTTGGGTGTGTACACGTCCATGCACTTGGGGCAGTAGAGCTTCACCATGGCCTCACCTGGGATGTCCGAAAGGCCTGGGAGACAGCCAGACTCAGCAGGCCGGGCATCCCCAACCCTGCCCAACCTCCCTCCCACACAGAGGCCCCGACTTGCTGAACCCCAACTCCTTCCCAGAGGACCTGCCTTTTGATGTGGCCTCCTTCCCCTTCTCTAACACTCACCGATGGGAAGCATTGGCTGATTCTCACAGTACACACGGGGACAGTAGCCAAAGTCTCCTTGCTGGTACTTTTCCAACTGAGGTGAATAAAATGAAAGGGGTTGGTAGGTAGGTACAAAGAGAAGAGGCAATCCCCTCCTCAGCCCAAGCCACGTCACTGTCCCCAACTCCTGCCTCTGTCCAGAGACCCCTTCTAAGCAGGCCCAGACAGGCCCTCATACTCTTCTGCTTCCTTTCCTCCAGTTAGGCAGGGTACAGACCATCAGAGCCATTCGCTGTTTGTTCCCTAAGGAAAAGGCAGACTGCAACAACTCCCTGTCCAAGGTCATGTCTCCCTCCCCAAAAACACCTCAGTCAGCACAAACCCCAATTAGGATTTAATTCCCAGGGCCAGGTTGTGGGGTTCTTCCCCTCTTCTCGGCTACATTCCTTGACAAGGTTGAAACGTTTGACTCCCGTGCTGCAGGAACCTCTGTTTCCCTTATTGCCTCAGAGGAGTCAAGTGGGAGCAGAGAGGCCTCACCATCTGGGCGATGCCACGGTTGGTGAGGATATAGCGGGCGTGGATCAATCCATAAAGCATCTCGGCTGCCTGCTCAATCAGGTCACTCTGGTTGGGGTTGTCTTCCAGCTCTTCATCTGAAACATAGCCCCGGCCAATTGCAACCACTTGTCTTACAGCTTTCTTAGATGCCCCACCCACTGCCAGGGATTGCCAGCTACTCAGTGTGCCCCACACCCATCTTTAAGTCACCCATCACCTGAGCATTTGACCCAGAAACCTGGGCCTCTGACCCTTCCACCAACCCAAGGCAGCTCTGCCTTCTTTCCACATCTCTTCAGCCTCTGCTCTCTCTCCCTCCCAACCCCTCCTCAACACATAAATGCAAAGATGTCAACGCAGAAGATGAAACTGAAAGGTGAAAGGCAAAAAAAAAAAAAAAAAAAAAAAAAAGCAGGAAAGGTGACCCAAGGAGAAACTAGCATTAGGAGACAGAGCCAAGTTATAGGACCAGAGTGTGGGAACAGGAGGTGTAAGTCACAAAACTGGGCAAGAGTCAGATGGGAGACCAAAATGAAGTAGGGGACTTTGGATAAAGACAGAGAACCAAAAGGAAATATGGAAATCCAAGAAGCAGATAAACAGGAACATGAAAAAAACAAAAAACAAAAAACAAAACCACGAACATATACACACTAAACAACACTGAGGGTGCCTCACCAGGCTCCAGGTCCAAGATCATGTCTAGAGCTTGTCGATAGTGGGGCACCTGCTCATTGAGTCCAGTGAGGTTGAATTTGTCCTGGATGTAGTCTTCATCCACCTGTCAGGATGTGGAAGTCAAGATGAAACCCACAGCAGAATCCTCAGCTTTGACTTGGGCACGTTGCTCTAACTGGTGCCTTATTCTTAACACAACTGCTTTGGTTTCCCCTTACTCCTCAACCCCAGCTCGGCAGAAGTACTTGAGTCTCTCTCCCCAGTTCAGATACATAGCCTTCCCATAAAAGCTTTGGCTTTTCTTTTCTACAGATAAGCAGCTACAACAATCTCCTACTTAAAGAGACATTCCTTTCAAAAGCCCTGTTCCTACTCCTGCCCTCATCCCTAGGAACCAGTTTTGTCCTCTCCTTAAGAGCAGCTAGGTCTCTAAGGAAAGTGGAGACTCAACAGCTTCAGTCCTGTGGATAGTTACAATCCTTTATATTATTAGTAGACAACTTTCCACATTACAGAGCATTTTCACATGTGACATTTTAATTCTAATAGACTCCAACGGGAAGCACTCCCAGTACCAGTCTAATAATAACTTTAATAACAATAAAAGGGTTGACTTGTCCCATGTTACAGAGGGTAGCAGGTTTGGGACCTGGGAAGTCTTGCCACTTCACAAATTAGTGAGGGGAGTTACTGACGGGACTCTTCCTTGACAGGAAAAGTTTCTATGGAAGCCTGTAAGAGAAGCGTGTGGAAGCTAAATATGTGGGAAAATATAATGCCAAACTTTGTGTAGAGACAGCTGGGAGACTGAGAACTCACTTCACAGAAGAATTCATTGCCACGGAGCCCACAGAACCAGGAAATCCAGGACACCTCCTCTGAGCTGCTCATCTTCACGTCAGCTGGGAAAAAAGAGAGTGTAAGTTAAGTCCAAGCTCTCCCACCTTGCCTCTGGTATCCTCCCTCCTCCCACACTTAGATCTCTAACCATGGAAGAATTTGGGGCAACCTTTTCTTAAAGGATCCCAGACTCTAGAGCACCTCTCTCCCGCCTCTCTTATTCACATCTCAGCCCCTTTTCTCTGAGATCAGAGATTCTTTGGAGTCCCACCGCTTTCAAGAAACCGACAGGTCTTGAACCCACCAGTCCTACCCACATCCCTATCGCTCCAGAAGACCAGCCCACTCTCCCTTCCTGTCAACTCCAGCAGAGCCCCAGGCTCGAGCTCCCTACCTCGACGGTCTCTGCATGTCCCTGGCGCTTTTCCCAAGGGTCCCGAAGTTTATCCTTTCCGTGCAAGAGCTGGGACCCTTTTTCTCTCATGGCCTGGGGGTGGCCGTGAAGTCCCTTTCACAGGAGTCCCCACATGCCACCTCCGCCCCTCAGGCCATCCCTCTCTCCCCCGGTTCCGGACCGGGTCACTTCCTTCCCCACCCCCACATCAAGGCGCGGAGACCCCATGTGCCGCGCCTAAGGGCAGGGGGCTAGACGCGGCGACTACCTCAGACTCACCGGCTGGACGGGGACCGGGACCAGGGTGGGGGAGGGAAGTTGCCGCTTCCAAGAAATCGCGACGGCTACAACGCAGGCCGCGGACCCAACCGCGGCAGGCGAAGTGGGGTGGGGGGAGTGGAAATCGGGGAGGGTGGGGAGAGGGCAACGCGCAAGCGCCAAGGGTCGGGCGCCGCAGCGAACGCCGGGAGATGGAGTCCCCGGTAAAAAGAAACTGGCGAAGCTAGGGAGAGGTGAACTACGAATCCCAGAATGACCCACGCACGACCCTTGTGTCGCGAGTCCCCTGAGCCAGACGCTCGGGGGCGAGCGCAGCGGGGTGCCACCGGAAGCGGAAGTCCAGTACCCGTTCTGGGCCGGGGAGCCTGGGAAATATAGTCGTAGGATCCCGCGACTGAGGGGCCGTGAGGGGGCGGGGAAGTGAACGAGGCTGGCTGGCTGGTTGGTTTCCTGCAGCTCCCCTCACGCAGCGAGGTTGTGTCCCAGGCGCTCCCCTCCTACTCAGGGGACTGACCTCATCCCCGGCTAACCGGCCGGTCCTTATTGCCTATCGAGCCCCTCGCCCGAGTTAGGCCCGCCACTGGAGGCTTCGCGGTGAGGGGGGCGGGGGGAACTTTGTGTTTCACCCCGGGGTCTGGTCTCCTCGGGCGCGAGGTGAGGCCGGGCTCCCTGCTGAGGGACTTCGGTAGGGTGGGCTCGGCTGAGGTGAGCGATGTGAGAACCGGGACGGCCCCGTGCTCTAACCTGAGGTGGCGCCAGCCATTCTGTTGCTCGTCCCCTTGCACTTCTCCATTTCCTCTTAGGGCTTGAAGGGGGCCTTATGCTGCGGGCACTAAGTATGACCTTCGAACCCTGGTCAGAATAATGGTGAGGGGCAGGGTGATGTTATTTCATTTCACAGCTTCTGTGCATTCCACAGGTTTCCTTCCGCCAACTCAGAGCCTTTCTTAACTCAGAGAGTGGTTTCCCAGTTCCAAAAAATGAGCTCGGAGAGGGGGCCACGTTCAGGGAGGCAAGAGGCATTGTGGGGGCGTTATGTAAAAGTAGGACCCCAACCGACAGACTGTCCTCGCGCTACTTAAGCACGTGGCATTTTGAGCGGATGCTCTGGAAAAGGTCCCAGGGTGGGGAAGCTGAACCTGGCGCTTAGCACAGGCCTGCGTCCTCAAGTAATGTTTTGTGTTGTTTTGTTGTTTTTTTCCAGTCCCGCATGCGTGTTAGGGGTCGTGTGGCTATTTGATCGTCAGCTCCTTTGCTTAAAGTAGTGCTATTTGCCGTACGGAGACTACCAAGACTGGAGCTTCTCCCTTAAATCAGCTTCTTGCTTCCGTAGAAGTGTTAAAGTCTGTTCTTGTTTGGGAAGAATACCCCGACCATAGGATCAAGGAAGATTTAAAGGGCCAGGCTGATTGTTTCCTTAATGGTATGTCTTAACTGGTGGTCAAATAGTTTTAGATAGAAGCTGTTTTTATTTATTGTTGTTGAGGATGGGGTTGGTGGCAACTCTCACTGAGTCTTTGTTAAATTAACCTTTAGTAAGGGGCATGGGCTGTTATTGTAGGGTTCTGTTTTTCCACATGACCTATGGTCCTTAGGCCCTGCAGAGTCCTAGGTTGTGGGCTCACTTAGGGAGTGAGAGGGTTTTTTGACTTTAAGGGTATTTTTCCTCATCCCAGCAGGTCTCCGGAGGTGGCTCTGGTCAATGCGGAGCCACGAAGCGATTGGTTTGCTTGTCTCAGCCTCCCTTTGTCTAGTCTCATCTTCCCAGTTTACCCAAGAGCCATGTCCAGGCCCTCCCTCATCACCTTCACCCCGGCCACCAGTGCCAGTGACCTCTGGAAAGATGGGCAGCAGCAGTCACAGCCTGAAGAACTGGAGCCCACCCTGGATGGGGCTGCAGCCCGGGCATTCTATGAGGCCCTGATTGGCGACGAAAGCAGTGCCCCTGAATCCCAGAGATCTCAGCCTGAACCTGCCAGTAAGAGAAAGAGGAAGAAGAGAAGAATAATGAGGGAAGCTGCTGCAGGAACCTCAGGAGGACATGGACAAAGGAGATCCCTTGAGGCGGAGGACAAAATGACCCAGTGGATACTGAGGGCAGCCCAAGAGGGTGACCTAGCAGAACTAAGAAGGCTGTTGGATCCCCGTGAGGCAGGGGGAGCTGGGGGCAACATCAATGCTCGGGATGCCTTCTGGTGGACCCCCTTGATGTGTGCTGCTCGAGCAGGCCAGGGACCTGCTGTGCGCTATCTCCTGGGCCGTGGAGCTGCCTGGGTAGGGGTCTGTGAGCTGGGTGGCAAGGATGCTGCTCAGCTGGCTGAAGAAGCAGGCTTCCCTGAGGTGGCCCGCATGGTCAGAGAGAGCCATGGAGAGACAAGGAGTCCAGAGAACCGGTGAGGGGAAGCCTTAGCCCATGCCTCTTTCAGTGTGTTCTGTCTTTCCTAGCCCCTCTATACCAGAGGGTTCAGAACAGAGCTGAAGGGTTCTCTCCCCGATCCCCCAGTGTAGGCTGATAAGGCAGTGTAGTAGAGTAGTAATGAACATGATCTCCCTGGGTCCAAATTCTGACTACTTACTTGGGCAATTAATCTAATTTTTATGTCCCTCATTTTCTTTATCTGAGAAATGGGGGCAATAAGATCACTTTTGTTGTAGGGTTGTTAGGATTTAATGGACCAATATATGTAAAGTACTAGAACGATGCTTCCCGTATAATAAGTGCCTTATAAATAATTATGCTTTGCCAAGAGCTTGTGAAGCCTGGTTGCTATTTCTTCTCCTAGCTGTTCCCTTCTGGGTCCCTCATTGCTAAGTGGATTGGAAGGCAGTTTGTTTTTTAACAGAAAGACTAGAAGGACTTCCCACCTTGCCACCCCCCTCTGAGGCCTCAACCCTTCCCCTGCCCTCAACTCTTTCTCTTTTTTCTCTGCAGGTCACAATCACCCTCCCCCCGGTACTGTGAGACCTGCGATGCCCACTTCCAAGACTCTAACCATTGTACATCCACTGCTCACCTACTGTCACTGTCCCGCGATCTCAGGTCCCCCAACTTGCCCCTTGGGGTGCCTACCTCCAGCCCAGGCTTCAAGCTGCTGCTGAGGGGAGGCTGGGAGCCTGGAATGGGGCTGGGACCCCGGGGTGAGGGCCGCACCAACCCCATCCCTACTGTCCTCAAGAGGGACCAAGAAGGACTAGGCTACAGATCAGTACCCCAACCCCGAGTCACACACTTCCTGGCTCGGGATACTCGGGCTGTGGCTGGGAGGGAGAGAACCCCTCGGGTGACCACACTGAGCCGCAGGGAGGAAAGAAAGCAGAAGGAGAAGGACAGGGCCTGGGAGCGGGACCTAAGGACATACATGAACCTTGAGTTGTGACCTTGGTAAGGTCTGATCATGGTCTATTGCTAAGTCTGAACTTGGACGTACGCACTTTGGCTTTTACTTCCTGGGGTCTGCCCAGTTTCTAGATCCTCAGGTTTTGTTTAGTGGGCTCTGCCTTTGGGAGAGAGGGGCTGACCATTGAAAAATAAATCAATCTTCTCCCTCTTTTGTGTTTTATTTACTTTTCTGGAAGCTATTGTGGGAAAACCAAACAAGTCTAGGGGCCACACGCGAGTCCCACCTCAGCCGGGTGGCATAATAGGGTCACCTCCTTGCCAGTCTGGTTCGCTTCCACATCCTAGCTCCTGCCTGGAATGCCCCACCTATTCTTTGAATCCCCTGAACCAGGAATGGCCCAAGTTCTATGCAAGTCTCACCTACCCCAGGAAGGATCTCCTGACTACTCTAGCCAATTCAATCATTGTTTTTATTCAATCACTGATTTTAAACAAGTTCGTATACTACGTGCTAAGAAGAGTAATAAAAAAAATTCCCAACCTTCTAATTGCTCATAGAGGAGGAGGTGGCTATGTGATCAATATAAAATGCATGGTGTTAGGGGAAACCTGGGAAGGCTGACAGAGGTCATGAGAGTAGGTAGGATCTTGCAGGAAGAGGCCAATGGGTGGGAGGGCCTAGGAATATACATCCTCTACTATGTTAGCTAACCTAGAGCCAGAACTCTGGCCTCCCAAATGTAACCTTTAAGTCAAGGTTCTTCATTTTACTATCTGAAAACTGAGGGCAAGCAGCACATTCTGTTTGTCTGCACTTGTCTTTCCCTCCCTCTTCCCCCTCCTTCCCGCTGCTCATGCCAGGTGCCAGGCACATGGAGAGTTCACTGTTGTCAGATCCAGGAAGTAAAATCTGCGTAGAACGGCAGGGAAGAGCTACACGAGTCCCAGAAAAGCACCTTTCTTTTTCGGAAAACCCTTCCATGAAGTCCTGGACATGAGAAGGAGTGGTGGTGGTGGGGGGTGTTGCAGGGAAGAACCAAAGGGCAGGGGACTAAAGGGAGCGGGCGAGTTTAGGGGAACACCTGTGGGCGACGAAAATGGGGGGCTAGGTTTACACTCAGGCCCTGGCCCTGCCTGATCTCCACTCGCGCCCTGCGGAGTGGCGCGTACTAAAGGCGCGGGGGCGCGGGGGGCGGTGGATCCGCAGGGTCCGCCCCGCGAGCTTCGGGCTCCGCCCCCGTCTGTCCCTCCAGCCCCGGTGCAGCTACTTCCGGGCTCTGCGGCTCCAGAAGGCTTGGTGAGGCCGCGGCCCCGACGCCGGGCCCGGGAGGGGTCGCAGCGCACAGCTCCCGGACGCCTGGATCCCCAGGCAGGCCCGCGCTTGGCCTCGAGACGAGGATCTCCCAAGATATTTCTGGCCTGACCTTGCGGAGGCCGCGTCTCAGCTGCGTGCTCGGGTCCCGGTCGGGCCGCTTTGTAGGACTCATAGGTCTCTAAATCAAAGGAAGAACGCTGCTGAGTGGAATTTGCTCAACACCTCTCTCCTAACCCCCCAATAGGAGACTGCCTATTCTTGAGCTCCCTTAGGTCAGCAGTTCAGGACTCTCCAGATTGGGAGCAGCTGAGAACCCAGGGCCACCTTCCTTCCTTCTTGGATGGAGCACCGCCTCCCCAGTTTCTGGGGCACCTTGGGGCGTGGCCTTGGTGAGTGAAACTTGGGGTGCTGCCTGCAGGAAAGGAAACCCGGAAACGCAGGGAGGTCACCGTGGGGGTGACCCAGGCCTTGTCAGATCCTGAGATTCTTGTTCTGAATCTTGTGTGGTGGGGTGGTGGGGGGGTGGTGGTGGTGAAAGAATTTGGATGTGCCTCCCTTCTTTACCTCAGAACTGAAAAGGAAACAAGCTGCTTGTCACACTTGAAGCTGCACGACCATTCAGGAAAGTGTGGAGCCACTTCTGATTTGAGAGTAGGAATCACCAAAAAGATAACAGTTCTGAGCTTGAACAGATCCTGGCTTTTGAGGAGACACTCAGCCCCTAAACCTGAGAATCTAAGCAGTGCTAGGAAGCAGCCGCAGAATTTAGGGGCTCATTACACATCCCAGCCATGTTCCTGCGACGACTTGGTGGCTGGCTACCTCGCCCCTGGGGCCGCCGGAAACCAATGAAACCTGACCTGCCTGCCCCAGAACCCAGACCAGTGGACAGCTCCTCTGAGAATTCAGGGAGTGACTGGGATAGTGCCCCAGAAACCATGGGAGATGTGGGGCCTCCCAAGGCCAAAGACCCAGGGGTACGGAGGAGCTGTGGGGCTGCTCCACAGCCAAGCAGGGAGTCCCAAGATGAGCAACTGGGAAGCAAAAGAATGGATTCCCTCAAGTGGGACAAGACTATCTCTAACACTCAAGAGTCTGGGAGACTGGAGACTGGAGGGACCATTCCCAAACTTGGACGGGATCCTGTGGACTCAAGTGGCACCAGGAGATCTGGAGTGTCCCTTGAAGGGGGACTGAGCCCCACCGGGCCTGAAGCCCCAGTGGAGAAGCCAGGGCGGCATCAGAAACTGCTGGGCTGGCTACGGGGGGATCCAGATGGGGGAGCAGGGGCTCCCTTGCAGTACCTGGGGGGCCCAGAGGAGTGTCTGCAGATCTCAACCAACTTGACTCTGCACCTGTTGGAGCTGCTGGCCTCAGCACTGCTGGGGCTGTGCTCAAGGCCTCTGAGGGCAGCTTTGGACGCGTTGGGCCTGCGTGGACCTGTGGGCCTCTGGCTGCATGGGCTGCTGTGCTTCCTGGCTGCCCTGCATGGGCTCCATGCTGTGTTGAGCCTACTTACTGCTCACCCCCTGCACTTTGCCTGCCTCTTTGGTCTCCTACAGGCCCTAGTGCTGGCTGTCAGCCTCCGGGAGCCCAGTGGGGATGAGGAGGCCACTGACTTGGAGGGTGAGAAGTTGGAGAGGGAGGGTGAGGAGTGGAGGGGAGATCCGGGAAAGGGGCTGTGACTGCGGGATAGGGGGTGACCGTAGTGCCCCCACCCTGAGTGGGGTGGGAGCAAGGGTGAAGATAGTGTGGCCTTTAGGAGGAGAGTGGGGGTCATGACCCAGATTGTAAGCACAGGGACCTCAGGGATGGGGAATAAACCCCAGGGTATGAGGGCACAGGGCCCCCCCTTCACACACAGGGGAGAATAGAGCTGTTTAGGGTATCTGTTTATGGACAATGGGGATATTGCCCTTGAATTCACCAGCTGTTGTTACTTTTTGCTTTTACGTTTCCCCCACTTTCGTTTTTTTTCTTTGCACCTCTACTTTTTAAAAGAAAAAAAAAAGTGTGGTGGTGACAAATAAAGACTAAAGGGTCCTCTTTACCTTTCAAAACTACCCAGGGCTGGAGGAGACCAGAGGCAGGACAGACAGACCTCTGACTAGGGTTAGAGGGTGGTTGGAGCCCCAAAGGATCCCCTTAGATCTTGGGATCTGAGCCATCTAGAGGAGAATGGGACTTTTCTGTGGGTGGATTAGGGGGTGTGGATAGGGACCCCAGGTGACAGGGAGCCTGCAGGGAGGGTCTGGGTGTTCCCAGGAGCCAGGGAAGTGGGAATGGTGCAGGCAGTATTGGAAGGAGGGCCAGTTCAGTGGGATTGGCAGCTCAGACAGGCAGTATGGGGAAGCATTGGAGCTTGCAGTCTCCACTCTGGGGTTAGGGGTTTGCACACTCAGCAATAAATGTGTCACACCAAATCCTAAATATATCACTACAAAGTGAGACATACCGCCACTCAGTGTCCTTCCTGACGCCGTCCAGCTGGGGGTTTAGATGGCAGAAGACCCAGGGGGAGTACTGAAATGGAGGTAGTGGGATTGATGTCTGGAGACAAACCCAAAATGAGATGAGGATTGAAAAACCATCTTTATTACTCTTGAAAGGGAGCTGGGAGTCTCCAGCTTCTCCCTGCAGCACAACTGCAGCTCCCACCGTATCCATCTGGGGCACAGATGAAGCCACAGGTCAGTCACTGGACAGCGCACAGGCCTCTGGTGGGAGGAGGGAGAAAAGAGGATGAAAAGGAAGGAAATCCAGGAAGAAAGGCAACACTGGTGGTAACAGGGTAGAGGAGAATGCATTCCTGCTTTTCCCCACATCTAAGAAGGGGTCTCTGAGGCCTTTCCCCCTACATCTCTGCCCCTCTGCCCCATTTATACACCACAAACTCTGAAACCTCTCTTTTGAGTAGCCCAGAGCCCATCCTGGCTCCCTTGGGTGACATCATAGCTCTTGGCCACATCCTTCTGATGCCATCACAGCCTATGACACAAACGGAGGTGTCAACACCGCCATTCTAATGATGTCAGCCTTTGGCCATGTCCTCCGGTGACATCACTTGAGTCCCTTTCATCTGGCACAGAAGACTTGGTGAGTCCTAGTCCTCTTCTGTGGGACTTTACCCCCTCACCTTGATTCCTGGGAGTCAGTAAGAAGGCTTTGGAGTCCAAACAGGAGGTCAGGGACTGAAATTCCTCCACACACTTCTCAGGAGGGTGTGGTGAGCGATCTGGAAGAGCAAGGCATAACCAGGCAGGCCTATCAAAGTCCCTGCTTCTTAGCACCACCCTGGTGAGAACCTCATGGAGGCACCCAGCCCTTCCTGGGATGATATCATAGGACCCAGAGTGAGAGGCTCCTGCCCTCCAAGTGTTTCCTCCAACCCTTCCTGCCTGGCATCTCCACTCACTGTAGAGGAGGAAGCGCTGATAACCCTGGCCTGACTCTTTCAGCATGATTCCACCTGGGCATGAGCTGGAGAAGAGCTTGGTCTTCATGTCTGGGCGCCCTGTATGGGGCGGGGAGGTGGGGAGAGTGTCAGGGCAGAGATGCAAAACCAAGCAAGCCCAGGGGACTTGGGGAGCATGAGGGCTAGAGAGAACCAACCTTCAGTTCTGAGATCTGTGCTCCCCTCAGTCAGGTGGTAGATCCATTTCCGGGGCACACAGAGCCCATTTTTCCTGCAGAAGTGGTGACAAGGAGGAAGGGCTGAGTGGCACCCCAACCACACAATACCAACTTCTATTTATCTTACTTCTTTTTTTTTTTTTTAATTTTTTTTTCAACGTTTATTTATTTTTGGGACAGAGAGAGACAGAGCATGAACGGGGGAGGGGGAGAGAGAGAGGGAGACACAGAATCGGAAACAGGCTCCAGGCTCTGAGCCATCAGCCCAGAGCCTGATGCGGGGCTCGAACTCCCGGACCGCGAGATCGTGACCTGGCTGAAGTCGGACGCTTAACCGACTGCGCCACCCAGGCGCCCCAATTTATCTTACTTCTTTTTGAAGCCTGGATCCCCTTGGTAGTATCAAGCTACCAAGGTATGGTTGGTTAGGCCCATCTCTCTTCAGAAGGAAACTAATAGAACTGTTGACTCAGTGGGCCAAGAATAGCAGATACCCCAAAGAGCCGAGTTCTTTGTGGGTGGGTGCTCATATTTTGAACAGAGACTGCACCTACTGGTGCCTCTGCCTCCTCACCACTCACGTGCGGATGGTAGCACGAAGCTGGAGCTGTGTGGGGGCAGAGCCTGAAGCCATGTTGAAAACAATGTTGTCCACAGGGTCAAAAGTCGCCAATTCCTCCTTGGTGGGAGCTGCCCCTGCGATAAAGTACCACCGGCCCAGGTGTGGCTCTGGGAACTGCAGAGAACCAGGTGGGGGGGAGGGGATCAGAAAAGGGTGGGTCCCCACTACAAGATCCATTCAACCTCTTCATCATCACTCTTTTTTTTTTTTTTAAATGTTTACTTATTTTTATTTTATTTTTGGGACAGAGAGAGACAGAGCATGAACGGGGGAGGGGCAGAGAGAGAGGGAGACACAGAATCAGAAACAGGCTCCAGGCTCTGAGCCATCAGCCCAGAGCCCGACGTGGGGCTCAAACTCACGGACCGCGAGATCGTGACCTGGCTGAAGTCGGACGCTTAACCGACTGCGCCACCCAGGCGCCCCTCTTCATCATCACTCTTAAGACAGCAAGACTTAGGAGTGGAGTGGTGGCTGTTTTTTTCCAACTAAGGTTTGGGTTATGACAGGGAGCCATTAAGTGAGTTTTCCTTTGTCTCCTCTCAATCACCTTGAGTAACCACCCGCCCCCAATTCTACCATGTCTCCACATTGATGGCCATACTACTATTTTTTTTTACTTGTTCTTGCATTCATTGTCACAAACACACACGCCCTTTCTCCCTTTCCCAGTGTGGCTTCTGGTCACTCAAGGCCACCCACCCAAATCCTTCAGAGCCCCCACCATAAGCTCCCCCCATTCGCAGTCCATACCTCTTTCCCATCCACTCCCTGAGTTGTCAGTTGACTGAACTCAGGGCACTGGTAGATGGAGTTAAGGAGAATACCATAGAGGTAGAATAGAGCTGCCCATATTTGGTAGAACATCTTCAGGCAGGAGGGAGCTGGTGCTCTTCGTGAAGTGGCTGGTGCCTTAACTGCTCTCTCCCCCGGCTAGTTACTCAGTCCACTCGGCTTCCAGCCCCCTTGCCTTGACCCTTGACCCTTTCACCTGCTAATGAGTAACTTCAACCTTGTTTTCCAACCCAAGCCTGGATTACTTACAGTGTTTGGGCCTTCCTCCCCCTCTTCTAGATGCCAGTACTCCAGAATACACCCTGACATGTCCAAGGGTCTCTCAAGAATTAGGAAAGCTGAGCCCTCTTAAGTAGAAGCCTATGGCCTTTCAACTTATATCTGAGCTGGGTTTCTGCTGTGTTGTGCAGCACTGAAGAGAGGTGGACTGATTCATTCATTCACTTAGCAAACTGTTTTGAGTCCCAGCTGTTTGTCAGCTAAGCCCTAGGGACATAAAAATGAATGACATAGTCCCTGGCCTTGAAGCAGTAAAAGGAAAACTAGCTATGTAAACAAAAATCATTGCAATACAACCTGGTAAGTTCTTTAGAACAGGTATGAAATAGGCGCTGGGGCCTGGTGGATGGAAAACTTTCCCTCTGAAGTTTATAATTGGGGAAACAATATGTACACCCTTGAGAAAGTTCACGGACATGAGTCTATTTGCTTAACATTTATTACTACAAGAGGCTACATAATCTAACGGTTAGAGGATAGGTACGGGTGTTAGACAGAGAGGGTGCAAACCCTAACTCCACTATTTGTTAAGATCTTGGACAATTTTATGAATCTCTGTCTGTTTTTTATTTGTAAAATGACCAGATCATCAATCTGCTAGGATTAAAAGAGACAATGCACATAAAGTCCTTAACAAAGGCCTGCACATAGTTAAGTCCAAAGTAAATATTCGCTATAACTAATGCTTGTAAAAGCACTTACTACAGTTTCTGGTGGTTTTTAGGTTCTCAAATAATAGTAAGGAGAGCCAAGTGGGTGGAGCAGTTAATGCAATGAAAGATGGCTTCCTTAATAGATTATGTGTAACCCACAGACTGCCAAAAAATTTGTTCTGAGAGGTGAGGTTGCTATGCGCTTGTGATTTAATTAAAAGAACAAAATTTGGGCGATGGGTATATGAGGGCTCATTATTACTATTTGCAGGTAACTTTTTATCATAAAAAACAAATACATGTAAAATACAACAACTTATTGGTAGAAGTGCTCTCTCTACCCGCGGTCTGGTAGGTCTGGATTTGTCAGTTCTGCCACTTACTTTCGCCTAGGTATATTCATCTATAAATTGTAAGTAGTAACTATCCTAGGTGTTGAAAGGCTTTTAAGGACAGTACGCAAAACCCTTAGTAAAGTGGCAGACACAAACCAAGAGCTCTCTAAACAGGTGTTTATTAGAACTCTTAACCGAAATGGTCCTTGGGACCTGGGTAGAAACTACGAATCCCAGAAAGGCTATGGACACCGCAGGCAGGCACACCGGCAGCAACCGGCCTGGCTGGGAAAGTTGCAGCGCCAGGGAGCCAAGGCCCTGGCCCGAGGGCAGCGGGTGGGCTGGAGGGCTTAGGCAGCGAACACCATCCCGCCTGCCCGCGGACCCGGGGCTTGCGGAAGCCCTTCAACACCCCCTTCAAAACCCCAGGGTCAGATTCTTGTGTTTCGGTCCAATCTGAGGCCATTTGCTCCTAATTCCCAAACTCTGAGGTCCCCTTTTTGACGAAAGTCCTAAAAAACAGTAAATCCTAGTTTCTCCAAAACATGGCGCGTCCCCTTGGCCGCACTTCGCCGGCGAGGAACATGGCGCCCACAGCCCGCCAAACGCCCACCGAGCAGAACCGAGGTCAGCCCCAACGACGCGACGGCACGCCCAGCTCGCGAACCACCTCCAACCGTCTAAGGAAAGGATGACTTCCGCAGGCGCCGAAGGAGTAGAGCCTCGAGGGCCAGAGTGACAAGACAGAATTTTAGGAGGCCAGGACAGTGCCGCCTTAAATTCTCTGCCGGCCACGACTTTAATAACATGGATTGATGAGGCGCAATCCCCAGTCCCCAAACTCCAAGTTGCATACAACTGTCCAAAGCTTCTCGAGGCGTAGTCTCATCTAGTAATTTTTTTCAGGCATTTATAGTAGCCACCTCAACCTCCCACAGCTCAAGCGCGTGCACAGAAGAAATGAACAGCGTCAGCGGGGGTGGGCGGTGCCTAAGAGTGTACGCATGCGTAGAGCGACGCACGCAGGCGCAGTACGGTCCCCCGGGCGACGGTGGCCGCGGCTCCTCGGGGTGCTCGGCTCCCTCCCATCCAGGCCGGCCCCGGCCCGTCTCGCCCCAAGGAACTCACTGTTGAGGGCCGCGAACTTCCTCATCGTGCCCCACAAAAGTAAATCTTGGGGACCTGGGGGAGCCGGAAGTACCGCCTTGCGATCCCCAAATACTATCGGGGAAACGGAAGTGGCCATCAGTGGCAAGTTGGGGGAGACCGGAAGTGACGGTACCTTGGGGAAGTCGGGGGCGGAGTCCGGGGTGGTGGTAGTGTGTGTGGGTGTGTGTGTGGGGGGGGAGGGTGTGTGTTTGGTGTGTGTTGGTTCCGGCGCTCTGCTGGAGCGTCGAGGGAAGGTGGAAGAGGGGGGCAGTCAGCTAGCCAGTCTGGCCCCCCGTGAGTGTCCGTCATCTCGGGTCTGTCGTGACTTAGGCGGGTTCGATGGGCGTGGCGCGCGTGCGCGAAACCACTGTCTCCGCGGAGTCTGGCGCGACACCCCCCCCCCCCCCCCCCAGCTCTCGCGTGTCCCCCAGGGTTTGCCGAACTTTGGGGCCTTTGTCGTATCGCGACTGATGATGACACTGGTCTCCTTTTCTTATCTTTCCTGCTTCCTAGCCTGAGTGGCCTTCCCTTATTGTGATTGGCACTGTGGAGCCCCTCCCGTCTTCCAGCTCTCTGTGCCGTCGATCTTCTGCCCTTTGTGTTTCTCTCCCTGTGCCCCGGAATCAGAAGGGGGATGGGGGCGGGTGTGTGTGTGTGTGTGCTTGTGTGGGAGAAACTCTTTAGGTATTAGGGCGGAGACTCAGGCTGGGAAGGCTTCCGGGTGTATAAAATCTGCTTTGGGCGACAGCAGCCCTCCCTCCCTCCA
This sequence comes from Prionailurus viverrinus, assembly GCF_022837055.1. NCBI lineage: Eukaryota > Metazoa > Chordata > Mammalia > Carnivora > Felidae > Prionailurus > Prionailurus viverrinus. The sequence goes on along the minus strand of NC_062565.1, from coordinate 30,331,083 downwards.
TTCTTCCTTAGAGAGCTGTCGGCCATGGAGCCCAGTGATACTACCAGTACCACTACCAGTATGGAGGAGCCTGACAGCCTGGAGGTGCTGGTGAAGACCTTGGACTCTCAGACTCGGACCTTTATTGTGGGGGCCCAGGTGAGACCCCAGTATTTCTGGAAGACCCCCATTCACCCTTCCTCTTGTAGTCCCCTTATTCTGAGAGAAGAGCCTGGTTTTTTTTGGGGGGGGGTCCTCAAATCTTCTTTCATCGGTTCCTTTGTTCATGTTCTAGACAGGATACTTTCTGGTGTTGCTTGTTGAGTGGGAAGGTATGGATGAGGCAGATTTCATTCTGCCTTTTTCCACTGTGATAGAACTCATGCAGAGGGAAATATGGAGGAAGGGGGAAATCTATGCCATCATCATGAGGGAACCCCAGCCCAAAGGGACAGACCTAGCTCTTGCTTTTGGGAAGGGAAACAGAATGGAGATCCAAAACACAAGTCTTAAAAGCAAAAATTGGTCAAGTCTGTACTCTGTTTTTAAAGGCTGGAAATCAGAGCCCATAGTGCAGGTAGAGCCCTAATAGGCTATTGAGTGGATTTTCTGTATTTGTGGCATAATTTGAGTCTTGATTGTAATGCCACAGACACAGCTGTTTATGCCATTAATTCCTCTAATACTTGGAGAGAAAATCATGAGGTCTGTAGTTTTTAAAACACATACAAGAAGACCATGTAGACTTTTGTGATTAGATGTATGTAAACATTCTGGTACATCCCAAGAGTATGTTGTCCAGTTAGGAAAGTGTTTGCTCTTTTCTCTTTTTGTACTTAGTTGAGTTTTCTGGCTTGATTTTTCCACCCCACCTTCCTTATCATTGCGTTTATTTTGGAGATTGCAGAGTTGTATCATTTTGTGTTTGGGGAGGGGTCATTGGTATCTTTAGACACACATTCCTTTGGGAGCCAGGGAGAGAAGTGAAGGTCAGTTAGCTTTTCTGTATCCAGCCTTGTGATTTTCTTCTGGGCATATAAGCTGAACTTTGTTAACATTTATTGTCTGTTTTGACAGGTGTTAACACGTCTTAGTTTGGGGCTTTGCACAATAATTACCTCACAATCAAGACAAATGGGTAGTGATTTTATGATTGGGTGATTTTTACCCCTCATGCCCAAAAGTCAGTTGTCCGCCTTCTGTCCTTTCCCTTTCCTACATTAGCTGATAGTTTTTTATTTCTGTTACCTTGCAGATGAATGTAAAGGAATTTAAGGAGCACATCGCTGCCTCTGTCAGCATTCCCTCTGAGAAACAACGGCTCATCTATCAGGGACGAGTTCTGCAGGATGATAAGAAGCTCCAGGAATACAGTAAGAGTTTGGGGGAGGCAGTTTAGAGGTTGAGGCAGCTGTCTAGAGGGATGAACTGAGGCCTTGAGCTTACCTGTCATATAATGCTTTGGTGTGTATCTTTTTTTTTTTCCTGCAGATGTTGGGGGAAAGGTTATTCACCTGGTGGAACGGGCTCCTCCTCAGACGCAGCTGCCTTCTGGGGCATCTTCTGGGATAGGGTCTGCCTCAGCCACCCATGGTGGGGGACCCCCGCCTGGTACTCGGGGGCCTGGGGCCTCTGTTCATGACCGGAATGCCAACAGCTATGTCATGGTTGGAACCTTCAATCTTCCTGTAAGCTTGTGTTCCACATAGGACAGTTTTTGTGGGAAGGGTGGTTTGGTTGTGGTAATGGCAGAGAGCTTATAAGACAGGTATCTTGGTCTTTAGATTGGGTTTCCAGGGCCCTGAGGTCTGATATGACCTTAGTCTTTGAGAAAAAGAGTGGGGCTCTAGAGAATGAGTTGAAGGTGTGGGGGCCTTAGTATTTGGCTTCTCCCAGAGCAACTTCCCTTACCCTTTTCTCAGAGTGACGGCTCTGCTGTGGATGTTCACATCAACATGGAACAGGCCCCGATTCAGGTATCACGGGCCTGGGAGGGTCAGGGAAGGGGATCTGGGAGAAGGAGGCCATGAGGTGGGGGTTGAACCTGGCCAAGGAGATGGCTGGGACCTGGTTCAGTGGGTGGTAGAGTTCATGGCTTCATCTCAGGTGTACCCTGATTTTCCCTCTCTTATCATAGAGTGAGCCCCGAGTACGGCTGGTGATGGCTCAGCACATGATCAGAGATATACAGACCTTACTTTCCCGGATGGAGGTCAGTGGACAAGGCTGGCTAGGGTCTGTCTGTCTCTTCATTCTCCCTTACCCCTCTGGTGGTGAAGGCATGACTGGCCTGGTGGTGAAGGCCAGTGGTGGTGAAGGCATGGTGGTGAAGGCATGACTGGCCATATCAGTTGGATTGTCCCTGTCTAATCTGGTCTCTTCTCTGCAGTCTTCAGTCTTCGGGGCAGGAAAAAGTATCTTTGTCAGCCTATCTTGTTCCTGCCAATTCTCTGGGTGCCTGGTATCTGGGAAGTTTGTTTCAAACTTGTCAGATAATTCTCACGGCTGCTTCTTTCAATTATAGAAGCAGTTCGTGCTTTTTAGTTTCTAAATTGCTATAGTTGATACTATTTCTATTAGTTTGTGTTGTGGTTGTAGCTTGTGACCTTTCTTTCTTTTTTTGTGGGGATTTAGTGAACCATACTTTTTGTATTTTGCTAGTAATTCACAAGTACAACAGCTATTTGTTGTGCATCTTATTTAAGTTTTACGTTGGTGGCTAGGGAATCAAAGAGGCCAATGCAAAGCCCTGCCTTCAGGGAGCCCAGCTAGAGCTCCTTCTCCACTCAGTCTCCTTTGTCCTGGGTAATTCTCTGCAGCAGTCTCATCCTACCTTTGGTATCCTGAATCCCTCCCCTTTAGTGTCGAGGGGGACCCCAAGCACAGCACAGTCAGCCGCCCCCACAGACGCCAACCGTGGCCCCGGAGTCTGTAGCCTTGAGTTCTCAAACATCAGAACCAGTTGAAAGTGAAGTGCCTTCTCGGGAGCCCATGGAGGCCGAAGAAGTGGAGGAGCGTGCCCCAGCCCAGAGCCCGGAGCTCACCCCTTCCGGCCCAGCTCCAGCAGGCCCAACACCTGCCCCAGAGACCAGTGCACCCAAGTGAGAAACAGAGGGACCCTTTGGGAGGGGGTTTGGGGATCCCAAGTGAAGTGTGAGAGCCAAGAAGGGTATGATGGGAGAAGACGGCTGCTTGACAGTCTCTCCTGTAGGGCTAGTGTTGGGGGGGGGGGGGACAGGGAGAGGCTCTGGACCGGCTGATGAGGTTAGAGTTGGCATCTGAGCCAGAAGCACTGCTGTCCCTGGGGCAAGAAAGTCCAGATGGTGTTTCCTGAGCCTGATTAAGATTCTCTCTCTTGAGTTCTCACAAGCCACGCCTCTTTCTTCAGAGTTAGTTTCTTGTCATCACAGGTATAGAATCATGTGGTGGGAAAGGGAGGAGCAGTGTATTTTCTCTTGTCTTCCCGTGGGTACAGGTAAAGCACAGATGCTCTGCTCGTCCTAGAGGGGATTGGGCCAGGGGTCGGGGAGGCTGCGGACAGACAGGGCAGGTATAGTCTGTGTCAACTTTGAGGTTGGGGGTCTGAGGAGAGCCTTGGCTCACTGCCTCTCGGGGTTGCCCACAGCCATCCTTCCCCTGCGGAGTATGTTGAAGTGCTCCAGGAGCTACAGCGGCTTGAGAGCCGCCTCCAGCCCTTCCTGCAGCGCTACTATGAGGTTCTGGGCGCTGCCGCCACCACGGACTACAACAACAACGTGAGCCCCGCCTACCCCCTCACCCCCATTTGTCCCAAATGGAATAGGCCGAAATACAGCTAATCCTTTCCCCAGAAAAAGACATTGTCTGCAACAGGATGATTCCTCTGTAGACTCGTAAGTGATGTTTTCCTTGTTTATAGGGAGGGTCATCATCTCTGTGATACCTGCTGTCTTTGTACCTTTTCATACCTTGGGTTAATTAGGAAACTTAGGCAGAGTAAGGAAATTTAGCAGATGATGCTGTACTGATTTGCTGTAGGGTTTGTTGTAATAGGAAACTTTCCGTGTGCATGAAGTAGAATTTATTTATAGAGGTTGGGTCTACTTGGACGCTTCCGAGGCTATGCCTGGGGGTGTAGAGAACGTGGTGTCATTCCAAGGTGTTACTGCTTTTGTTATTGACGTTCGTCCTAGCCTAATATTTTTGGCCTTTCTGTGCTTGACCCTGGGGATATAGCAAGAGGGCCGCGAAGAGGACCAGCGCTTGATCAACTTGGTGGGGGAGAGCCTACGGCTACTGGGCAACACTTTTGTGGCGCTGTCTGACCTGCGCTGCAACCTGGCCTGTGCGCCCCCACGACACCTGCATGTGGTCCGGCCCATGTCTCACTACACCACCCCCATGGTGCTCCAGCAGGCAGCCATTCCCATCCAGGTGGGTCGGAGGGGAGGAACCTGGTGTGAGGGAGACCGCATGGCTGGTGGTGGCATGACCCAGGGTAGCTACCGGGTTTGACAGTAGTGAGAAGAGGTAGGGACTTTAGAAATACGTAGTGACGGAGAATGGGGGAGACTTCGGAAGTGTATCACGGAGTGCCGTGGGTTAGGCTCTTATTTTACTCACTTCTGTGTCATTCATCTGTCTCCTCCAGATCAACGTGGGAACCACCGTGACCATGACGGGGAATGGGACTCGGCCCCCCCCAACTTCTAATGCGGAGGCAGCTCCCCCTGGTCCTGGGCAGGCCTCATCCCTGGCTCCCACTTCTACCACTGTCGAGTCCTCAACTGAGGGTGTTCCCCCACCAGGGCCGGCTCCCCCACCGACCACCAGCCACCCAAGGGTCATCCGGATTTCCCACCAGAGTGTGGAACCTGTAGTCATGATGCACATGAACATCCAAGGTGAGTTAGGATTGGTTGTTGGTAGAGAAGAGCAGCGTGGCTTGGGAGGGGGGTCTGTAGCGAGGTGTGAGAGAGGGAGGGTGGGGAAGGGAGAAGTCAGGGCTGATGGAGGTAGCAGGGTTAACCAGACTAGAAACTTTTAGTTGGCATGCGTGGGGAGGGGCAGGAGTGACTGCTTGTCCTTGGAGTTTTGTTTGCATGGTGAAGGGAGTGCCGCCTTCCTGTCTAGATGGAGGGAGAGGCAGGCTTTTTGGTGGGGGGAGTAGCGGTCTGAAGGATGCCAGTCTCAGGAGGATATAGTTAGGCTTTGGCCCCGCCTGTCTCAGGGCTACTCTCTCTGTCTCCTTGCCCAGATTCTGGCACACAGCCCGGTGGAGTTCCGAGTGCTCCCACTGGCCCCCTAGGACCCCCTGGTCATGGCCAAACCCTGGGTAAGAGTGAGGGCATCAGAGCAGGCAGAGCTCTGGGTAGAGAAGGGGTAGGGCCGAATGGGTGGGCTGAAGGGGGTCCAGGTTCAAGGTTACATCAGACCCGCCCCCCAGGCTCCACCCTCATCCAGCTGCCCTCCCTGCCCCCTGAGTTCATGCACGCCGTCGCCCACCAGATCACTCATCAGGCCATGGTGGCAGCTGTTGCCTCCGCGGCCGCAGGTAATGACCTGGAAGGGGAAGTTTGGGAGGCGGGGCACGGTCCACGGTGGTGGGTGCCGTTGGCTGGCAGTCAGGGGCCCAGCCTTCAGCCCTCTCTGGTCTCTCCCCTCTGCCACCCACAGGACAGCAGGTGCCGGGTTTCCCGACAGCTCCGACCCGGGTGGTGATTGCTCGGCCCACCCCTCCACAGGCTCGGCCTTCCCATCCTGGGGGGCCCCCAATCTCGGGTACTCTAGTGAGTAAGGGTGGAGGGGTTCTGGTGGGGAAGTTCGGGGAGAGAATCCTGTGGTGGGGAATGAAAAGGGCAGGACTGAAAGCCCCCTTTGTTCTCCCTTCAGCAGGGCGCTGGACTAGGTACCAATGCCTCTTTGGCCCAGATGGTGAGCGGCCTCGTGGGGCAGCTTCTTATGCAGCCCGTTCTTGTGGGTGAGTCCTCGTTCTTCCCTGTCTCCAGCTGTAGTCACTCCCACGGCCCTGCTGATGCTCCTTAATCTCCTTACTGGTGCTTCCCAGTTCTCTTCATAGGTCCTTCGTTCTTGCTTTCCTGCTGGGAAGATCAGAACGGAAATGCTGTGGGGTCTCGTTTCTCTGGATTTCATCTTTTTTTCTTTTGGCCTCTGTAGCTCAGGGGACCCCAGGAATGGCACCACCTCCAGCCCCTGCCACTGCTTCAGCCAGTGCAGGCACCACCAACACAGCAACCACAGCTGGTCCTGCCCCCGGGGGGCCCGCCCAGCCTCCACCCCCTCAACCCTCAGCGGCCGATCTTCAGTTCTCACAGCTCCTAGGGAACCTGCTGGGTCCTGCGGGGCCAGGGGCCGGAGGGCCTGGCATGGCTTCTCCCACCATCACCGTGGCAATGCCTGGTGTCCCTGCCTTTCTCCAGGGCATGACCGACTTTCTGCAGGTAAGTGCCTAGCTTGCTCATCACCTCACCCTTCCTTTCCCTTGGCTCGGCCAGGCGCTGGTGCCTTGTTGCTGTGGTATTGCTGCTGGGCTACAGTCTCTGGTGGCATGTTGGTGGAAGGGAGCCTTGGGAATTTGTGGACTCGGATTCCCCCCCACCCCTGCCCCGATTTGGAGATGAGGAAATTGAGGCTGTGAAAACGAAGTAATTGGTGTTGTTGCTTTGTAACCTACCCCATCGAGAGGGAGAGAGGGTCGGTGCTCTGCCCCATCCTGCCGCTGTGTAACTATGTGTGCGCATTGTGCTTTGGGGAGTAAAGAGCAGATTACAGCTCTCCATCTTCCACGGCCCTCTTGGTTTGTGCCTTTCTGGTGTCGTTTTACATCCTTGTCTCCGTGCTCACCTTGTGTTCTGTTGTTTGTTCCTTCCCTTTGCCAGGCGACGCAGACGGCCCCTCCGCCCCCACCACCACCCCCACCCCCACCCCCGGCCCCAGAGCAGCAGACCATGCCCCCACCAGGGTCCCCTTCTGGTGGCGCAGGGAGTCCTGGAGGCCTGGGTCTTGAGAGCCTTTCACCGGAGTTTTTTACCTCCGTGGTGCAGGGCGTGCTGAACTCCCTGCTGGGCTCCCTGGGGGCTCGGGCTGGCAGTAGTGAAAGTATTGCTGCTTTCATACAGCGCCTCAGTGGATCAAGCAACATCTTTGAGCCTGGGGCTGATGGGGCCCTCGGTGAGCAAATTGGGAGTGCCTTGGCCTTCTACAGGGAGGGATAGGTCGATGGTCTCTGTTGAGGGGTATTACCGAGGTGGGATGAGGCCAATGGGCTTGTGGTGGGTGGGCAGGCCAGGTGGTAGAGGCCGCTGCTGATTTCTGTCTCTGTCTCTAGGATTCTTTGGGGCCCTACTCTCTCTGCTGTGCCAGAACTTTTCCATGGTGGATGTGGTGATGCTTCTTCATGGGCATTTCCAGCCACTGCAGCGGCTCCAGCCCCAGCTGCGATCCTTTTTCCACCAGCACTACCTGGGTGGCCAAGAGCCCACACCTGGTAACATACGGGTAAATGAAGATCTTGGACCCCAGAGCTCTCTTTCTTGTCACTTTCTGTTATTTATTCCTGACTCTGTTTATCTGTCATCTAAAGCTATGATTGCTCCAGCTCAAGCCCTGGACTTAGTGGAGGTAGAAGGGAGGGCAGTGTCTTGAGGGCTGGGGCTTGGATCTAAACTTGCACTGTTTCCCCCATAGACGGCAACCCACACGTTGATCACAGGGCTGGAAGAGTACGTGCGGGAGAGTTTTGTGAGTACCCCTTCCACATTCCCTCTTCTCCTGGGTCCTGTCAGGGTAGCTCCTGTTCCTGCTACCGCTTTCGGTTCCTGGTCTCCCAGGGTTCCTGATTCGGAGGGTCTTTGTGTGTGTTGTTTCTCAGTCTTTGGTGCAGGTTCAGCCAGGGGTGGACATCATCCGGACAAACCTGGAATTTCTCCAAGAGCAGTTCAATAGCATCGCTGCTCATGTGCTGCACTGCACAGGTCAGGGGCAGCGGGGCTGGGGGGTCGGGGGGCGGGGGTATTAGATGTGCAGAGCTGTCGGGTGCCAGCATCTCCTCCTTGTGTCTTGCCCACAGACAGTGGATTTGGGGCCCGCCTGCTTGAGTTGTGTAACCAGGGCCTGTTTGAATGCCTGGCCCTCAACCTGCACTGCTTGGGGGGACAGCAGATGGAGCTTGCCGCGGTCATCAATGGTCGAATTGTAAGCACCACCTCTGCCCCAAAGCCCCAGCCTTCTGTTTCCTTGGGTTTCCATTCTCTCTGGTATCCTGCGGTTTTTATTTTTTCTCCCCCAACTGCCGTCCTTTACTCTTTGACACTTTTTAAGAGCTCGTTGAAGATGCTGTGTTCTAAGGCTGCTTTTTGCCCTCAGCGTCGCATGTCTCGTGGGGTGAACCCGTCCTTGGTGAGCTGGCTGACCACTATGATGGGACTGAGGCTTCAGGTGGTTTTGGAGCACATGCCCGTAGGCCCTGATGCCATTCTCAGATATGTTCGCAGGGTTGGTGATCCCCCCCAGGTAAGGGACCCAGATGGGCTCTGGGGTCAGGGGACTTGAGGGAACTGGAGAGGCCTGAGACGGCTTTCTGTGTTCTCCTTCTCTGTCCAATTTTATAGCCACTTCCCGAGGAGCCAATGGAAGTTCAGGGATCAGAGAGAACTTCCCCTGAGCCTCAGGTACCAGGGAGAGTTGAGGGGCCAGGTGATGTGGAGTGGGGGACCGGGGGCGGGAGGGCTGGAGCTGGGCATGCTGAAGCCCGTGTCTTCCCACGTGTCTGGCTCCCAGCGGGAGAATGCTTCCCCAGCCCCTGGAACAACAGCAGAAGAGGCCATGTCCCGAGGTCCGCCTCCTGCTCCTGAGGGCGGCGGCTCCCGTGACGAACAGGATGGAGCTTCAGCTGAGACAGAACCTTGGGCGGCCGCAGTCCCCCCAGTAAGTGTCGGGAGGTGGGCCGGTGGGCCAAGGCAGCTGAAAGTTGTGCCAGTTACTCATCCCCTTTTCATCCCCAGGAGTGGGTTCCGATTATCCAGCAGGACATTCAGAGCCAGCGGAAGGTAAAGCCGCAGCCTCCCCTGAGCGATGCCTACCTCAGTGGTATGCCTGCCAAGAGACGCAAGGTTGGTCTGCTTCTTCCCTGAGGATCTCTCTTTATCCAAATTCCCCTGTCGTGTTTAGAATCCAATTACTCAGAGTCAGAAGGAATTCTTCCTAGTTTAGTCCCGTCATTTAATGGCTGAGGACACCTTCCCGGGGATTGACTTGCTCACGGTCGCTGCAGCACACCTTCACGTTAGCATTTGCCAGCAGTCCTGTCCTCCCTCAGCTGCCCGGTGGCTAGAAATGTGACTAGGGCCTATTTTCCTTAAGGTGGGCTTCCTCTTGTGGACTAGCCAGCTCAGAGTGCTGGCTGGCCTGACTCATCCTGCCCCTCTTATTTTGAAGAGCGAGTCCAGCACACTCAAATGCCATGTTTCGGCCAGAGCCGAATAAAACTAGGAAGGTATTTCTGCTGTCAAAACCGCCTGTACCCCTTCTCTCCACTAGCATAGGAACTCAGTGGTTGACTCCTGGAAAGGGTGAGCTGGGTGGTGGCACTGGATCTGACGTTGATCCTCTTTTCCCTCCCGACCCCCTGTCCCCCAGACGATGCAGGGTGAGGGCCCCCAGCTGCTTCTCTCAGAGGCCGTGAGCCGGGCAGCTAAGGCAGCCGGAGCTCGGCCCCTGACGAGCCCCGAGAGCCTGAGCCGGGACCTGGAGGCACCAGAGGTTCAGGAGAGCTACAGGCAGCAGGTGCCCCCACCTTGAAGCAGGATAGGGATGGTCTAGTGGGAGGGGTTGGGCTAGGGCCCCTCTTTTCTGATCCTTTCAGAGATGAACTGGTCAGTCTGGGGCTACCATGTGATTTTTTTAAAGAGTTTTTCCCTAGTGGTATCTGGGAAGGCTCGGCGATACCATATTGGGCTGACAGTGTGGCTGGTGGGGAAGTGTTAGCTTCTAAGGGATGGTCTTGCGTGCTTGCTGGGATCCTAGGGGCCTGGCCGCTGCCCCTCCGACCTGCTTGCTCTCTCTCTCTAGCTCCGGGCTGATATACAAAAGCGACTGCAGGAAGACCCCAACTACAGCCCCCAGCGCTTCCCTAATGCCCACCGGGCCTTTGCTGATGATCCCTAGCTCTTGTGGCCCTCCCTCATCAGGGGACCATTTCCCCCATCTTCCTTCACAGTATTTAAGAAATAAAAGTCAGATTTTCCTGGCTGTTTGGTCTCTAAATTGTCTTCCTTAAATAGCCTAAGTACTTCAGGGGTGTCTGACTCCGGCTCCGGTCATGATCTCAGGGTTCAGGAGTTTTGAGCCCCCATCTGGCTCTCTGCTCTCAGCCTAGAGCCTGCTTCAGAAACTGTTCCCCCTTGCTCTCTGCCCCTCCCCCACTCACACACGCCCTCTCAAAAATGAAAACAGTACATTTTCTCTGAACTTGTTTAAAATTAAGAATTTCTAGGAACCTAGCTGTGTAAGACCACTTTTTTTTTTTTAACGTTTATTTTTGCGACAGAGAGAGCATGAACGGGGGAGGGTCAGAAAGAGAGGGAGACACAGAATCTGAAACAAGCTCCAGGCTCTGAGCAGTCAGCACAGAGCCCGACGCGGGGCTCGAACTCACATACCGCGAGATGGTGACCTGAGCCGAAGTCGGACGCTCAACCGACTGAGCCACCCAGGTGCCCCCGTGTAAGACCACTTTTAATCTTTCCCTGGTAGATGGGCACTACCATGGTTTACTGTTCATGTAGCACAACACTAAAATGAGCCTGTTGACAGCGACAGCCCTTTACAGGAAACATTTTCATACAGGAGCATTTTTTTTTTTTTTTTTTTTAATTTAGAGTGAGGGCCTATGTGTGCGAGTTGGGGATGGGCAGAGAGGGAGAGAGGATCCCAAGCAGGTTCCCGGTTGTCCTCGCCAGAGCTCCACTATTTGGGGCTTGAGCTCACAAACTGAGATCCTGACCTTTAACCGCCTGAGCCACCCAGGCACCCCAAAAGCATTTTACATGTGAATAAGAGTTCAGAGAGAACAAAACTTACTCCAGGCTAGCATAGGGCTGTCAGACTATCCAGTAAAAAGCCTTTTAATTTCCAAGCAGCTGCAGACCTCAATACACTCTTAGCAAGCCTAGCCAAGTTTGACAGTGGTGGAACTCCTCTACCTGGTCCAAGGAGCCTACTGTTCATGCTTGAACGGAGTCCATGACAACTTTAAAGGCATGTCCTCTCAAGTTTGTAGCCAGGACCAAAACGACACAAGGATGCCAATCCTTTGCTACTCCCTTTGAGATGCAGTTGTGGTCCCCTCCCTGTTTGTTAGCTCCGTGCTGGACCAACTGGATGTGGCAGAAGAGCCCTGCTAAGGCCAGGTCCTACACTTTACAGCAGCCACCAGGACCTCTTTGAGCACTAGCTCAAGGACATAATTGGCCTGATGTCCCTAGTGACAGTCCAGTGGGATTCTACCTTCCAGGTGTGCCACCAAAGCCCCAGACACCTGAGGGCAGCCCTATGTGACCAGCCCAACCATCAGCTGCAGACTGGTAACCAACAGACCTCACTCACTCGCACAAGAAACCCATCGCCCAGTGGAAGCCAGCCCTAATTCCCAGTCCATAAGACTTCAATATACAATAAAATGGTCAAATTTTGAGATAGCTCGTTACAACAGATCACTAGGGTAAGTAAATTCCGTAAAACCACTTCACTGGGGACTGTACTATGGTACAAAAAGATTGCAAACAACCAACCCATCCCCAAAATCATTTCAGAAAAATTTTTTAATCCTTTTATTACTCTTTTTTAACAAACGGCCCCAGGGATGGGGGACCAGGGGAGGGGGGTGGAGGGGAAGTGAGGCCCCAGCCCCACAACCCCTCCCCACCCACCCCTTTCCCCCTTATATATTTATAATCTATATACAAGCCCCGGGGGGTGGGGGGCAAGGGGAACTCCCTCAGCGGGGTGGGGGCAACCCAGGATCCTTGTCCCCTCGAGACCCAGGCTCCTCTGCCCGTCGGGAAGGCCCCTCTCGAGAAGGTGGCCCTGTCCGCTCCCAAGGCTTCGGCATCCAGCGCAGGGCATCCGGTGGGGAGGCCTAGGATATAGGTACATAGAGGTCATACTGGGAAGTCAGGGATGGAAAAGACAGGAACTCAGATGGTAACTCTTAGATTCAGACTTGGGGCCACAGGGGTCTCCCCTTCACCTGCTGGTAGAGGTCGATGCGCTGGGTGCGGAAGACTCCGCTATAGGTAGATGGTGGGGCCTTGAGACGGGAATTGAGGCCAGAGAATGACCTAAAGGAAAAAGTTTTTAAGGCAAGCCTGACCCCTGTTCCCTGGCCCCTTAGTAAGAAACCCCTTAAGGGTGAGCAGTCTGCATCCCCTCTCCCTCCTCTTGCCTTCCAGCTGGGGGAGTACGTGACGACCCAGGTCCCCCAAGGTTGCTGCTCAGTTTCCGATAATCCTGGAAGGGCTTTAGTTCCACTGGGTGCAGCTGAAGGAAAAAAAATTCATGAGCCTCCTGCCTCCCAACCCAATTCACCTGGAGATTCTGAATCCCTACCCCTAGCTCTTAGGAGTTCCCTCGCACTTCAGTTCCTATACCTTACCTCGGCTCGCCCCAAGCTAGGGGGGAAGGGTCTGGCAGGTGAAGGCAGCACCCGAGTAGCAGGAGCAGGTGGGGGCCGCACAGCCAGGCTGGGGGGCTGCAGAGCAGGGCCCACAGGTAACAGAGAAAGGGGCGGTGGGGCAGGAGGTGGTGCTGGTGGCAGGGAGCCAAAGTTCACCACAGGCAGCTGTGAGTCCACCATGGGTAGAAGCATCTGTAGTTAAGAAATAATGTCGAGGGGAGGGTATTAAGGGCAGGGAGGAAGGTCATAAAACCAGAAACAGAGTCAGACAAAAAAGCTAGAAACTGGGTAGAGAAAACAATGAGGGACAAGTAACAAAAGGTACCTGTTGGGCAGGGGCCCCTGAGGGGAGGAACCCACTTTGGCCACCAGGTTGCAGAGGAGTAGAATAAAAATCTGAGGGGGATGGCAGATCCTGGCGCACCTGTTGGGAGACAACAGGGAGAAATGTCAACTCCCAAAAGCATTCTCCCCCACCCCTAGCTCCCGAAGCCCAGCACCTGCCCACCTCTCACCTGAAGCAAGGGTGGGTCGGGCAAAGGGCTGGGGCAGAAAGCTGGAGAGTAGAGGAAGGAAGGTGGAGGGTAGAGGATTCCCCCAGCTGGCAGCTTCCCCAGCTCTGTTGCTTGCAGTGCGGAGAAATCCAAAAACTGGCCCTTGACAGCTACCCCAGAAAGCAGTGCCGAGGGGGGCGCTGGGCCCGGGGGGAGGTACAGGGGCTGTGATCTGGAGTGGGGGAAAAAGTCAGGTGGGGAGAAGGAGTCAGGAAACCAGAATTGTTTGTTCCAAGGTAAGTCTACTAGTGTTTCATACCCCAGAAACAGGTCTTCCCCTTCCCTCCCACTGAGACACAGTTGCGTGTCCTTCTGAGATCAACGGTCATTGAGTCTCACCTGTAAGGGTGAAGTGAGGGTGTCCCAGGGCGGAAGCCTCCACTGTTGGGATGTAACTGAGAGTCTATGGCTCCCCCCGAGACCTGAGGGAGAGCAAGGCTGGAATAGCTCATTTTTCTGGTCAAGAAAAGATCTCCCACCCCACCTACTACAGTAAAAGCCAAGGAGAAAAATGAAATAACAAAATGGCATTTTACAACTACACAAATCAGAAAGACACTAAGGGGCAGCAGGCAGAAAGGGATCATGGGACAGGAAATAGGACCTACCTGAGAATTGGGAGGCCCAGGGCTGCCATAGAAGACCTCAGGGTACAAACGCTGGCCTGAGGAACTGGGCTCTGGGCCACAGTGCCCAGGACCCAGGTTCTTGGATTGTGGCTCAGCTGAGGCAGAAGCACTGGGGAGTAACTCCCAATCTCGGGATACAGGGATGGCCTATGAGGAAAAAGCCTTGTCAGAAGCAATGTTTGGGCTTCCTGGATTCCAGGTCACACCCAGACATTTTTTCCAAAAACCGAAGGCCTTTCCACCAAACTCATTCTCCCACTCACCTCAGTGACTGATGCTAACTCCTTCTCTGCTTTTAAACTGTCTCCTACCACTAGGCGCAAGTCCGAGTCCTGTGGTAGTGATGCAAGGGAGATTGTCCCATGACTCAAGACCTGTATCCTCCACATCCCACCTCCAGATTTTCCCCTCTTCACCCAACCCAAGGTACTCAGATCCTGCCCATGCAGACCTGGTCACTGGTGCCAAACTGGACCGGGGGCCCAGATCGATGGGACGGCCGGAGGGAGCCGGGCTCTGGGCCTCGGTCCGAACGCTGCAACCGTTCTGTGCCAATGGGGCCAGGGGGCAAAGGCTGCTCCCGGGGCAGCTCCTACATTGGGGAAGTAAAGGAAGTCAAGTCACGTCTCCCAAATGAAAGAATCCCCAAAACACAGAAGCACAGAGGAGACAACAAATGTAGGGCCAAAGTCACAGGCCCAGAAACATTCCTCTTGTTTTTGGTTTTTTACCTTTCTGTCCCCATCAAGGGGAGCAGGTGGCCGTCTCCTAGGAGGTTCAGAGGATTCAGAGCCAGGTGAACCCTCACCAGGAACAGCATTCAGGGGTGAGGGGTCTCCAGGCCGCTTGGGAGGCCCTTCTGCTGCCCCCTTGAGTCCTCCATCAGGGGAACTTCGCTGGCTGCAGGGACCTGATGACACCTGAGAATCCCCACTCAGGTCCACCCCACTGTCAGACTGACTCATCTGAGAGGAGTGGAAAAAAAGTTAAAGTAAGTCAAATCAGCAGTCAGTACCTAATGTTTACAAAATACAAACTGAAGAAAAGGGAGAAATTATGTGAGCAAATAGCCCTGGACAACCCAGACCAGGTGGAGAAGCACTACCAGTGCTCAAGAGAATCCCAGCTCAGACACTCCCTTCCCATCGTCACTTACCTCTGTTCCAGCAACATCCTCAAAAGGGCTCAAGGGTTCCATCCAGGGCTCCATGGAGCCAGGCCGGTAACTCTTCCGGCTAGCGGCTGGGTAGAGCACCAGACAGCAGAGATGAGAGGCAGTCCAGAGGCCACCTTGCCCTCTTGGCTCTTTGACATCGCCCTTTTCAACCACTGCTCACTTGTACTCACCAGTATGTAAACGGTTCCAGATGTGAGGAGTCAGGGCCTCTGTCCCTGCCTCTCTGCACTCTCCCTGAGGGCCTGGGCCCTCAGGCTTGGGGCCCAAAAATCCAGAACTATGAGACTGCGGCAAAGATTCCTAAAGGTGAGAAAGGCCAGAAACAAAACATAAGTGAGGTGGGAACTGGGGAGTGGAAGTGGCTGGGCCAGAATGAGGTGTGGGACAAAAAGGGAGACAAGAAGTGACTAATAACAGAGAATCTGGGGGTAAGGACGCAATGACAGAACAGGAGAAAGTAGAGAAAACGTAAGTGAGAACCTTCAGGAGTAAGAGCAGTGAAACACAATCTCAAGCTCCATCCCTCACCTCCTGCAGCAGCTCCGGTTTTCTGGGAGGCCGCTCCCGCCGTTTCGGGGGGAAGGGATTAACCCCGGCAGAGTCCCGGGGAGTTCCGCCCACCCCCCTCACCATCAGCCCTGGCTCCTCGAAGTGGGGGTCTGGGGAAAAGGGGAAATCCGTCAGCATCTGCCTTGGTCTACATCTGATCCTAGTTTTTCCTGTTAGCCCCTCCCAAGCCTTCCACCTTTGCTCAGTGCAGACACCCATCATCAAGGTCCCCAGGGCAGACTCTGCCCCCTTTAGCACCTGACCTTTTCTGGGGATGGAGACATTCCCACCCTTAGCCCCTCCAGCTTACCCGAACCGACGCTGTTGTTGGCCCTCTGAGGGTCATATCGAGTTGGGGGCCGAGGGGAGGGGCCCTGGGGGGTTTGGGGAGGCCCAGGCTTGGGCCTTGGGTGCCCCCCTGGTGCAGCTGCACTCCCTTGGCGGCTGCTGAGTTGGGCCAGAGCCTGTTGGATGCCAGCAGGGTTGCTGTGGATAACTTGGTCCAGGCGGAAGACAGCCGAGCTGCTGGGAGGCGGGGGAGGCAGAGGAAGCCCTGGGGGACGCTCCTCAGGTCTGCTGAAGAGAACAGAGCATCAACTCTAATATTCATGGAATTGTTAACTCTTTCCCTACCAGTCAAGTCTTCCAACCTCTCCCACCTCCCTGTTAAAATCCAGGTGTTTTTAAGCACATCTAACAAATTCTAGGTGTATGGCATGGGTCTACAGAATAGAGAGCAAAGAACAGAGAATATGCATACAATACACACACGCTCCAGACTCAATCAACTGCTTTCCGACTATTTTCTCTACATGTGGGTGTTCCAGCGCCCAGCAGCCCATGTGCCCTTAGATCTCAAAGTCCATGGTGCCCAACTTCCCTTTCCTTCAGATTCTCTCCCTTCCCCCTCAGTCTAACCTTAGAATAAACTTAATAGCCTGTCCCTACCCACCTTCGGTTCTTGGGAGAGGGCCAGCTCCTCTTGTCTCCTCGCCCTGGGCCAGTCCTCCCTCCAGGTCCCCCACCTCCTCCACTGCTGCTGCCACCACTGCCAGCCTTGCTGCCAGGGCCTGGGCGCCGGTTCTGCCTTTCCATGCCAGGCCGCTGACTTGAGAAGCTCCTCTTGCTCAAATCCTTGGCTCTCTGGCTTAAATCTCCACGGGACATGGTTGAAATGCCTGGTCCGGTTCCGCCTCCACTGCCCCCGGGAGTTCCCACAGCTTTGGGGGCCAGCAATGCTGGCGGGGGAGCCTCCTTGTCCCCCCTGCGCTCACTGGCAAAGTCACTGCTCTCTGATGCAGTCTCCCATTCCTCGTTGGCTTGATCGGAGTTCTGGTTTGACAGATCGGGAGACTTGGCAGCTGCCCGGCGTGGGGGTGGGGGCATGGAAACTGTCGTGAGTGTCTCCTCCACTCCAGAAGCAGGGGCTGGAAGGGCTAGGGAAGAGGGCTTGCCCTCAGTCCCTCTGGCCGCATTCTCCCGTTCCTGTTTCAGCCTCCTGAACCGAGGCGGTTTGTCCTGCTGCTGAGCCCTCCCGTGCCTCCTCCGTCGGGGCCGCTCCCCATCTTCCACACCCATGCCCACGTTGCTGCCTCCACTGTTGCCTCCCCGGGCTATGGGGGACAGAGGCCCTGTGATCAGCTTCTCTTTCAAAGGCTCCTTACTCGGTGGCAAAGGAGCTGTCGGAGGCTTCTTGGGGGCCAGGGACTTGGTCGGAGGGCTCCAGCCTGGACAAATGGGCGGAGGGGGCCGCCCTCCTCCTCGACCCCGGCGTGACGGCACTCCCCTGGGAGTGAAGACGCGCCCACCACGGGCGGTGGAAAATCGGGCTGGGGCTGGTGAAGGAGGGGCTCCCGATGGTGGAGGAGCAAGAGGAATCTGGGTGAGCACTCCTTCCTTGGGTGGAGGAGCCTCCTTGTCTGAGGGGGCCAGATCGCTCTCATGGGTCTCACTACCCGTTTCTGAGCCCCGCTGCCGGCGCCGTTTGGGAATTTCTTCATACTCTGAACCCTCACTTCGCGTCTCGCTGGCAGTGCGGCCTCTGGGAGCAGGGGGATGGCTGGGTCCACCTGCACTACCTCCACGCCCGTCATCTCCTCGGAACTCTCGGTAACTGCGGAACTCTCGGCTTCGGGCTCCCCGCCCCCGGCCCCCATAGGTGCCCCGAAAACCCCTCCCTCTGGCAAAATACTCGCCTCGGCCCCGGCCCCGGCAAGAGGTAGGACCCACTCTTTCATAGGAGTAGTCCCTCCGAAGCCTTGGGGCAGGGGAAAGATTCCCACTGGGTGGGGTTTCCTTGGGGACCCCTATCTTCCCCTTTGCCGTCTTGAGGAGGTCTGGCTTTGGAACCTTGGGGCTTTCATCACACTGTTCCAGGGGTTTGGGAGGGAGCTCTTCAGCTTTCGTAGGTGGCAGGGGTTTCTTTATAGGCCCAGCACGGCGGGGAGGGGCCCCTGGTTCCTCTGGAGGGATCCCACGACGACTACTGCCTGGGCGAGGACCCCAGCGGGTCTCAGTGCGGCTCTCTCTGCGAGGTGGAGGGGGGCCTTGGCCTCCAACTCCTCGGGTAGGCTTTCGGTTGGCTTCTGGCCCCGTCAGTTGTGGAGTCTCCTCCTTGGGGGTTTCCTTCTTCGGCGGGGGAGCTTGTATTTTGGTGGCTTCATCATTGCCTGGGGGCCAAGGGAGTGGACGGGGCCCTGCAGGAGCTGGTTCATCCAGAGGGAAGCGAGGGATCGGGGGCCCAGTGGCTCCATTCTCAGGAAAGCCTGGATAACTGGCCAAATAGGGTGGTGGGGGAGGTACTGGAGGGGTCTCACTCCTAAAAGGGCAACAAAAAAACTGGAAATTAGAATGAAAAAAACTGCAACTAGGTGGAGAAAGAGAACACTTTATTACCACCCAGACGCTCCTCTCACACTTATTCCTGTCACTGCACCAATAATCCAAAGAACCTTTTCTCCTAGCCCAGACCCTTTCAGTGGCAATGCACTCACTTCACTACAGACTCACCTCATCCCCTTGTCATCCTCATCAGCCGCCTGGCGCAGCGGGGAGGTGAGCGGGCGAGGGTCAGTGGGCGTGGTGGTGAAGACATCTCCTACCCAGGCCAACTTTGGATCCACTGGTGGGGTGCCCCGATCCCGCAACAGGGGAGGTGCATGGCGCTCGAACGGCTCTGAGCTTGAACCCCCACTGTCTGAGCGCTCCCGGGGAACTAAGCCTAAGAAAACAAGAGGGATGAGAAAGCTAACCCTCTCTTGCATGACAGGCCCTGCAGCTCAAAAAGCATCTCCCCAATCTGCTTCTGTCAGTCACATCAATGTCAACTCCTCTCTTATACCTGCCAAATCTGGGCCTGATGCACACTCCTGAAAGAGTTACCCTATCCACTCAGTTTCCCCAGACTAAATCAATGAATCCCCCCAAGTAAATCCTGGCCAATGAAAGACCACCGTTTCTTTCCCAAAGATGGTCCTGAAACAAAGAGCCACCTCAGCAATACAACCACATACCTGCCCCAACCTCCTTCACGGGTGACCCTTTATTCCCACAGCAAGATGCTGATACCCACTTCCTGGGACTGAAGTGTCCCCTACCCACTCCCATGCAAGGGCCCTTACCAGTGGGATGCACACCAGGAGGGTAGAAGTCCAGAGGGGGCCGGCCCTGGAGGAGCCGGGGGTCCACATAAGGAGGAATCATCATCCACCGGGGATCAAAGTTCATTGGGGGCATGGGTGGGGGCCGGCCCAGAGCACCTGGGTACAGGGCCTTGGGGGGTGGGGGCGGAGCCTGTGGAGCTGGCACAGCCCCCATGGTCACAGGCTGGGGCGGTGATGGTGGTACCGGAGCGGGTGGGGCAGAACCCTGTTGATGCTGCTGCCACTGCTGCTGTTGCTGTTGCTTCAAAAGCTGCTCCTGGGCAAGGACAGAAGAGGGGACGAGAGAGACCTCAAAACCCCCACACCACCCTCAACAGAAAAAGAGAAACACACAACAAGGCAAAGTTAATACACAGATGTGATCAACACTTGGACGACATGGAAACCAGAGACACAAGAGAGACAAGACGTAGTAGAGGGACCCGGAAGGCAACTTACAAACAGGATAAACATCGAAGCCAAGGACAGAAACAGCTTTTTTTTTTTTTTTTAATTTTTTTTTTTTCAACGTTTATTTATTTTGGGACAGAGAGAGACAAAACGTAAATGGGGGAAGGGCAGAGAGAGAGGGAGACACAGAATCAGAAACAGGCTCCAGGCTCTGAGCCATCAGCCCAGAGCCCGACGCGGGGCTCGAACTCACAGACCGCGAGATCGTGACCTGGCTGAAGTCGGATGCTTAACCGACTGCGCCACCCAGGCACCCCCAGAAACAGCTCTTAATGGGGGAAATAACTTGATCTCACCTGCTGCTGCCGCTGGAAACGAGGTGGCAATGACTTCTGATATTTGGGGTAGCCCAAGCCCTGGCTGGGGGGCTGTCGGCTGGGACCAACCCCATCACCCTTGGGTTCCACCTTCGGGGCAGGGGTTGTGGCAGGAGAAGGAACCTCTTCTGGTTGTTCAGAACCCTCTTTTGAGGACAGCTGGGGTTCCACTGCGTTGATAAAAAAGATAATCATCAGTGGCCCAGTACACCAACAGGCATGCCACGAATACCCATCACCTCAGCTCTCACCTCCCTCTCTCAAGATAAGCACTTACTTTTAAGAACAATGACGGTGGCATTAAATTCCCATGAAACCACCAAAATGACAGACGCCTTCTACGCCTTGCTCCAGACTGAGCTTATACGAAGTGGTTTTAGGTCACTACGTATCCAGGAATTCAAATATCCACACGAGCAAAGAGCTTTTTTCATCTGCCACAGTCCAATAAACCAACTTCATTTCCTCCCACCCATACCACCTGTACCCTCAGCCCAAACACTGAAGAGCTGGGACACCTGGTAGTACCCTAGCCCCATCTCCATACCTGGGCTGGCTTCGAAGCTGCCACTGCTGGTGCTACTGGTACTGCCACCACCACTCACCAGGGTGGGAGCTGGAGCCACACCTGTAGTGGGGGTGGACTGGGCAGGAGGGGCCTGGGCCGGCTCTTCTGGTTCTTTTTCTGGTGTTGGGGCTGGTGCTGGTGGAGGAACTGGAGGCGCAGAGAGTTCTTTGGGGACTGCAGGTGGTGGAGCCGGGGCAGGAGGGGCAGCAGGTGGGACAGCAGGCTCTGCTTTGAGCCGCTTGTCGGGCGCCCCAAACTTCTCATCAAGTCGCTTGAGCTTTTCGGCACAGGCTGCCCGGCGTTCCTCCTGCATGCGGCGCTCTTCCTCTTCTCGGCGTCGCCGGGCCCGCTCCACAGCCAAGGAGATCTCTGATGAAGATTGTTTTCGCCGCTGCCGCCAGGCCTCATCCTCGTCTTCGGGTGCTGGGGGCTTGCAGGGAGGCCCCCCCCGATCCTGTCAATGGGCAGATCCGGCAAGGCCAGACGTGTCAGTCGTCAGGTTTTTGATCTTTGCACAGACTGATCAACTGTCTCTAGCTGCGGGTGCAGGCACCGGCCTTGAGTTGGTGGCCTCTCTGGGTAGGGGCAAACTCATCCTAATCTTGTTTCTTCTCTCCTTTCAGAGACACCCAGGTCTCCTTGTTCTTCCTCATTAGCATCCCAATTTCCTTTTATAATCCAGACTCCCTTAACACCAAAGATGTTCCAGACCTTTGCAGAGATACTCTACCGCTCTACACGTCCTGTAGCCCATTCTTGGCCCTCCCTCCAGTTTCCTCTATTACTACTGCTTCAACTTCTCAGCCAACACTCATCTCCCACAACTGACCCTTCTTGACCCCTCATTGTAGACACTCACTGGGTAGTCCCCAGGGGGGCCCCAGTTCCCGGCGGGGCCCCGGTGAGGTGGGGGTGGGGGATGCTTTGGGGCAGGAGGCCCCGGCTCTGTCTCTGGAGGCCGAGAGGTCTCTGCCCAGGCCGTCTTGGGAGGGGGCGGTTCGCTGCCGGGGGAGTTGCCCTTTTTGCCATCTGCTTCAGGGGGCCGTTCCTCACCAGCAGCTGATTGGGACTCCTTGCTGTGAGCAGACCAACAGTGGAATTAAAATCAGCTGTAAAACAGCTCACTTAAGAGTTTATTACTTCGAGAAAAACTGAGCCTCTGAACTCACTGGCCCTCAGCTCCCTCCTCATCAGAGTCTCGCCCATCTTCCTCATCACTGAACTTCAGCTTTTCAGTGTAGTCAACCTCTTCATGGGCCCCTGAGGGAAAAGTGAAAAGCAATAACCCAAGTGTTCTCTCCAATCTCAGGTAACTTTCAAAGGGGTCTAGAACTACGTAATAGGATGCACTACTGGAAACGCCAACCCCCCTCTGAGTGAAGTGAATGCCACTGTGAGTCTTGGCATTCCCACACCTCCCAGTTCTTTACCAGGACTTGGCTTTCCCCCCTGTGTCTGCCCTACCCTTTGGTGTTTCCTTTTCTCCCAACACAACCCCCTATTTATTCAGGGGATTTTGCCTTTTGAGACCAAAACACTTCATCCTTCATATCCACTAACCTGCCCAACCATCATCGTTCTCCTGGTCCAACTGGTCAAACTCTTTGAGATTATCCTCTTTAAGAATCGAAGGCCGACCCACAGGTTCTACAAGGCGCATCGGCGGCCCTGAGCCCCGAGGGCCCGCCACACGAGGGAAACGGCTGCATATGAAAAGACAAACGGGAGAGAGAGAGTGTAAAAGCATGTTACAGAACCGCATACAAGAGGTGCCTGGGTGGCTCAGCCGGTTAAGTGTCCAACTCTTGATTTCACTCAGCTCATGACCTCACGGTTTGTCAGTTCTTGTGAGTATAAGCCCCACATTAGGCTCTGTGCTGACAGTGTGGAGCCTGCTTGGATTCTCTGTCTCCCTCTCTCTCAGCCCCTTGCCCGCTTGCTCCCCCTCTCTCAAAATAAGTAAATAAATGTCAAAAACAAAAGAAAACAAAACCAAAAAAATACACATAGAAGACTCTGGGCCTTGAAGATCATCTCCCTTCCTAGTAGGCATCCCGTCCCCAATCACAAACCCAGAGCTGGGTTACTCACCTGGGCCCATCAGGAGTAGGATATCGGTAAGGCCCCTGGGGTCCATAGGGCGGAGGGAACGGGAGATACGGGGGATACATCTGCAAAACGTCCCAACAGCAGCTGCTTAGAGGGACAAAGAGCCAACCAGCTCCCTAAACCTATTGTCCTCCCCTCTGTCATAGGCCCCTGCTTTCTCTCTGCCCCCTCCAAAAATTAAGTGCTAATTGCTAAATCTCAAGCTTCAAGCACAACCACTCAAAAACTAGATGTGCAAACTCACAAAGGGCGGCATCATTCCGCGGTATGGAGGGAACTGGGGTGGGCCTGAAGGCTGTAGCGCCCCCCGGGGATCATGGCTGTGATGAAGTTTGGAGTCTGGGCCCTCCAGCTCATCAGGGCCACGCCCACCTCCGTCCCTCCAAGTTGTAGAATCTTTATTTTGGAAAAAGCAAAGAAGGAACATAGCTTTAAAATGATGGAGAAGAAGGTGAATAAGCCAACACTTGGCTCTGAGATAGAATAAGGTGTTGCTCTGGGCAAAAAATAACCAACCACTCACCACCCACTCAACTCACAAATGGGAACCACTCACTTTGGGGGCGGAGGCTTGGTCCGGGCCCAGACGACTGTTCGGCAGACTCCCTTTCCTTGGCAGCCTTGTCCTGGTCGCCAGCCGCCTGCAGGGTCGGAAATTCCTCGCGAGAGAATCGTGACAGTAGGCTTGATGCCCTTCCACCTGTTGGGGTTGGGGTGCACAGAAGACAGAAGCATATTTACCATGAAACAACGTACCATGAAAGTGGAAGGCTCTGATAGGCACCAGATCATCAAGTTCCTGTCTTAAAATTCACCCCCTATGTACTGCATACTCATTCCCCAAGAAACAAGGTCAGCTCTGGAACACCACTTCACCCTCCAGTAAGACACATAAATTTGCTTATGTGGCCCATGAAACTGAATACGGGGCCCAAAATTTAGCCAGAGGACTGAGAACACTCCGCTGAAGGTATAGTGCAGGGCTCCTACATACCACAAGAGCACTGAGCAAGCTCCCCAAGCAGCCCTGCACTCACCATCTCCATGTGCTCCATGGGTGACGCTGGCTTGTGCCCAGGACTTTACCCCGCTTGGAACCGAAGGAGCGTTCTGGGGAAGCAGAAAAATAAATCGTGACGGTGGGTGGTGGAGCTACAAACCATTCTTGCCTCCAGCCCTTCAGTAACATTCAGTTCTTCACATACCTCGGGGGCTGCTGGGGGTCGTTTCTGTTGGTTGGAGGCAGGCGTCTGTGAAGCCGGCAGTGGCTGCGATTCCGGCGGCTGAGCGGTTGAGGCATCGGAACTAAAGGGATGGTAGGACAGGAAAGTTATCCAGAATCTGCGATGCCCTCCCCTACTTCTCCGATTCATGGAGGATAAGTAAACCCAGGCCCATTTGTTACTGTTCACAAGTATTTACGACAGAATACTATAACCTAGTTACCCTGTGTAGGCTGTCTGTTGATGCCTTCCTGCCACCTGACAGAAAACTGAAAGTGTCATTCCTTAGTCCTCTAACAGGAGTCCTGGAATAGCCAAGAAAGGGGCTTCCCTCTGTCTCTGGATCTTATGTGGCTGGGCTAGACCAAGCCCCAACTCATTCTGAAGTTCAAAGTTAAAATACTCATCACTCTAGATCCCCCAGGCCTCTGTCTACCTCTTGGGGTCGGACTGCTCCTGTTTGCTTGCCCATCCTGTTCCGTCTTTCGGCACTAGTGAGACGTTGGGGTCATTGCCTTTGTTCTCGGCTTTCAGGCTTGGAAGGTTGGCTGGGGGTGGCATACGCCGGGCAATGGCAACTTTCCCGAGACTCTGCAGGCCATGGCGAGGGGCAACTGGAGAAAAGATGAGAGGGTGAAAAAACATCCCACATGGGTGATCTGACAGCTTTCTCTCTTAAGTCCCATTTATGTGCCCTTAATGTCTTATAGCCAAACTCCTTTTAGAAACCACTCCTTTCTTTGCCTTCAGCAATCCCTGAAATTCCACTGGAAAAACTAAGATGCATTACACTTGATGCTTCTCTGTTGGATGGTTGATCTTGAGCCTGCAGGAAGCAAGCTGGCCCCAGACTTCTCCAAATCCATGTTTCTCTTCCTCCGATTCTTACGTGTCCAAAGACAGGGAACTACAGACACGCCTTTGTAGGAGGGTAAATGGTGTTCATCCAAAGACCAACGTCCCCTATGGGACCTAAAATAAAACTCGGAAGTCTCTAGTGTTTCTCTAGTCTTTTGATATTTGCACTATAACCATTTCCCTTCAAAGAGCTTTAAAATGTATGCCCAGCCTCTAGGAATTAAGAACATCTTCGCAGGACCCTCACCAGCGGGTTTCTGGATCTCTAAGGACTTGCCCTTATACGTATCAAACAGGTTGAGCGAGGAATACTTCTTTCCATCCTTCCCCTTGGCAGTCGGCCCCGAGCGATCGGACATTGCGCTGGAAGCTCATTGAGTACGTTGGGTCCTGCAGGCACCTCCCCCAAAACGTGCCGGAGCCTGTGGGCCAGACACCAAGTGTTTCAGTCTCTGCTCCCTTTACTAACTCCAAAAGAAACCTAGATGGTCCTTTTTGTTCTCATTAGGGACCCAGATATGTGGCCCTCTGGTGTCTTTGCCTCCAGCCTATTCAAAGTCCCCAGTCCCTTAAACTCCCACAGAGCCCAAATGCCATGGTGCCTCTTTCCCCCAGACACCTCTTGCCAAGCAAATCCAGATAAAAAATTTAGTATCCTCCTAGTAGTAAACACACTCTTCCTTTTGTGCCAGGCTATAAAGGGTAGCAGCTACTTCATTATCTCTCTTCATAATCTCTTCTCCCCCCACAGAAATCATTCCAGAGATGTACAATAAAACATGACAAGTCCCAGCCTTAGACAAAAGCAGAAAAAGGCATAAAGCTCCATTCTGCAAGTAACAGAACTTCAGATCCCCCACTTATTAGACCACCAACTCCCTAACTGCACCCCAGGTTCCTTTCCCAGAAGGTTCACTCCCATCTGGGAAGGTTTGCACAAAGGTATGCTGGGAGTTTAACAATTTTACGAGCTTGCTCAGCCAGACTGAGGGCTGGTGCCAGGTAATTCCTTATGG
This sequence comes from Prionailurus viverrinus, assembly GCF_022837055.1. NCBI lineage: Eukaryota > Metazoa > Chordata > Mammalia > Carnivora > Felidae > Prionailurus > Prionailurus viverrinus. The sequence continues at coordinate 30,305,319 of NC_062565.1, read as the reverse complement.
AACAACTGGGGCTCTAGATACTCCCAAGCTACAGAACCCCAAGTATTTGGAACATTCACCCCATCATTTCCTGCACTTGCCCCTATCCCAGTTCCTGGAAAAAAATCTTGTGTCAAGATGAAATGAACACTGCTGGGCTCTGACTAACCCTATGTAGATGTGAGAAAAACATTATGGAGCTACCTCAAGCACACTCCATAATCATAGGGCCAAAACCAGAACCAACTTCATTTTCCTACCCTCAGTAAGAATATCCATCAGCAGTCATTTCTTTCCCCAATATCCCTTCCTCCCTAAGCAGGCCAAACTCTGCATCATCAGTCAGTTCCTGAGTGACCAGGCATTCATTTATAGGAAAGAATGGCGTACAGGAAAGAGATGAAGGTGGTGGGAAATCCAGGCAAACACAGGGCAAAAAGTGGGTAAAATCAGGATGAAAATCAGGGAGAACTTTAAGACAGGTAAGATGAGGGAATGGGGGTTGCTCTGTAGGTGTTTAAAGACTCCGAATGTTTGAAAATAAATATACGAAAGAAAAGGACACAGAAGAATAGTGGAATAACACTAATAAAGAAGGATCAACACGAAAGCAGGTGGAAAATAATACACTCAAGCAGAAACGGTAAAGACAGAACAAAGTAAAAGGGCAACGTCAAGACACCCAAGAAGAAAACGGGGGTTGAGTCACAGAGGGGAAAAGACACAGGAAAAACTAAAAAGCAGAGGAAGACTGAGGAACGTAAAAATCAAGGATGCAGGATAAAAACAGGGTTCCAGGGTGGGAGTGACTCGACGCGAACAGGGGGGTCAAGAATGGGGAACCCAAGCACTGGTAGATGGTGGAGGGGGTCCAATATGGAGGAAAGGAGACACTCCGAGGATCGTCGGGCGCGGCCCACCCCAGAGCGGCGGTAGCGAAGGGGACCCACAAATTGGGGTGAAGAGGCCAAGAGCGCAATGGATGGTGTGGAGTTACCGGCCCAAGAAAGGGGTCACTCCAAGAAACCAGGACAGTGGGTGATTAGGGGCAGGGCATACACTCTGTGTGAGGGGTTGGAGGTGCGGGTACCAAGCTGGGGGTATCGGAGGGGGAGGGGCAGGCAAGCCCCAGCAGCAGGAGGACAAAATGGCGGCGGCTAATGGCAGCTTCTCCTCCCCCCGGCCCGCCACTGCCGCCGCCGCCGCCGCCGCCACCACCGCTCCCGCGCCGGAAAAGGGCGTTAGCACTCGGCTCCCCAGACTCACCTGGCCGGGTGCGCGGGGGTCCGGGACCGGGGCCTAGGGGCTCCCCGAGGTGGGATGGCGGTGGGGCGGGGGCGGATGGCGGCGGATGGCGGCGGATGGCGCCGGGTTCGGCTCCTCCCGTCTCCCTCGCTCACTCCGCGGCTGGGCTCCGACTAACGGCCCATCCGGGCAACCGCCGCCCCCGGGAGCACCCCCCCACCTCCCGCCTCCCTCAGCGCACGACACGCCCCTTGATTTGCATAAAGGGCGGGGGCACTTCCCACCCTATCCTTCTTTACTTCGAGGGCTGTCCCTATTTTAAAAAAAAAAAAAAAAGCAGGGCGTGCGGAGCAGGCACAGGTTATTTGCATAAAGAGGAGGGACTTACAGGCGCTAGGACACCGGTTGGCTAAAGAGACGCGCCCCCGGCGTCGGCCGTTAAGACGCGTAGAGGGGGCGGGAATGCAGCGTCTGTCGGCCGGGCGGTTGGGGCGCAGAATTTGCACGACGAATAGGGGCGGGTGGAGGGGAGGGAGGAGAGGCGGAGCGTGCGTCGTGCGTTCGTGGAAAGATGGGAGCGGTGAGACGTAGGGATGCGAAGATGAAGGAAACGATGCAAGGCTGATAGTGCTTTCAGTGGAGGAGACCGAGCGAACGCAGGGGACAGAAAGGATTAGCTGCCGGAGGGCGGAGCCTAGATAATAGGGAAGAGTCCCCGACACACGCGTCCATTTGTAAAGGGCGAAAGCTCCAGAGGGGTGGGGCCTTCTAGTTATTAAATCACGTCATGCAAATGAAGTGGATAGACAGGCCAATCCTGAGGTCCAGGGGAGTGTATCGTCGGCACCGTGCACTGTAGGCATTCTTTCGATAGTTCTGTTTATTTGCATAATACATGCAAATCATTTGAACAAAGATAGGGTAGGAATAACCTCTTCATTAGCATATCAGCAACCAATGACTAAGACATTTAATTTTATAACAATTTTCATGAATGTATTTATATATCTGATACTATTGGCAGTTTGTATTCTCTTCACAATGGGTTTTACTCTACGAAATGCGGTACTAGTTTCCTCCTTTGTCTTCTATTACTGTGCTCCAATCAGACCTACTAACCGTTCAGTAAATCCTTCGACAACTGTTATGAAGCCGCCGGAGACATCCACAATACATTCTGGAAGTAGAGGAATACAATCAGATCCTGCCTGGGGAGGTTCAGAAATGCTTCTAGAAAAACTTGACTCTTACTAAAAAATGTGAAGAACTAGTTAGGATTTAGCCAAGTTTGAGGAAAGGGTGCACAGCTCAGGCCCAGTGAACTGATGAGCAGAGGCATGGTTTTAGGGATCTGTGCCTCAGCTGATGTGACTAAATTAAGAGACTGCCTCTCTAGTATGGAAAATTAGAGCAGAAAAATTAGCAAGAACCAGGTAAGAATTTTATCCTGAGCTTCATTACAATAGTTGAGATGAGTTCAGTTCTTAAACATTCAAAATGATTCTCTTATCCCCTCTTCCAGGTCTCTTACCACAGCAAAATTTTTTGGAAGAGTTATCCATACTTACAGTCAGATTTCCTTTCTGCCATTCATTCTTTTTTCTTTTCTTTTTTAAAAATTTTTTAATGTTTACTTATTTTTGAGACAGAGAGAGACAGAGCATGAATGGGAGAGAGTCAGAGAGAGAGGGAGACACAGAATCCGAAACAGGCTCCAGGCTCTGAGCGGTCAGCACAGAGCCTGACGCGGGGCTCGAACTCACGGACCGCGAGATCATGACCTGAGCTGAAGTCGGACGCTTAACCGACTGAGCCACCCAGGCGCCCCTCTTTTTTTTTTTTTTTTGAGCGAGATAGGGAGAGCGTGCAAGTGAGCAAGGGGCAGAGAGAGAGTATCCCAGGAGGGGCAGAGAGAGAAGGGGGGGCTTACCCTAAGTGGGGTTCATGTTCACCCAAAGTGGGGCTCATGCTCACGAAATGTGAGATTATGACCTGAACAGAAGTCATATGCTTAACAGACTGAACCACCCAGGCCCCCTTCTGTCATGCATTCTTAAACTGACTCCAGTCAAGCCTTCACCCCAGCCCTTTACCCAACCTGCGTGTGTCATGAACATCAATCTCCTGACTTGAAATAGCATTTTTGTGCTGATGACTCCCAAATGCATATCTTCATCGCAGACCTCTCTCCCAAACTCCAGACTTGAAGACACATATATGTACTTGACATCTCCTATTGGGTATCTAATCATTTCTTTTTTTTTTTTTTAGTGTTTTATTTTTTAGTTTTGAGAGAGAGAGTGCACGTGCCTGGGGAAGGGGCAGAAAGAGAATCCAAAGAAGGCTCCAGGCTCTGAGCTGTCAGCACAGAGCCCGTACTTACAAACCACGAGATCATGACCTGAGCTGAAGTTGGACTGAGCCACCCAGGTGCCCCTCTAAAAGAACATTTCAAAGTCAGTAGGTCCAACACTGAACATTTGATCTCCGGAACCTCAAAACCTGTCCTCTCCACATCTCAGCTGATGGAAATTAAAAATTACAGTTAAGCCAAAAACCCTGGAATCCTCATTGACTCCCTTCTTTATTTCACTCCCCACTTTCAATTAGACAGGAACTCCTGTCTTGAGAAAATACCTGGAATCCAGCTTTTTCACATACACTGCTTCTACCTTGATCTGAGCCACTCTCAATTTTCACCTGGGTTATAGCAACAGCCTCCTCACTTGTCCCTACCCCTGTCCCTACAGTCTGTCCTCTACACTGCACTCAGGGTGGACCTTTCCTCAAAGGAAGCCTCAAAGGACTCCCTTGCTCAAAGTCCTATAATGCCTCTGTTTCTCTCAAAGTCCTTGGAGTAGCCCGCAAGACCCTAAATGACTTGCCCCTTGATTTTATTACTCTCCCTACCTCTACCAGACATGTCTCACCTTGGGACCCTTTTGCTTCTCTTTCCTCTGCCAAGTTGGTTCTTCCCCCAGAAACCCACATGCCTCGCTCCTTTACCTCCATGAGGTCTTGTTCAGTGTTAGTCATCTTCTCAGTGAGGCCTACCCTGATCACCCATTCAAAATTTTCATCTTCCCTGACCATCCTGCTACATGTATTAGTTTTACCCGATTTTGTACTGTATCCACATAGAACTGTACAGTAAGGGTTCTTTTGCATCTGTCTTCTTTTGCTTAACATTATGTTAATGAAATTCTTCCACATTGTTGATGTAGTTGTACTTTGTTCATTCTCGTTGTTGCATAATAATAGTCTGAGGTATGAATATAACCCAATTTATTTATCCTGGGTGAACGAATTATTTAAGCTCTAGATCCTTTGTATCCTCCCTAATATCACCAGGGTTGTTGCAAAGATTAAGAGAATTAATATATGGAAAGCATTTAGGCTGGTATCTCACATATAGTAGGTGCTCAATAAAGTTAGCTATTGATTTCATTATATTCGGATATGTTATTCAACTTGAAATGACCTCTTCCTCATCTGAAGTCCCATACAGTTGTTACTGTAGCGCTCTTTAGGAGGCCAACCTGGCTTCACCATTGGGAAGAGCCAACAGTCTGTCCTCAGTACCTGAAACGAGCTGGGCTAATTGGATTACCTCTTCCTGGAAAGTCAGGAAATCAGAAGTAGTAGCCAGTAACTGGGAGTTGCTAAGTTAACTCATCTGGACACGTTGTGTTACACAAACTGGTCTGGATCACCCGGCAGAAGAACCAAGCGGCACTCGGAGATCTTGGAAGGAAGGAGGCTTATTTACAACGGTGGGCTCAGAGGAGATCATTCTCCAGAGGTCTGAGCACAGAACATTAACAGAGGGGACAATTTATAGTCTGTTACTTCCGCATTCCTCATTATTAGTAATTTGGCGCCTGAGGCAAGCAGGGTGGGAAGAAGAACCCAGAAGGGAAGTCTTCAGGCAGGGACTGAAATTCCCTGATCAGTCCTGTCAGCCATCATATAACAGATTTTTCCCTATCAGTTGGAGGAAAGGTCCAGTGATAGCCTCACTGAAGGCTCAGGAACTCTGAGGTTCCTGCCTTTCCTGGGACTGGCTTTTTAATCCTTTCTGCTACCCAGGGATTCAGTATCCCCTGTATCTGTTCTCAATAACCTCCTAATAGAAGCCCCCTTTCCCTTCATTAAACTTAGTTTCTGCAGGTTGTTCCCCAAAAGGACCTCAGTGACTAATTTAACATTTAAATTATCAGTTGGTTAAACCTCTGACTTTGGCTCAGGTCATGATCTCACAGTTTGTGGGTTTGAGCCCCATGTAGGGCTCTGTGCTGACAGGTCACAGCCTGGAGCCTGCTTCTCCCTCTCTCTCTGCAACACCCCCCCCCCCCCAACTCATGCTCTCTCTCTGTCTCCTTCTCTCCAAAATAAATAAACATCTTTTAAAAATTTACAAAGACTAGTAATGGAGAATATCAGTTCAAGGTAATCGTTGCTCGAGATGATTGCTGGCTCAGTCAATAATGTGACTCTTGATCTCAGGGTTGTGAGTTGGAGCCCTATGTTGGGTGTAGAAGTTACTTAAAAAAAATAAAATCTTAAAGAAAAAAAAAAGGTAATCCTTGCTCTTCCTTGTGGACCTGAGTGATTTTTTGTTTGTTTGTTTGCACACGTCTTTTTGTTCCATCTAAATTCCTTGAGATCAGGGCTATCATATATCTGGAATCTCCCTTGGAGTACAAAACCATCTGCTGTGGTTGACACTTTACAAAATTGTGGAAGGAGGGGCCCCTAGGTGGCTGGGTCAGTTAAGCCTCTGACTTGGGCTCAGGTCATCATCTCATTGTTTGTGAGTTTGAGCCCTATGTGAGGCTCTGCACTGACAGCTTCAGATTCTCTGTCCTCCTATCTCTCTCTGCCCCTCCCCCCCTCAAAAATAAATAAACATTTAAAACAAAATCATGGATGGATTGTTCATTTGGGCAAATCCTCGCTGCTCTTCCCTCAAAGGGCCTCACTTCTCCCTAAACCCAGGATAAAATTCCCCCCAAACGGAGACCGAGCTGACTTGATCTGGAGAAGGAGGATAGTTTATTTAATTTAGTGTAACTGTGGCTCACAATTCTGTGTTCTTTTTCCATGCTGGGGTGATTAGGAACCCCATCAATCCCACCACATCTCCCCTACCATAAATCAGGGCAATTCAGAGATATTTCTCTTGGCTGGGGGACCTGCTGGCTTCTCCTGTTCTCTTGCTTTCTCCTCGTACATCAGGATCCTGGTTGAGATGGGAAAAGACAGAGGGATCAGGAGATAGCCTTCTCAAGAGAATACGTTTTAGGCTACTGTGAAAGTCTGGAAGGGGCGACTGGGTGTCTCAGTCAGTTGGGCAGCCAACTTTGGCTCAGGTCATGATCTCACAGCTCATGAGTTCGAGCCCCACATAGGGCTCTGTGCTGACAGCTCAGAGCCTGGAGCCTGTTTCAGATTCTGTCTCCATCTCTCTGCCCCTCCCCTGCTTGAGCTCTGTCTATCTGTCTCTCTCTCTTTCTCAAATGTAAAAAATAAAAAACATTAAAAAAAACCTTTTAAGAAAGTCTGGAAGAGGATGGGGTTGTTATGGTGGGAGGAAGAGGAAGGAAAGTGGAGATGGGAGAACTTGGGGCTGTGGGGACTAGAACAAGGGGTAGGGATAGGAACTTGGAAGGATCCCTCAAAGAAGGGAAGAAATGGATGCTGAGTAATGTGTAGGTGAGCCTGGAGACGGGGATAGGGGTGAGGGGAAAACAGGTAAGTATAGGAGAGATTGGAACTGGACCCTCACATTTTTAGGATGGCAGATCTCTTTCCCAACATCATCTTGAGAAAGTCAGAGTAGCTGAAAGTCTCCCCAGAGCCGCTGGACACCTCCCTGATTAGTTTCTTCAGCTCCAGGTGGGTCTTGGGGACCCCGAGTTTTTCCAGCATTCGCTTCAGGGACATGATATCTAGAGGCAGAGGATGGGGGTGAGAGGAGAGGAGCCTCTGTCTCTCTCTGTCCTCACCTTCACATTCCCATTCTCCTCCCTCCTACTCTGGTAGCTGGGCCCTCTCAAACCACTAAGAACTGCAGGAGACACCTCCCTCTTCCTGGGTCTGCACACTTCCCCAGATCACTCTTTTCTCACCGATATCTCCGTTTCCATTCAGGTCAAACTCCATGTATTTCTCTGGGTGAGGGGAGAAGCAGATAGGGTCAGCGCTGGCTGGAGGGTCCATGGGAGGGGCACGGCAGGGGATTGAGAAAGGAGTTGCTAACCAAGCCCTAGGTGGGGAAGATGTGAAAGGAGGAGGTAGGGCAGCCTGAGGAAGTGCGGGTCGGGTAGAGGGGCCCTGTTTAAAGTGTAGGGAAACAGAGAGGGTGCTGGGCAGGGCAGCCCAAGGAAAGGGACGGCAACTAGGGGGGCAATAGGGGCAGCCTCCCTTCTTCCCACCACAAATGTAGATTTTGTGTCTCTGCTGTCCCTTCTCTGTCCTTGGGGAAATCTGCCCTCCTCACTCCCCCCCTCCCTCCCCCCCCCCCCCCCCCCCCCCCCCCCCCCCCCCCCGCCGACAGTTTTCCCCTCACTCTTGAAGGCTTCCAGTTTGGAGAGTAGATCCTCATCACTGCTATATTTGGGATCATCCAGGAATTGCTGTTGGGGGGGGGGGGGGGACAAGAGGCAGGATAGGTCCCCTGGTCCAGGGTTCCCTTCCCACAGGCCCTGCCCCCTTAGATCTTCCTTTTACCTTGTTGATTTCATCCAGTCTGTCTTCCTGCTGGGCCTTCAGCAGCCCGAAGGCTTTTCCTCCTGAGGGGGCACAAAGGTTAATGCTTCCTTACCTCACATTCCTCTTCTTACCCCCACACCCGCCCAGGGCCATCACATTTCTGCCTTCCTAGGCCTGCTCACCACCCCCTAGCCCCCGCCCAGGTCTGTCCATCTCTTTACTCTTATTTTAGGCTCTGCCGATTCTACCTTCCCTACCTTGTAAATCTCTGGTGTGGCTCATAGCTCAGCAGCTGCTGGAGAGGCCGGTGGACTGGTGGGTACAGACTAAGCTGGCGCCCTCTCTGTCTCCTCTCCCATCAGCCTCTTCTGACGCCTCCCTCCCAGACTTCCCCTTTCCCCTTATTCGCTTTTCCTCTAGTCCCAGGCTTCACTTCCCCATCAGCTTTTGCTGACAAGAGCACCCCAGAAGGAAGGGGGGGGGGGTGCTGCAGGATGGAGAAGAGAAAATAGCATTCTCCCAAATTCCTCTTAAGGAGAGCCCAGTGTGTGCATGAAAGAAAGAAGCCTTGGGGGCGCCTGGGTGGCTCAGTCTGTTAACTCTCGGACTTTGGCTCCGGTCATGGTCTCCCAGGTTCATGAGTACAGCCCTGCATCAGGCTCTGTGCTGATAGCTTGGAGCCTGGAGCCTGCTTCAGATTCTATCTCTCTCTCTCTCTCTCTCTGACCACCAACGCTCATACTCTCTCTCTCTCTCTCTCAAAAATAAATCTTAAAAAAGAAGAATAAGAAAGGAAAGAAGCCACTGGAAGTATGGCGGTAGGGAGGGACGGAGGAGTATTTATTCTCAGGAACAAATGGTCTTTGAACAGGTCCAGAGGGTCAGGTAACCCTCAAGGCTTGCATTTTCTCAGGTTTCATGAGTCTGGGTATGCAGGTTCGGATAGACAGCTGAGGAAGGGCTGACTGAATTTTTCTAGGCCATGAATGGGAGAAAAATCTGAAGTCCACTGGCACATCTGGGAGGAATGCAAGATGTGAGGGATCAGAAAGGGAGAGAAGCTTCACTCTCTGGTCTGGCAGTTCCACGGAGGCACTTGGAAATGTGGAAATGTCTAACAAACGAGTTTTTTTTTTTTTAATCTTTATCATTTATTTTTGAAAGACAGAGACAGACAGACAGACAAAGCTTGAGTGGGGGAATGTCAGAGAGAGAGGGAGACACAGAATCTGAAACAGACTCCAGGCTCCGAGCTGTCAGAACAGAGCCCCACGCGGGGCTTGAACCCACAGACCACAAGATCATGACCTGAGCCGAAGTTGGACGCTTAACTGACTGAGCCACCCAGGTGCCCCCAAATGAGTTTTATTTGTTCACTTTAGGATGTGCACTGTAACCCACTCATCTTATCTCCTTTGAAATAAATAGTGAAATCTACAGAGCTCAGGAATTTGAGAATTTAAGTGGATTCTTTGGAGGAACTGAAAGTGTTACTGAGAGAGACAGCATTTGTAGACACAAGAGCCAGGAGGTGAAGCCAACATTAGGGATGTGTGTGTGTGTGTGGGGGGGGGATGCCAGTCACCGTGGGTTCAAGAGAGTGGATAAGTAACTTCTAATAAATGTCTTCACTACATATATATGCTTTCCTTTTTTTGCTGTATGGGTAGTTGCTTCTAGGGGAGGGGAGGATAGTGCATTCCCCTCACTGAGACATTTTGTTCAAACTCCCCACCCAGAGCTCTACCCACCCTGCCCCAGCATTGATGGAGACACCTTTCCTTCTCCTCTTCCTTCCACCTTATTTCCCTTTCTGCAGCCAGGAGTATTTACTTCTCACTGCCCTCTCCCTGACCCATGCAGGTCAGGGGAGATGCTGGGGTGAACTCTGACTTTTTGACTTCCCTTTATTGCACCTGCCTCTAACCCTTCAGAGAAAGCTGCAACCCTGCACTCAGGTCTCAGCGCCTAGTGGGGGGAATTCATTTCCTTATTCATACATTTATTCAACAAATATTTATCAAGTACTTACTATATGCTAGCTCAGTGAACCAAACAAATGTCAGTTCTTGTCCTCATGGACAGTGTAATTGCGGCAGACAGACAATAAAAATAAATATATTAGGGGACCTGAGTGACTCAGTAGGTTAAGCACCCGACTTTGGCTCAGGTCATGGTCTCGTGGTTAGTGAATTTGAGCCCCGCATCAGGCTCTGTGCTGACAGTTCAGAGCCTGGAGCCTGCTTTGGTTCTGTGCTCCCTCTCTGTCTCTGCCCCTCCCCTGCTCGTGCTCTTTCTCAGTCTCTCAAAAATAAATAAGCTTAAAAAAATTTAAAAATAAATAATTAAATATATTAGAGGTATCTGGCTGGCTCAGTCAGTGGAGAATGTGACTCTTGATCTCTGGGTTGTGAGTTTGAGCCCCATGTTGGGTATAGAGATTACCTAAAAATAAAAAATTTTAGAAATGATAATCATTAAAGGTGGCAGGAACCTATGCGGAAAAACAAAGTAGGGAAGGGGGACAGGAAGTGCTGTGGTGGACTGTAGTATTAAATAGGGTGATCAGGAAGCCTTCTCTGAGAAAATGATATTTGAGCAAAGATTTCAAGGAGCTATGGAAATAAGCCCTGTGGCTATATGGGAGAGGAGCATTTCAGGCAGAGGGCACAGCAAGTGCAAAGGTCCTGAGGTGAGAATATGTCTGGCTATCTGGAGTATTCATGAAGCAGCAGGATGGCCAGTGTAGCTGGAGCCAGGTGTGTGAGGGGAGACGGCCAGATTGTGTAGGGCTTTATAGGCCATTGGGAAGACTCTGGTCTGTATTTAGGGTGTGACTGCCTTCTAGACTGTTCTTTCCATCAAGGATGGTTTGGCAGACTACCACAGTGGGATAGAGCTTAGATGCTCAGAGAAATGTCTGGGGATAAAGTGTCCCTGCTCTGACGTAGGACAAAAGTGAAGAGAAAGACTCTTTTGAAGGGCAAAAGGGTAGAGAACAAATCCCAGCCAGAACACAGCTGTGGGGAAAGCCTGTGAAGAACAGACATGCAAGAAGACATCTCCCACCCCATCTCAGAGCGCTGCCCTCTCAACTGCAGAGAAGACTAGCTCATAGTAGGTAGGGGTAAAGGGAAGGTGGGGCTTCTGGGCACAGGTGGGAAATAGCTGTAGGGGTGCATTTAGGGGCTTGCTGCAAGGAATCCACAAGAACTTGGACATAGGGGAAGTAGATAGCTCTCTGACAGGCTGCAAGATCTAGAACTGAGCTGAGATGTGCAGAATCCCCTTAAGATAGTGGCTGTCAGTGAGTGGCCCTTCCACCAGCATTAACATAGAAGCAAGTTAGAAATGCCCCTTGTTGGGCCTCAGTGCAGACCTACTAAATCAGAAACAGTGGGGAGTGGTCCTAACACACTAGCTTTTTAACAAGTGCCTCGGGTGATGCTGATACACCCTCAAGAGAGCCACTGCCCCAAAGCAACAGAGGTGCCCAAGCCTGCAAGGCTTGCTGAACCCAGGCTGGAGGTGTCAACTTAGCTTAAGCTTGGTTTAGAGGTCAGCCTCAGAGGAAGAAAAAAAGGAGGAGTCACTGAGGCCAGAGTGTCCAGCCAAGGAGTCAGGGAGATGATGCTGAGCTGGCTCAGGAAATGACCCATTAGATGGGGCACCTGGGTGGCTCAGTCAGTTAAGCCCCGACTTAGGCTCAGGTCATGATCTCACAGTTCGTGGGTTCGAGTCCTGTGTTGGGCTCTGTGCTGACAGCTCAGAGCCTGGAGCCTGCTTTGGATTCTGTGTCTCCCTCTCTCTCTGTCCCTCCCCTGCTCATGTGCATGCTCTCTCTCTCTCTCTCTCTTTCTCTCTCTCTCTCCCTCTCTCAAAAATAAGTAAACATAAAAAAATTAAAAAAAAAAAAAAGAAACGACCCACTAGAACCCCATGAGAACCCCATGAGATTAGAATCCCATATGAAAGTAGCACTGTGTTGCTAAGGGCCCTTGTTATGATTCCGTGCTCTCCTGGGTAACTGCTGCTTAGAATTAGGCTCCACGGAGTGTGCTTACAGGACAAAAAATATACTAGCCAGAAAACTTGTCTGTGTGTGTGTGTGTGTGTGTGTGCTGGAAGTCTTCTGTTTGCCCCTCCGCTCTCCCTCTCCCACACTGCTCTCTGCCCTAGGAAACTGACCTGTACAGACCACACCAAGGGCACCTCTGGCTTCTAGCCAGTTTTGGCTGATGGAGAGCCTGGCACATTACATGTATTGCCTTGTCAAAAACCACATCACAGTTTAAAGTTCTTTGTAAGTTTATTTAATTTAATTTATTTTTTAATGTTAATTTATTTTTGAGACTGTGTGAGAGACGGAGTGCAAGCAGTGGAGGGATTGAGAGAGGGAGACACAGAATCCGAAGCAGGCTCCAAGCTCCGAGCTGTCAGCACAGAGCCCAATGCGGGGCTCCAACTCACAAACCGCAAGATCATGACCTGAGACAAAGTCGGACACTTAACTGACTGAGCCACTTAGGCGCCCATATTTATTTACTTTTTAAATGTTTATTTAAGTAATCTCTACACCCATTTGCGGCTCAAACTCATGACCCCAACTTCAAAACTCCCATATTCTACCGACTGAACCGGCTAGGCACCTCCACGGTTTAAAGTTCTTGGGGTGCCTGGGTGGCGCAGTCGGTTAAGCGTCCAACTTCAGCCAGGTCACGATCTCGCGGTCCGGGAGTTCGAGCCCCGCGTCAGGCTCTGGGCTGATGGCTCAGAGCCTGGAGGCTGTTTCCGATTCTGTGTCTCCCTCTCTCTCTCCCCCTCCCCTGTTCATGCTCTGTCTCTCTCTGTCCCAAAAATAAATAAACGTTGAAAAAAAATAAATAAAGTTCTTATTTAAGGGGTGCCTGGGTGGCTCAGCTGGTTAAGTGTCCCAACTCTTGATTGTGGCTCAGGTCATGATCACGGTTTGTGAGTTCAAGCCCCACGATGTGCTCTGTGCTGACAGCTCAGAGCCTGGAGAGCCTGCTTTGGATTCTGTGTCTCCTTTCTCTACCTCTCCCCCGCTCATGCTTTCTCTCTCTCTCAAAAATAAATAAACATTAAAAACATATTTTTAAATAAATAAAAAACAAATGTCTTGTCTTTTAGGGGTGCATGGGTGGCTCAGTCACTTGAGCTTCCAACTCTTGATTTTGGCCCAGGTCCTGACTCCAGAGTTGTGAGATCTAACCCTGCATGGGGCTCTGCACTGAGTGTGGACTTTGCTTAAGATTTTCTCTCTCCCTGTCCGTCACTTCCATTCACTTGCTCTCTCTCTAAAAATAATAAGGGGCACCTGGGTGGCTTGGTTGGTTAAGCATCCAACTTCGGCTCAGGTCATGATCTCACAGTTCATGAGTTCAAGCCCTGCGTCTGGCTCTATGCTGACAGCCCGGAGCCCAGAGCCTGAAGCCTGCTTGGAATTCTGTGTCTCCCTTTCTCTCTGCCCCTCCCCTGCTCACACTCTGTCTCTCTCTCTCAAAAAATAAATAAACATTTGGGGCACCTGGGTGGCTCAGTCGGTTAAGCGGCCGACTTCGGCTCGGGTCATGATCTCGTGGTCCGTGAGTTCAAGCCCCGCGTCGGTCTCTGTGCTGACAGCTCAGAGCCTGGAGCCTGTTTCAGATTCTGTGTCTCCCTCTCTCTGACCCTCCCCTGTTCATGTTCTGTCTCTCCCTGTCTCAAAAACAAATAAAACGTTAAAAAATTTTAAAAAAATAAAGAAACATTAAAAAAAATTAAAGACAAGCACTTTTGTTAAAAATAAACAAACATAAAAATTAAAAAATTACAAATGTCTTTTATTTAATGTGGCAGTAAATAACTGCATGATTTATCCTATTGCAACTTTTTATTTTTTTATTAAAAATTAAAAAAAAATCTTTATTTATTTTGAGAGAGAGAGAGACAGAGCATGAGCAAGGGAGGGGCAGAGAGAGAGGGAGACACAGAATCTGAAGTAGGATCCAGGCTCTGAGCTGTCAGCACAGAGCCAGACGTGGGACTTCAACCCATGGACTGTGAGATCATGGCCTGAGCCAAAGTCGGACGCTTAAGTGACAGAGCCACCCAGGCACCCCGATTGCAACTTTTAAAAAAGTGTTTATTTTGAGAGAGAAAGAGAATGGGGGAAGAGCAGAGAGAGAGGGAGAGAGAGAATTGCCTGCAGGCTCCGCACTGTCAGCGCAGAGCCCAACTCGGTGCTTGAACTCAGGAACTTTGAGATTATGACCTTACCCGGAATCAAGAGTCAGACACTTAACCGACTGAGCCACCCAGATGCCCCACAACTTTTATTTTTGAAGATTTTATTTATTTATTTATTTATTTATTTATTTATTTATTTTTAGTAATCTCTAACCCAAGGTGGGGCTTGAATTCACAATCCGGAGATCAAGAGTCACATGCTCATCCACCTGATCCAGCCAGGCGCCCCTCTATTGCAACTTTTAATTAATATTTTTGTAACTATAATGGGTTTACTTTGTTATATATTTTTTATTTTATGCTTTACCAGAATGCCAAAGACATCTGCAGTACAAAATGAGTTAAAATCTCTGCCGTAATCTTTTTCTTCCCTCATTCCTTTGAACCTGGGGTGGTAATATCCCTTGTGATTCCCCTCTACCCCACTGACAGGTTTGTAAATAAATGAGCTCCTCAACCTAATTTGAGGGTGCTGTTTCCTGTGTTCCCCCAGACTCTGACTGATGCCGTGCGCACACGTCTGTATGGAGGGAGTGTGAGGGTCTGGGGAGAAATGGATTTCTGCAGCTCTGTTTCTCACTGTCAATGGGTAAAAGGGTTTCCTGGCGTGTGCACCAGACCCAGGGGCTTAACAAGATGCTCTCCTTGAAGCCAGGTGAAAACCTCGGCCTTACTGAAAGGCTTTTCTTTTCTAAAAAGCCTCCTTGTAGGGCTTTGAGGGGAGCACAGCAGCAGTTTACTCCTAAATTTCACCTCTTGTCTCCTGGAAACCATACAGAGCGATAAGGAGATTGGTGTCTCACACACTCACACACACGCACACTACATTTTCACTGAAACTAGGACACCCGACACACCTACAACTCCAAATTATGAGTACGTGTGCCCAAATTCCACACTGAAAAGGCAGAGGCAGTCCCCAGCAACGTGTCAGGGAAGATTAGGGAGAGAAGGAGGGTCCAAGTGACAGCTCTGAAAAAAACAAATACTTCTTCCTGGGAGGAAGGGCATCACCCAGAGAAGGAAAACCTGAGCGCAGGGCTGATTAAATGGACTCGAGTATTGGTAAAAGGTGGAGAGAGAATGTTTTAAAGGAGGGAGAATGTCAGCTCCTGCGCTGACAGTGCGGACGGAGCCCGCTTGGGATTTTCTCTCTGCCTCTCTGCCCCTCCCCTCCTCTCTTGCTCGCAAGTGTGTTCTTTCTCTCTCCCTCAGTATAAATAAATAAACATTTTAAAAATAAATAAAAATAACTAAGTGCCCGAAGGGACCCAGAGGTGGCAGATATCAGAAAGTGCCAGCAAAATTCTTTTATTTTTTAAAATTTATTTAAAGTTTATTTATTTATTTAGGGGGAGAGAGAGAGAGAGAGAGCAAGAGAGAGAAAGTGGGGAAGGGACAGAGAGATAGGGAGAGGGAGAATCCCAAGCAGGCTGGGAACCATCAGAGCAGAGCCCAACAAGGGGCTTGAACTCCCAAACCACGAGTTCATGACCTAAGCCGAAGTCGGACACCCAACCGACTGTGCCCCCAAATTCTCCTTAATGTTAAATGCATCACCCAAACATTATGCACACTTGGGTGATGACGGCCTGTGAGGCCTCCTGGGAAATAAAGAAGCGTCAGGTTGGGGGTAAACACTTGCTTACTAGGAGACGCTCTCAGATGCAGAGAAGGTAGTGGCCATATAGGAGTGCCAAATTAGAAAAAAATTTTTTTAAGTTTATTTATTTATTTTGAGAGAGACAGAGACAGCGTGAGTAGGGGAGGGGCAGAGAGAGAGAGAGAGAGAGAGAGAGAGAGAGAGAATCCCAAGCAGGCTCCACACTGGCAGCGCAGAGCCTGAGGCAGGGTTCAACCTCAGGAAACCCTGAGATCACAACCTGAGCCGAAACTGAAACTGAGACTCAGTAGCTTGACTGACCGAGCCACCGAGGCACCCTAGGGGTGCCAAATTTTAAGGAAATAATCCACTGTTATGGCAAAAGTGGAGGAGCCCTTGAACTTGTAAATCTGGAAATCCATATTGGACCCTCTCCTCACCCCCCCTCACAAGGCACTCCTGACAACAGTTGAGAAAACTCGATCTCATTTAAATATGAGTGACGAAAAGAAATGAACATTTGAAGAAAAAAAAAAGCACCTGGCTGGCTCAGTTGGTAGAGCATGACTCTTGAACTCAGGGTCCTGAGTTCAAGTCCCACATTGGACATACAGTTTCTTTAGAAAAAGAAAAAGGAAAAAAAAAAAAAAGAAAAAGAAATGAACAAAGACTGTATTCCATTAGCTATGAGAAAAAAGGTAAAAAAAGAGCAACACAATTTACTGACAGATGACAACGCACCAGAAATACATGGCCAAAACCTCGTGGAAATTGTAACCCAAAATTCCATCATGAATTGAAACACAACAAAACTTGGTGTAGCCTTTTAGCAATGAAGGAAGGACACACATCAGAAATACAAGTACTCAGAGAACAGATGATATATAACAAGAGGGTATGAATGCGAACAGGAAGAAAGATGCAGAAGAAAAATACAAAACTATTTCAAAAGTGAACACTAGGGTGCCTTAGTGGCTCAGTGGGTTGAGCGTCAGACTTCAGCTCAGGTCAAGATCTCGCAGTCAGTGAGTTGGAGCCTGTTGTTGGGCCCTGTGCTGACAGCTCAGAGCCTGGAGCCTGCTTCAGATTCTGTGTCTCCTCCTCTCTCTACCCCTCCCCACTGGTGCGCTCTCTCACTCTGTCTCTCAAAAATCAATGTTAAAAAAAATAAAAACAAAAGTGAACACTAAATTTCATGGGAGAATAAAGACATACATTCATAATTGCTTTTTTTTCATTTTTTTAATGTTTACTTATTTTTGAGACAGAGAGACAGAGCATGAACAGGGGAGGGTCAGAGAGAGGGAGACACAGAATCCAAAGCAGGCTCCAGACTCTGAGCTGTCAGCACAGAGCCCGACACAGGACTCGAACCCACGGGCTGTGAGATCATGACCTGAGTCAAAGTCGGACGCTTAACCAACTGAGCACCCAGGTGCCCATAATTTTAAAAATCATAAATGACTTGTGAAATGGGTTTTTTTCCTGCTTATAGAGTTTGAGTAGTTATCATGAACAAAATCTGTCAACCGCTTTTATTGTATTGACTGCGATGGTCAGATGGATTTTCCTCCTTAATCTCTTAATGCAATGAATTGCATGAACAGAATTAGAAATTGCATGAATAGTGAATTACTTTCCTGGGATAAACACTGGTTAGGTTGTTTTGTATTATTTATTCAATTTTGGTTTAGGTTTTTAAATATTTTTATTAAGTTCTTTTTTTTCTTGCATCTATATTCATGAGTGAAATTGTTTTATAATTTTACTTTCTCAATTTGCCCTTGCCTGGCTTTTGTATGAAGATTACATTAATCTCATGAATTAAGTTGAGAAACTTTTCCTGTTTCCTGACAGCTAGAATAATTTTTATATGACTGGAATGATCTCTGGTTTGGAAGTTTCATAACTATCTGGGTTTGGTGATTTTTTTTTTGATGGCTAAATTTTTTTTCTAAGTTTATTTAAGTAATCTCTACATTCAACATGGGGCTCGAACTCATGACCACAAGATTAAGAATCACATGCTCTTCTGACTGAGCCAGGCAGGCACCCCACTGGTGGCTAAATTTTTTTTTTTATAAAGTTTTTATTTATTATTTATTTATTTTGAAAGAGAGAGAGAGAGCGCAAATGTGGAAAGGGCAGAGAGAGAGAGGGAAAGAGAATCCCAAGCAAGCTTGGTCTTGTCATCTTGGGGCCTGATGCAGGGCTTGGGCTCAAACCCACAAACTGTGATATCATGACCTGACCCAAAATCAAGAGTCACGCTTAAGTGACTGAGCCACGAAGGCAACCCTGGTCAGAGATTTTTTAATATTAGTAGCCTTTGTAAATATATATATTTTTTCTGCTCTATTTTTTCTTTTCTTTTCTTTTTTTAAATGTTCGTTTTATTTTTGAGAGGGGTGGCAGAGGGGCAGAGAGAGAGGGAAACCAAGAATTCGGAGCAGGCTCTGTGCTGTTAGCACAGAGCCCAACGAGGGCTCGAACCCATGAACCATGAGATCATGACCCGAGCAGGAGTTGGATGCTCAATCCACTGAGCAACCCAGGCACCCCTCTATTTTCTTCTATATTTCATTAATTTTTTTTTAATTTTTTAACGTTTATTTATTTTTGAGACAGAGAGAGACAGAGCATGAACGGGGGAGGGTCAGAGAGAGAGGGAGACACAGAATCGGAAGCAGGCTCCAGGCTCTGAGCCATCAGCCCAGAGCCCGACGTGGGGTTCGAACTCACCGACCGCGGGATCATGACCTGAGCCGAAGTCGGACACTTAACCGACTGAGCCACCCAGGCGCCCCTATATTTCATTAATTTAAAAAAAATTTTTTTTTTTAATTTTTTTTTTTTTTTCAACGTTTATTTATTTTTGGGACAGAGAGAGACAGAGCATGAACGGGGGAGGGGCAGAGAGAGAGGGAGACACAGAATCGGAAACAGGCTCCAGGCTCTGAGCCATCAGCCCAGAGCCTGACGCGGGGCTCACGGACCGCGAGATCGTGACCTGGCTGAAGTCGGACGCTTAACCGACTGTGCCACCCAGGCGCCCCTAAAAATTTTTATTTGAAGGCAAACCATAAGAGACTCTTAAATACTGAGAATAAACTGAGGGTTGATGGGGGGTAGTGGAGGAGGGGAAAGTGGGTGATGGGTATTGAGGAAGGCACCTGTCGGGATGAACACTGGGTGTTGTATGGAGACCAATTTGACAATAAATTTCATATTAAAAAATTTTTTTTTTTATTTGAGAGAGACTGTGAGTGGGGGCCGGGGTAGAGGGAGAGAGAGTCCTAAGCAACTGTGGGCTCAATTTCTATCTCACGAGTGTGAGATCACTACCTGAGCCAAAATCAGTTGCTTAAGCAACTGAGCCACCCAGGCTCCCCTATTTCATTAATTTCTAAAAGTATCTTTATTATTTTCTTTCTTAATTTTTTAGGATTGTTCTGTGCTCTTTTTCTAATTTCTTGAAATACCTGTCCAATTCAATGACTTTCGAATTTTCCTTCCTAATATACACATTTATTTTTTTCATGAATTGTTCTAGCTACATTCCATAGTTTAGATAGGCAGTGTTTTCACTGTCATTCAGTTCAAAATATTTTATTTTAATTTTTTAAAAGTTTATTTATTTTGAGAGAGAGAGACAGAGAGAGAGGGAGAAAACAAGTGGGGGAGGGGCAGAGAAAGGGAGAGACAGAATCCCAAGGACGCTCCATGCTGTCAACATAAAGCAGGATGTGGGGCTCAAAACCAGGAACCTTGAGATCATGTCAAGATCAAGAATCAGACACTTAACTGACTCAGCCACCCAGGTGCCCCCAGTTCAAATATTTTAAATTCTATTATAATATCTTGTTTAACATTTTCATTACAGGTAGATTTCTAAAGTTTAAAAGTACATTAAAAAACATTTTAAAAAATTTCCAAGCATATAATAAATATTCTTTGTTATTGTTCTTAAATTGTCATGGCTTTTGGGCAGCAATTGTGGTTTATATGATTTTGATTCTTTTTTTTCTAAGTGTCTATGTTGTACCTGAAAAAAAAAATACATATTTTCTAGTTTTTCTAGGATCCTACATATTTCTTCTAGATCAAGCTTGTTAACTATCCAGTTTCACTCTTCTGTGTTGTTAGTAATTATTTGCCTGTTTGATTTGTCAGTTTCTGATGGATGTGAGTTAAAGTTTTCCTTTAATATTGTAGGTTAATTTTTTTTTTTTTTTAAAGAACCTTGTACTGAGAATCTGAGGGCATCTGGGAGTGGTCCCAGCCAGTCTGGTGGAGTCAGGGAATGCTTTTTGGTAGAGGTAGCAATGGGTCCCCAGAGGAAAAAAGGTGAGTGCATTGCCAGCCTTGGCTCATTCCCCCACCCAGAGAGAAATGGGGCGGGAAGAGAGTGAGATGGGTGGGGGAAAGAGATGTGCTGGAAGATGGGGAAACAGAAAGAATATAGAGAGAAATGGGGGAAGAGAGAGACAGGACTGGAGAGATAGGTACCTGGCACATGGTAGGCACTCACCAAATATTTGCTGAATGAATGAATTAGTGAATAAGCAAATGTATGTGTGTAGGGGTGAGGGGGGCTGGGTAAAGATGTGTAGAGAGATATAGGGTGTGGATAGAGAGATAGGGAAGAAACAAGTTATACGAATAAAGATAGTGAGAAGAAGGAGTTGTGGACACAGATGTGGGAGATACAAGAGAAGGGGAGAGGTGAAGAAAGACATAGGGAAGATGAAGACAGAATGTCTGGCATGTGGACGGAACTCAGTAAAAGCATTGTTGAATGAATGGTTGAGCCTCCACGCTTGGAGAGGGAGGTGTGGAATGGATATTGAGAAGAAACCACACTGTCCATTAGAGAAGCAATTGTACTAGTTTCGTACTGAGGTAACGAGGGCCTTGACTAGCAGTGAGAATTAAGAGGTGGGAAAATACCCAAGATATTTCAGAGGCAGAATGGACAGGATTTGGAGATAGATAGGATCGGGGAACTGAGGGAGAAAGTAGAAAAACACAAATCCCAGGGTTTTTTTTTTTATATTTAATTACTAATTTTTGAGAGACAGCACAAGCCAGGGAGGGGCAGAGAAAGAGAGAGAGAGAGAGAGAGAGAGAGAGAGAGAGAGAGAGAATCCCAAGCAGGCTCCAGACTCTGAGCTGTCAGCATGCAGCCCGACGTGGGGCTTGAACCCACAAACTGTGAGATCATGACCTGGGCCGAAGTCGCCCATATAAATCCCACGTTTTTACCTTAAGTGATGGGGTGGACTGTGTTTCCATTCACCGAGATGGGGAATATAGGAATCTG
The DNA here is from genome assembly GCF_022837055.1 of Prionailurus viverrinus. Lineage (NCBI taxonomy): Eukaryota > Metazoa > Chordata > Mammalia > Carnivora > Felidae > Prionailurus > Prionailurus viverrinus. Next base: position 30,284,206 of record NC_062565.1, on the reverse strand, counting down.
ACCCAGTTTGGGTGGACACGGATGATTTTGAAATGCCTGTGAAACATTCTGGAGGAGATATCTAGAGGGCAGGTAGATATTTTGGACTCAGGTGTCAAGAAAGAGGCCTAAGGGGCACCTGGGTGGCTCAGTCGGTTAGGCGTCCAACTTTGGCTCAGGTCATGATCTCACGGTTTGTGAGTTCGAGCCCCGCATCGGGCTCTGTGCTGACAGCTCAGAGCCTGGAACCTGCCTTGGATTCTGTGTCTCCGTCTCTATCTGCCCCTCCCCACTTGTGCTCTGTCTCTCTCTGTCTATCAAAAATAAATTTTAAAAAATGTAAAAAAAAAAAAAAAAAAAGAGGCCTGAGGTGAAGGTGTAGACGGAGATGAAGATACAGACTGGAGACTTGACAGGGAATAAGAAGTAGTAAAAACTGGCTACATACAACAAGATTGCCTAGGTGAGCCCCATGGTAGATGCTCAAAATTTGTTGAATGAAAGTGAAAGAGAAAAAACTCAGAAGTCTCCAACAGCTGAATTGTGTGTGAAAGCACATGCATAGGTTACAGGAGTCTGGAGGGACTCAGGCCTGATCGATTTATGTCCCTGGGAAAGGGGAGGTAAGATTCCAACCATGGTAACATGATTTACGGTGTAGGCCATGTAGAATCAAGGTGGTGGTTGGAGTAGACAAGGTAGAGCAACTGTGAAATTAGTGTATTGAAAGATCATTTGCAAGACATATGAGAATGTTCATACAACCAGTTGCACATCATTAGATGAGTGGATAAATAAAATGTGGTACATCTGTATTATGGAATACCACTTGGCAATAAAAAGGAACAGGCTACTGGGGCACCGGGGTGACTCAGTCAGCTAAGCATCAGACTCTCTCTGTCTCTCTCTTTTTAACGTTTATTTATTTTCGAGAGACAGAGAGTGAGTGGGTGAGGGGCAGAGAGAGAGGGAGACACATAACCCGAAGCAGGCTCCAGGTTCTGAGCTGTCAGCACAGAGCCTGATGTGGGACTCTAACCCAAGGACCGCGAAATCATGACCTGAGCTGAAGTCAGATGCTTAACTGACAGAGCCACCCACATGCCCCAACATCAGACTCTTCATTTCAGCTCAGGTTTTGATCTCATGGTTTATGAGTTTGAGTCCCACATGGGGCTATTCACTGACAGCGCGGAGCCTGCTTGGGATTCTCTGTCTCCTTTTCTCTCTGCCCCTCTCCTGCTGTCTTTCAAAAATGCATAAATAAGCATTAAAAAAAAAAAAAACCAAGCTACCGATACATGCAACAATAAATGAATCTCACAGACATTATACAGAATGAAAGAAGCCATATGCAGGAGTGTGTACTGTATGATTACACTTACATGAAGTTCAAGAATAGAGGCATAATATAGGGATATAAACCTACAGAGGTATAAATCAGTGGTTGGTTCTGGGAGGGGAGAGGGATTGACCGAAAAGAGACATGGGGGAATTTTCTGGGGTGATGGAAATGATCTGTATCTCATTTGCAATGTTGTTTACATGGATGTGTAGATTTGCCAGAGGATATCAAACTGTACATCTAAGATCTGTACATTTTACTGCAAAGAATTACACCTCAATGTTTAGAAATACCATTTACATGGACATTGAGTCTCCCAGAGAGATAGCAGAGGCTGGAACAGAGAGGAAGCTAGAGAGTTAGGTGCCTGCTCTTGGTGAATGTGAAGGAGATTAGACAATGAGGGCAAGGAGACTGAAGGTGGTGAGGTCTGATGCAGGAACCTCAAGAGTAGCTGTGGTTAGAGGTTGAAAGTAGAACCTGGGGGCCACGAATTAGTTGAAAATGTTTAAAAAGACTTGGCCAGAGGAGAAGTCCACCACATCTCACCACTACCAACACAGGAAGGAACCCCAGGTGAGGTGGGGTGGCTGTGCTAGGATTCCAGAGTTCCTTCTGTGTCTTCACCTCTTTTCCTGCTCTGAGCTCTGAGTTATTTGTTAATTGGTCCTGACCACCCTCAAGGCAGCCTAGAGTGAGGTGTTAAAGAAGCTGGATCCGAGGGGTGCCTGGCTGGCTCAGTCAGTAAAGCATGGACTCTTGATCTTGGGGTTGTGAATTCAAGCCCCGTGTTGGGTATAGAGACTACTTAAAAATAAAATCTTTAAAAAAAAAAAGTTGGTTTCAAATAAATAAATAAATAAGTTAGATCACAGATGTATATACATCCACTTCACAACTTCTTTATTCATTGGCTTTCCTCTTGAGTCCCTGGTAAAAAATTCCATCCTTGTGCTGATTAGTGCATCAGTTCCTGTCCTGCAGGTTAAAGTTCCTTAGAGAGTCTCAGAGTTATTGAAAAGGGTCCTTGAATCTACACTTCTACCAGGATTTATTGTAGATGGACTTAAAAAAAAAAATCCAAGTACAATCTTTGGAATCCACAACATTTTTGGATATTGGAAATCTTAGGTACAGAAAAGAGGTAGAGAGAGCAAGATACCCTTGAGTTCAGGCAGAGCTTAACCATGGTCATCCTAGCCCCAGACTGGGGAGGGGCTAGGGACTAACATACACTGAGCATCCAGGACAGTGAAGTCTGGAAATTGACAGATGCTATTCACATTCACAGATGTGTAAGCAGGGGAACCAGGGCTCCAACTTAGGCTGACTTGACTTCAAAGCCGCATTGTCCTGAGACATGGAGCAGTGCCATGTGATTGAGCGTGTACTGTAGAAGTATGGAGTTTTATCTTCAGGCCAGTGGCGCTTCCCAGCCCTACAGCCCCAGTCCACTGGTGGTGATTTCTGCTCCCTCCTCAAGTTGCTTATCATAGTTGAGTAGAAGAAACCATTTCTTCCATATTGACTCTTTGGGATGGAGATGGTCTGTTGATAGGATGAGGCAAGGTAAGGGACAGGACAGAAGCTGGAATTCAGGCCCTTTTGAGAAACCACTTCTGGGTGTCTCAGGACTCCCCAGGCTCCATGACCACCAGGGGGCAGCCCTTGCCTAGCCATGACACCTCAATTCCACACCCTCAGGTTAGAGGCCCTGAAGAGGAAGCCAGTCTCCTGATGGAGAAAGATCAAGTCAGTCCTTCCCAGATTATGTGGCCTATGTTCTTGTGCAGGTGGTTCAGAGAGGTTAAATAATTTGTTCAAGATCATATAACTAGTTTGTTGGGGATTTTGCATTAGAACCCAGCCTGACTCCAAGCCAGCATTCTTAACCATGCGATTACTGTTTCCCCAAGACAAAACTCCAGATCACTGCAGGGAAGACTGGGAATTGCAATCCACGAATGTATTGTGAAACAGAGCTAGAAACAGGGACACAAAGGGAAGAAGATGTATTAATATAAAAGGAGCCAGAACTGTGGGGTGAGGGTTGTTAACCCTAACCCTAACCCTAACCCTAACCCTTTGTGCCCATGTCTCATGAGGAGCATTGTATACGTAACCCTCCTTTTCTAGGTGCTGTGCTATCTCATTTGGTGTGTAATGCATTTACAAGAATGTGTGGTATATTCTTGTACCATTCCCTATATAACCCTGGAGTTATGAACTCAATGTCTTTCCTTAGTGTCTGTAAGAGTATTTTTCATGTAATGAGCACTTGGTAGTTTCTCAAGAAATGCTAGCTAAGTAGTGAATAAAATAATAAATGAGTCGGTTTACTGGTGGGTGATAAGTGCTTGCAGAACACAATAGGGTAAAGCAGCCCTCAGCGAGAGGTATACTCCTTTAATGGAGACCTGAATATGAAAGAGTACAAATCTCTCCATCCCTTGCACTTGGCCAAACCACCCAAGTCCACACAATCTAAGTAAAACAGGTTGATTGCTATGCAAATGAACCTTCCAAACAAAGACCCTAGCAACCACCTGCTGCCACCACCAATCAGCTTGCTTCTCCTAATCCCCTCCATTATAGAATTTCTAGAGCAGCCTTGGGGGAGGGCCAGCCTAAAGGGAACAGATGGGATGGGCCTGGGCACTGCTGAGCCAAGATGAGGGGAAGTAGGTTAGCTCTGAGCCCAGGAGGGTTTCTGGAGCCTTATTCTGAGTAAAGCGTTGGTCTTCTTGAACCTCAGAAGATAGGGGAACCACATCCTGGTCTCACCCACCCACCCTCGTGTTAGCAGCCATCTAAGCCCCACCCTAGCCCTCAAACACTTGGGTCACTTGACCATGTTTTGCCCCTACCTCCTAGTGACCCAGATACTGCCATTAGCAGCATCCTCTCTCCTCAGGGAGGCAAGAATTTGATGCCTGAGGTCCTAGGCAGTTGAGGTCTTTGACAAGTGATGTGAGAGTCCCGTGTGTCATAGGAAGCTCCCCATCTCCATCTGGCAACCCTGGCCACGAGTAGTAGGTTGTTCTTTCTCCACCCAGAGCTTACCGCTCAGGTCCCCCTCGCCAATTGAAACAAACACCCTCTGACATGCCCCGGATGCTGTTGCTCATCGTTATCATGGTCCATCCAGGTGAGAGGGCTTTCTCCCAGAACCCTGAGGGGGTGTGCGGCTGGGAGGAGGGTGGATGGGGGGAGGCTGACCTGGAGGCCTGAGGGGAGTGGCCAGGAAAGGAAACTGGGAGCAGGTGGGGCCCTCCGTAAAGCTGATGCAACGCGGACACCCCCCAGTTCACAATTCCCTCCATGTCTCCGTGTTGTCCGCTGGGAGCGTCACTCCCCAGCTTCCATCCCAGAGGCCCTTTCTTCTCAGCTGCCACCCTAGTAAGATAAAGTTGAAAGAACCAGTATAAAGGGCTTAAAGAAGGAAGAGGTGAATTTTTTTTCTGAAGGGGTCAATTTTAATTTGATGAGCTTAATAAGCCTATTAAACAAGTCTTATTATCTAGGGTCTAGATGTAATTAGGAGTTTGGGAGACCTAATTAACTCTAAGGGAAGTTTCTTAATGAAACTGATTTTAATTAACTGAGAGACTTTAACTATGAGCCATATCCATTAACTACATGCAGTGTGGACTCCAGACCCAAAGTTTTAGCATCAGCTGGGAACCTGGGGCAAATTCTCAGGCCCTACTCTAAAACCACTGAGTAAATGTCTCTGGGGGTAGGGCCCAGGAATCTATTTGAACAAACACTCTGGGTGATTCCCATGTGCTCTCAAATTTGAGAACTTCTGAAATAGAAGAATGGCAGGTGAATTTCATCAACTAGAGAATCCAATTGGAGATTTTACTAATTGGTTTAATTCATCAATTTGGATGAGTTAGATAGGGATTTTCATCAATTATAGCCACGTCGTCACCAGAAGACTTAATTAGTTAATGCTCTTTAACAAAAAACAAAGTAGCAAGGGTGGTGTACTATATATAGTATGTCACTGGTGTGAAAATAATACCTGGAATAATATAGTTAATTATTAGTTAACTAGGGAGCCACGTTCATCAATGAACTTCAATTTTAATGTGACAGGTTAAATTTCAGCAAAAACCTACTAGTGAATGTAGCAGGGGAGTGATGGGAGGGGGCAAGGATGACAGTTGGTATAAGAAAGAATTTGAAAAACTAATTTTTATTATTTATTTATTTTAAATATTTTGTTAAAGGTTTATTTATTTTGAGAGAGAGAGAGAGAGAGCATGAGCAGGGGAGGGGAAGAGAGAGAGAGATAGAGTGAGAATCCCAAGCAGGCTCTGCACTGTCAGTGCAGAGCCCCACATGGGGCTTGAACTCACGAACTGTGAGATCATGACCTGAGCTGAAACCAAGAGTCAGGTGCTTAACTGACTGAGCCACCCAGGTGTGCCAATATTTATTTATTTTAGAGAGAGAGCATGATTGATTGGGGAAGAGGGACAGAGGGAGAGAGAGAGGTGGGGGGAGAGAGAATCTTAAGTAGGCTCCACACTCAGCACAGAGCACGACGTGGGGGCTCCATCCCATGACCCTGGGTCTGTGTCAAAATCAAAAGTTAGATGTTCAAGTGACTGAGCCACCCAGGTGCCCCCGAAAAACTATTTAAATAAGCAATGTTAAGAAATTAGCCTGGTGGAGAGAAAAGGGTTTCATGAGGTACCAAAGTGCTTGGCCCTCTGGGTCCTCCGTGAGTTGGGGACACACCTGGGATATTCTACGGCAAGCTCTTGGTCCTTTCTGTTTACTGTAAGTGGGGAGGCATTTCTCTGGGTCTTCTCTCTGCCTGCCAGGATCCTGTGTTCTCTGGGTGTTCCAGCCCCCTGAGATTCGTACCCAGGAGGGCTCTGCTGCCCTCTTGCCCTGCTCCTTCAATGCCAGCAGAGGGAGACTGGCCATTGGCTCTGTCGCGTGGTACCGAGACAAGGTGGCCCCAGGGAAGGAAGTGAGGAATGAGACGCCAGAGTTCAGGGGCCGCCTGGCCCCTCTTGCCTCTTCCCGTTTCCTCTGTGACCACCAGGCTGAGCTGCACATCTGGGATACCCAAGACTGTGACACTGGAGTCTACGTGTGCAGGGTGGAGGTGCTGGGTCTTGGTGCTGGAACAGGGAATGGGACTCTGCTGGTGATAGAAAAAGGTGAGGTGGGAGGCCCCTCTCCCCGGAAGTTGGGAATCTTTCCCTGAGGCCTCCTGCTCTCTGTCCCTCCCTGAGCCTGTGCATGCTTCTTCCTGAGGCCCCCCCTTACCAAGCCCTTCCTTCTACCGCCTACATTCAGGACCTCCTTGGCTGGGGGCCAGCACAGTCCTCCTCCTTCGGGCGGCATTCTATGCCTTCAGCTTTATCTCTGTGGCCATGGGCAGCACCATCTATTACCAAGGCAAATGTAAGGAATGGGGCCAGGGCAATGGTGGAAGAGAGCTGGAAGAGGGGGAGACAGAGACCAGGAAGAGGAGGGCTGTGGTGATGGGCAACCCCTGTTGTCTCTCCTGCAGGCCACTGTCACCTGGGAACATGCTGCCACTCCTCAGATGGCCTCTGATGAGTGATTCGAGACCTCAGCCATCCCAACCCTCTTCAAGAGACCCCAATAAATCCTTCTCTGCCCCACCACTAACTCCTTATGAGTCTCATGTTTTTCCTTTTCCATTCTCCAGGTACCCAAAAATGTCCCTCTCTGGGGTCCCCTGACTCTTCCTAACTCTCCCTTCTGCCAAGCCTGGCCTGGAAAGGTCCAAGGAGCAACCTTCCCAGTAATTGTGTCTGGAGCCTCTCCCATCACCATCCAGGACTCAACACCTCCACCTCTCTGGGGTGCAGGGGGCTAGGTCTGATTCTCCTGAGAAATGGGGCATATGGGATCGGATTAGCCCCACCTGTTAACTCCTCATTCCAGCCAGGCTCACACATGTACTCTTTCTGGACTTCAGGGAAGCTTGGGTTCCTAAACACCCGAGAAATCACTACTCGACCCCAGAGTGGGTGGGAAGATAACCTTGCTTAAGTTTTGATGGCGGTCATGCTGAAATGGGACTGAGTTGAGTTGAACTGAGAACCCCAAGGCACAGAAGGTGGTGAGACCACGGTCTTTACTGGGTGGGCCACAGTCCTGGGTTGGGGGAAGGCGTTTGGGGGAGCTCAGGTGGATTAGTTCTTGGCAATGCAGGCATAGTCACTGCTGGGGTCCTCCTTGGAGCCTTCCCTTTGGCTGAGGCCAGGCCCCTCACGGCAAGGCACGGACAGCAGAGATGCGTAGTGGAGCTCTTGCTCTGAGAGCTGGGCCTGGTGCGAGGGTAGAAGGAGCTGCTGGGAGGTCACGGAGGAGCCCCCTCCCCTGGGTCCTTCCTTGTGCTGCTGCCCACCCCGCTGTACCTCATTGCCTCCTCAGTGCTCCCCGCCCTCTGTCTCTGCCAGCCTAAACTCCTGCTCATTTCTCTCATTGCCTTCCTCCCTGCGTCTCTGTTGTCATTATTCTCTCTCTTTTTCCCTCCCCCTGCATCTCTCTCCTTCTCCATCTGATTTTCTTTCTCACTCTCTGTCTCTCTCACTGCTTCCACACTCTTTCTCCTTTCTTATTACCGTTTCCTTTCTCTATACCCTTTCTCTCTGCTTTTCTTCTCATCCTTATTTCTCTTTTTCTCCCCCTTTTTTTCTCTGCGTCTCTGGCTCTCTTGTGCCCCTGTGTTCCCTCTCTTCTCTTGCTCTCCCTTCTCAGCCCTCAGCCTGCTGGTCCCCATCACCCACTCCCCCGCCCCCGGACTCACCCAGCTCCTCTCCAGCCTCCTCACTGGAAGAAAAGAAGAAACTCAGCAGGGCCCCCCCCGCCCTTCCCCCATCACTCTCCCAACCCCAGCGGTGTTGCCTCACTTGCTGACATCTCTGTGGTTCCCATGGCCCAAACCAAACGCCCGCCTGCCTCTCTCTTTGGACACCGTCCTCCCCTCTCTCCCACCCTCCTCTCCCAGGGTGTGTGGGAATTGACGGGGCCTTCTGGGAAAGCAGTGGGAGAGGGGGTGCGTGGGGGCAACATGGGGCATTGTGGTGGGCGAATGAGGGAGGTGAGGCTGGGGCTCACCTTTCCGATGGAGCCGACACAGACAGGCAGACAGAACGACCACAGCCAGGAGCAGGAGCCCCCCCAGCCCCAGACTGCTGCCAAATAGGTAAAGGCATATACCTGCGGCGAGAAGGGGTAGGTATCAGGGACCCATTTCTCCCTTCAGCTTCCCCCATCCTCCTGGTTGGCCGAGGGTATCTCAGCTTCCCTATCCAACAGCGTTAGAGGCAGAAAAGCAGACTCAGATTCTTCATCCGGATCTGGTTTATCTCACCTCCTACCAGAGGTGCCCACCTCTCACCTGTTACCTCACCCACACCCATGACCACTGGCCCCTCAGAGGCTTCCCACTGCCATCTGTGCCGTCTCTGGGCCTCCCCATGAGGTCCCCTGCCCACCTGGACCGAGTGTCCTCTGACCACCTACTCATGAACGCACACACTGCTGTTTACCCACAACCCTCCCCTGTGCAGAGGGCTACCTTACCCTCTTTCCATTCCTTATTAGCTGCCATTAGGTCGAGCACTGAAGACTGGCCTGGAAGTCAGGAAACCTGGTCCCTGCTCTGCTAGGCTAAATGGCCCCGGGGAGAGTCACGTGCCTCAAGTTCCTCATCTGTGAAGTGCGGGGCCCTCTGTTACGATTGTTCCAGGGCTGAGGAGCCCCACTTATGTGCCAACCCTGAACCGGGCACTTTCCATTTGTCACTGCGAATCCCCACAACGTGGGGTACTACGGTGCCTGTTTCCCTGGTGGGGAACCTCAGGCTTGAGTTCAGACTCTTACTTACAAGGAGGTCCAGCCCAGAAGTGGCAGAGCTGGGGTTCAAAGCCAGCTGTGTCAGCCCCAGCATATACCCCTATTCCTCTGCCCTCGGCTGACTGGGTAGTTCATAGGGGCCTCTCCAGCATGGGATGGTTTTAGGTTCTGGTGAGTGGCTGTTGGAGGAGGAGGAAACACGGTTTTGAGTGTGTGTGTGGACCCGTGAAAAACAGGGAGGGTGGTGTCCAGGACTACCTGGCAGTTGGGGCCGCTCCCCCAGCCCCAGAGCCACTCAGGAGAGCAGGGCCCAATTCGGGTGGAGAGCCACTTCCCATGGGCAGATACTGCTAGGGCTGAAGTAGGGCATGGAGGAGTGTCTGGGCCCCATAACTTCCCCTCAGGCACTTCCTGCCCCGTAACCACTGGTTCCTGTTTGAGGACAAAGAGGGGGTAGCTGACTTCACACCAGAGCCAGCTGCACTGACCAGGGTCTAGAAACTGGGACCCTCCTGGGTTGAAGAAGAATGCTGGGGGTATGCGTGTGGTTGGATTGGGGAGCAGAAACACAGGTGGAGAGGAGAGAGCCTGAGGTAGCCACGAAGAGAGCCTGAGGTAGCCACGAAGAGAAGTGGGGGCAGAAGTGGATTGTATTAAATTCTTTAGGGAGCAGAGGCAGAGGCTGGACAGCAGATGACTCCAGGGCCCCGGGAACCTCAAAGCCGTACTCTCTTCCCTCAGCTTCACCTCACTGTGGGGTGTGACTGCCTCCCCTCCCCCTCCCCCCTCCCCCCCCCCCCCCCCCAGGGTTCCTGCTCTCTCCCGGCTTATCCAGAGTCTGCGGCCTGCTGGTAGACAGACCAGTAGACAGACGAGAGACTAGATGTACATGAGTACTGCTGATAGTCTAGGACAGAAAGCTGATGGCGAGTCGGTGTTGGGAAAGGAAGTGTGGACAATCTAGGTGGGCTTCTTGTAGGAGGCAGCATTCTGCGGTTGAGCACAAAAATAAGGGCAGTGATCCAAAAACTTCTGGACAGAGACCTGGATGAAGGCCTCTTAGTGGTACTGAGATGGAGAGGGAGATGGGTGCTGGAGGACTGCGCACCCAGTTCTTGAGGAGGGTGAAGACTGGGGACCTCATGTGGAGGCAAGAGGAAAAGGAGGATGTCTGATGCTTGCCTCCACATGCATTTGCATTTCCTTCTTCAAATTCAGAAACTTCCTGGCATTTCTTCCCCCTCCCCCCACCCCCCCACAAGGTTCCCCATGCTGGATGGTGGGCAATATTTAGGGTTGTTTTTGAAAAAATTTTAACACATTTTATTATTATTAAAATGCTCAAACAGAACAAAATTGAGACAATTTTACAGTGAACATATCCCTACCACGTAGACTCTAAAACCGACATTTTCTATAGTGCTTTATTACATACCTATCTATCTCATTTTTTGATACCTTTCAAAGTTGCAAACATCAGTACATTTTACCTCTAAACCTTTTTAAAAGTTAACTAATTTTTAAACGTTTATTTATTTTTGAGAGAGAGTGAGCGCGCGTTGTGCAAGCAGGGGAGGGGCAGAGAGAACGTGACAGAGGATCTGAAGCAGGCTCCCTGTGTTGACAGCAGAGAGCCTGATGCAGGGCTGAACTCATGAACCGTGAGACCATGACCTGAGCCAAAGTCAGACGCTCAATCAACTGAGCCAGCCAGGCACCCCTGCCTCTAAACCTTTTTACCATGCTTATCGTTGACTTGAGTCAAGCTTTTGTTTCCCCATTTCTTTTTTGGGGGGCTGAGGAAGGCAAGATTTACATACACTAAAATGCACAAATCTGAAGTCAGCACTCAGCTTTTTTTTTTTTTTTTTTTTAATTTTTTTTCAACGTTTATTTATTTTTGGGACAGAGAGAGACAGAGCATGAACAGGGGAGGGGCAGAGAGAGAGGGAGACACAGAATCGGAAACAGGCTCCAGGCTCTGAGCCATCAGCCCAGAGCCGACGCGGGGCTCGAACTCACGGACCGCGAGATCGTGACCTGGCTGAAGTCGGACGGTTAACCGACTGCGCCACCCAGGCGCCCCTCTATCAACTGAGCCAGCCAGGCACCCCTGCCTCTAAACCTTTTTACCATGCTTATCGTTGACTTGAGTCAAGCTTTTGTTTCCCCATTTCTTTTTTGGGGGGCTGAGGAAGGCAAGATTTACATACACTAAAATGCACAAATCTGAAGTCAGCACTCAGCTTTTAAACTGTCTTGTGGTCAGGGCTCTGGAGGCAGATAGCCTGGGTTCAAATCCTGACTCTGCCACTACTGTGTGGCCTTCTAGAAGTTCCTTAACCTCTCTGTGCCTCAGTTTCTTAAGGTTTGTGTCAGGATTAAAAGAATTTCTATGCATAAAGTGTGTAGGTCAGTGGCAACCATGTGCTAACTGCTACTTGTATAATAGCATTATTATTATTATTATTATTATTACTTGATGACAGAGATGGGGCGATGATCTAGGACCACCTCCAACTTCCTTGGACCTGGTCCTTCCTCCCTGTAACTCCCACTGCACTGTCTACCATACCATTTGTTGGATCCTTGTTGCTTTGTTTTGCTCATTCATTCATTTGTCCTTTCTTCATTTATTCATAAACATTTAGTCTCACCTACTGAATGGATGGGGCTCATGCTAGACAGCAAGGCTCTTTGAGGTGGGGCTATGCCTCACCGCTCTCCTGTCTACACTCTGTGTAGCAAGGGAGGTGATGCTCATTTCCATCCCTCCTCAGCGAGATGATAGTCAGTGGTGAGGCTGAGGCCCCTTTCAGCTGCTATTTCTGTGGACGGGCTGAACTCTGCTGCTCACCAGGCTCTCGGGGTTAGGGATGAGCAAGGGAATGGAAGGAGGAGGTTGGTCCAGTGTGGGCATAAGTTCTTCTCAGGAACGAAGCCATCCAACCCTCAAGTTCTCAAGGACATGGACACAGTCCTTCCTCCAGCACCCACCGCCGGGGTGTAGAAGAATGCAGACTGTCCTGGAAATCTGGACTTCTGTGTTCTCATTGCAGCTTTGTTGCCTGACTTTCTGTAAGCTGCCTTCCCTCCCTGGGCCTCAGTTTCCCTCCCTGCTGAACCAGATGATCTCTAAGGCCCCCCTCCAGCTCTAACCTACAAGCCTGTCTCTTCACCCCAACTCCTTCCCCAGTTCAGAGAACCCGGGCATCCAGCTGCCCCACCCCAGCTCTGGGTAAACAGGAAGCTGGGTGAGGGGAGCAGGGGTGTGCGGAAAGTCCCAGCCAGGTGTGTGGGTCTATGGGGAGGGGGTGGCCCCACCCCTGAGGTATGAAAGCCCCCCTGCCCTGGCCCTGGCTCAGTCTCCATGGGGACACTGGGGCTAGAGGGCCGGGGTAGGAGGCCCCAGGGGAAGGGCTGCCTCCTGCTGGCTGTAGCAGGAGCCACGTCCCTGGTGACCCTGCTGCTGGCTGTGCCTATCACTGTCCTGGCTGTGCTGGCCTTGGTGCCCCAAGAGCAGGGAGGACAGGTGAGTAGCTGCAACCAGCCCTAGGAGGGCTGTATGTGGCTGAGGCTCACTTATCTCTGACTATGCCTGGGGGGCCTCTTGCCCCATCCTGCTCAGTTGGCCTGGCTGTCCTCGGTGGGGATGCCTTGTCTGTCTCTTTGCTGGCCCTCTTTCCAAGATCCTGTGATGCTGTTGTGTTCTGATATCTCCAAGCTCCTTCCTTGTTGTCTGGCTGGCTGTTCTCCTCTTCCCAAGACATACTCAGGCCTCTGTCTCTGCCCAAGTACACATGTTCTGCTTGTTCTCCCTTCCAGGGAGATAGATGTATGTCGGGGATGGGACTGGTAGGAAAAACCCTAGGCCTGGAGCTTGGGTTTATGTTGGGAGGGGTGGGGTTGGCATCAGCTAAAACTGAACTCTGGGCACTGTGACCCCACCCACCCAGGTAACAGGGACGGCTGACCCGGGGACACAGGCCCAGGCCCAGCAGCGATTGGGTAAGAGCAGACCATCACCCCCTCCCCTGCTCCAGCCCTTCAGGGATGCCCAGCTCCCATTCATCTGCATCCCCAGAAGAGGTTTTCCTCCCGGAATCCAGGTGCCCCATCCTTGGGCCCTGGCGCCCGGTCCTTTCAGGGGGACCATGCATGGATGGCCACCCTGGCCCCCAATCGTGGACTCTTCGCCCCTTCCAGGGACACAGGTGCTGCCAGAGGAAGAGGCAGGAAAAGATTTCAGCTCCAGGCTCCCAGCTGCCCATCTCATAGGTAAGGATCTCATAGATAGTCAAGGGTGCAGTTCTGCCCGGCCCGAATCCCTTTGCTCCGTTATTGCGGGGCTGTGTTTCCGACCTGCTTCACCACCGCTTGTCCCTAACCCTTCTCCCCTATTCGCTTCTTGCTTCCCTCCTGGAGCAGGCAAAACCTGGCCTGGATCTCCCCACCACAGCGCCCTGTACCCCACACTCTGGTGCTATTAGTCCCCTTAGTCATAATCATTGCAGGGGTGGCACCACGGCCTTCGCCCCCCACCATCCCCCACTCCCGGCTCGGGCGGGGGGTGGGAGGTTGAAAGTCCCTGCAGGGGGTTGAAAGTCCCCATTCTCCTTCATGCTCACCCTCCCAGAAGTCCCGGGCCTAGATCATTCCTCTGGGATTGGGTTCCCGAGAGCCGACAGGCCCGTTTCTCCGCAGGTGCCTGGACGAAGGGGCAGGGGCTAGGCTGGGAGGCCAAGAAAGAAGAGGCGTTTTTGAGGAGCGGGACGCAGTTCTCCGGCGCCGAGGGACTGGCGCTCCCACAGGACGGCCTCTATTACCTCTACTGTCACGTCGGCTACCGGGGTCGGGCGCCCCCTGCCGGCGGGGGCCTCCTTGACCACTCGGTCACGCTGCGCAGCCGGCTGTACCGGACGGGGGGCGCGTATGGACCGGGGACTCCCGAGCTGCTGCTGGAGGGCGCAGAGACCGTGACCCCGGTCTTGGACCCGTCCCGGACGCACGAGTACGGGCCTCTATGGTACACGAGTGTGGGCTTCGGGGGCCTGGTACAGCTCCGGAGGGGCGAGAGGGTGTACGTCAATATCAGTCACCCCGATATGGTGGACTACAGGAGAGGGAAGACCTTCTTTGGGGCTGTGATGGTGGGGTGAGGGCCGCTTGCGGCCCCGGGGAAAGCGACTGCATGGCTGGAATGTGTGACCCAGCCCAGATATTGGGGACCCGGCCTCCAGGGACCCCGTGGCAGTGGGAAAAATGTAGGAGACTGTTTGAAAATTGATTTCGAGCCTGAAGAAAATAAAGAATGTAAACCTTTAGTGTTGCCAAATACAGATGCTGAGATGCTAGTATGTCTTAATTCAGGGTTGGTAAAGAAGTGTTGGTAAAATATTCTTTTTCTGGTTGCTTGAAACAATCAAATCAATTCCTATGGCCTCTACTGTCTGAGAAGGCCATCTGTGGCGTTCCCACCCACCTCCTGCCTCCGAATGCACTTGTCCCAACCTTAGCCCATTTGGAAGGTGGAAGAAGGGGATCTCAAACCGCAAAGCATCTCCAACCATCCTTATTCTCAGAGCCACATAGTCCTCAGCAGACTCCACACTGCATTTTCTCTTGGGTCCCTTCTATCAGTGACAGGGGTCATTACAGGGGAAGGCAAGCAATGCTCTGGAAGACGGAGCACAGAGTGAGGAATGATCCCTGAGGGCCTAGCACTTCTCCCCTGCTGCCGGCCTGGTTGCCTGAAGGCCCCTTTAGCCACTACCTTCAAGGAAAAACACAGCTCTGGGGGGTGAAGGGAGGAGACTGAAAGAGAGAGCTGGGGCGGGGAGGGTACCTGAGGACACCAGGGAGAACTCGAGGAGGAAACTCTTGGCTACCTGGCCCTGTCCAGGGTGAGATGGAAAGTCCTCACCCCTTGTTCGCACTTCAGCTGTGCTTTCCATGCACTGGCAAGTATTGGGGCCCTGGGGTGAGTAACAACAGCCCCATCACCCCATGACACACTTTCAGCTCCAGGCTGGAGGAGGCAGAGAGGGACCCAAGGCCCTATCTAGGTCACCCCAGTGGGCAGACCACACGGTTTCCCCCTGCCTGGCAGCCCTAGCAGGAAGGAAGGGCCAACTTCTGAACCCAGTGGGGACTCCCACTCCCTGGGTCTTCATTTCTGACTCCATATTTGTCTTTGACTCTGTGTCCAGAAGAGTCTTCCTGGGGACAGAGAGTGCTTTTTTTCTCTTTTCAGCTCACTCACCTCATGTCCCTCCCCTCATCATTCACCAAGAAAATCTGTGAGAGTTTGCACGTGAGTCCTTCACCTGCACCTTATTCCTCTTTTTAAATTTTCCTTCGTCTCTTCTTTTTTTTTTTAATTTTTAAAAATGTTTTCATTTATTTTTGAGACAGAGAGAGACTGAGCATGAGCAGGGGAGGGGCAGAGAGAGGGGGAGACACAGAATCTGAAGCGGGCTCCAGTCTCTGAGCTGTCAGCACAGAGCCGGACGCGGGACTCGAACTCACAAAGTGTGAGATCATGACCTGAGCTGAAGTCGGACGCTCAACCTACTGAGCCACCCAGGCGCCCCTCCTTTGTCTCTTCAAGTCCACCCACTGAGAGACCGAAGCAGAGAGAACAGCTGGGGGCTGTATGAAGGAAGAAAGTCAGAATTCACTGAGCACTTATTATGCCATGTGCTACGCTAGGTGCTCTCACGTAGCTTAGGTCCTCTATTCTCTCGTGGCCCCACATGCAGAATCTTCATTGGGTAGATGAGGCTTAGCAACTGGGTCAGGTTGCACAGTTAGGGCTGCTGGGGGAGCCCGGGATCAGGCAGATTTGGAGCCCTGATGCCTGAAGGTCTGAAAGTCCTTTGGCTGTGATTCAGGCGCCTGAGAATGTGGCCCTTCCCAGGCTCTCTTGCTGGCTGCAACAGCCGGAAATCTCACCTGAACACTTAAGGAGTAGGACTTCCCCGGTGGAATTGCCAGAGTTGGAAATTCCCATGCCCTGAGGGAGAGGTAATTAGGTTCAGGCTCCAGTTTCCTGGAGGAGGGGCATTTGTGGCTTGGCTTTGTTCTATGTAGGGTCTCCTGAGTCCCAGTAGTCTAAGGAGTGGGGACTGGGTTCAGGGATCTTTTTTTTTTTTTCTTTTTTTAACTTTTATTCACATTTATTTTTATGGGTTCAGGGATCTTAAGCCATGTAGAGAGAGAGAGAGAGGGGACTTCAGGGAGTGGCTCCCCACCCCCAAGGAGAAACAGCCGCAGAATTAATGCCAACAAAGAGACCATGTGTCTTTTCTAGGTACATTTTATTTCTCGCCACTGAACAGTAGGGCGGTTACAGACATAACTCCCCTGGGGAGCAGAGGTTCAGCGATGTAGCGACAGTCAGTCACCAAATCAGCATTAATTAGACAACTCGATCAGATAAATATTTTTAAAAATATATAAGCAAAAGGAGGCACAGAGGCCAGGAGGCCAGGAGGGAAGAGCCTAGAGTTCAGCTCCGTTTTCACAGAAAACATGTCCGAGTCAAGGCAGCCCCTTCATTTGGTCTCCCAGGACACCCCAACCTCCCAAATAAATATATTCATCAGTAAATAAATAAATAATAAATAAATAATAAATAATCACTAGTGCAAATATAAATAGAGGGAGCTGGCCCCATGAGGGAGGGGCTGGGCTTTCCATCTCAGGGAAGAGTCTGGAAACATCTGAAGAAAGGGGGGCCTGAGGTCCACTCATGTCAAGTTGTAGGTGAGATCTTCTTAAGGGATGTGCTGAAGTGTCTGGCCAGAAAGGTTCCCTGACCCCCGAATTCCAGGTGTCCCAGGTTGCGTTGAGGGACCCAAACCTGAGATCTCTAGTGAATGCTGGAAGCCCCAGTTTGAATTCTTGCTTGTGGCCAATGCTCCAAAGTCCAGGTCCCTGGATCTTAGGTTTCTAAGTGTTGTTATTTAAAGTTCTAAGCTTGGGGCCCAGCCCTGAGCCCCTAATTCTCTTTCTAAGCCAGAAGGGGATGAGGGGGTCAGAAGGAGCAGATAACAAAGGAGTTGAGGTGGGCAAGGATGGATGTCCGGCCCCCTCACAGGGCAATGATTCCAAAGTAGACTTGCCCAGACTCGGCAAAGTCAAGATAGGCAGGCAGATTGATCTCAGCGCTGAGTCGATCACCCTTCTCCAGTTGGAAGACCCCTCCCAGGTAGATGGGCTCATACCAGGGCTTGGCCTCAGCCCCCTCTGGGGTCTCCCTCTGGCAAGGGCTCTTGATGGCAGAGAGGAGGTTGACCTTGGTCTGGTAGGAAACGGCAAAGCGGCTGATGGTGTGGGTGAGGAGCACATGTGTGGAAGGACATCCTTGGCCCGTGAAGAGGACCTGGGAGTAGATGAGGTACAGCCCGTCTGAGGGCACCTTCAGTTGGTTGTCTGTCAGCTCCACGCCATTGGCCAGGAGGGCATTGGCACGCCGGCTCAGCCACTGGAGTTGCCCTTCAGCTTCGGGGTTTGCTGGAGGGAAGGAGAGAAGGAGGGAGGGGTAAGTCAGTGTGACCCTGTTAGTTCCACTCTCCACATCCTGGCCCTCAAGTTCTACCCCCCCCACATCCGGTTCCTGTCCCCTCTGTCTGTCCTCCCACGTCTCATGTGGCCATGAGGTTCTGAGTGTCCCCCTCAAGGCCTGTGCTCTTCCTTCACTCTCTCCTTGAGCTCAGTGAGTCCTTCTCATATCATCTCCAAGGCCTGGGCTCAGCCTTCAGCCTGGGCTCAGCCCCCAACTCCTAGCCCTCTATGTCCCACCTGCTTCGCCATCCTCCAGCTACAGCCTCAGAAGTCTTACCTACTACATGGGCTACTGGCTTGTCACTCGGAGTTCGAGAAGATGATCCTGAGGAGGAAAGAGGAAAGAAAAAGGTGAGATCCTTACGCTTCCTGGAAAATATCCCACTTTGACTTCCATTCCTCCTCCCCTCAAACCCAAACTCTGAATTTCCCCCTCTGCTGCTATCCCAGGACTAACCTCTACCCTCACCCAAGCCCAGAACCAGGAGAGAAGCTTTGGAGACACTTACTGAGTGTCTGGGGCAGAGGGTTGATTAGTTGCAGGCCATGTGGGAGCTGTTGGGGAGAAGGAGGAGGTTTAGCATCAGAACAAGTTACCCCTAACCGAGAAACAGCTAGGTTGTTTATGCAGCTCATACTCTGGTTCTCTCTCTCCGTTCATCGATTGATTCATCCATTCATTCATTCAACAGCACTTTCACTGTCTTCCACGTGACAGACATCTGTCTGTCTTTCCTTATCTCTTTCTTCACTTCTTTCCTTATCTCTCTCATATCGCCCACATCATTGTGTCTCGCATCTTTATTCCCATCTCTCAACCCACACCCCACATCTCTCCACACATCTCTGTCTGTCTGTCTGTCTGTCTATGTGTGTGCTCATTCATTCATTCAAGAAGTGCTTAGAGAGCACCTTTGGTGTGCTCCGTCCCTTCTCTCTTCATCGCTCTCCACATCTCTTTCTGCCTCCCCGTCTTTCTCCACGTTTTCTCTCTTACCCATCCCCATCAGCACACCTCCTTCCCCCACCCCATTTCTTGCCCTCCTGCTCTCCCATTTCTCTCTGGGTAGGAGAATGAGCCAAGTCTGGTGTGGCACTCACTTCTTCCCTCTGGGGGCCGATCACTCCAAAGTGCAGCAGGCAGAAGAGTGTGGTGGCTCCTGCGACGAGGAGGAAGGAGAAGAGGCTGAGGCACAAGCACCTTCTGGAGCCCTGGGGGCCCCCTGCCTTCTTGGGGAGTGCCTCCTCGGCCAGCTCCACGTCCCGGATCATGCTTTCAGTGCTCATGGCGTTCTTCCCAGGGGGCTCAAGTCCAGCTGGGTGATGGTAGAGCCCTAAGGCAGCGTGTGTGAGAGGGAGAGAATCGCCTGGCTGCTTGTCTGGGGGTGTGTCGTCTGAGATGTTATTTCCGGGGGGGTCTGGAGTTGCTTCTGTCTCTCTCCTGGCTGGTCCCCTGGTGTCTTCGCTGAGGAAGCTTCTGCTGACTGGGTGTGCAGACAGCTGCATTTATATACCCACAGGGCAAGAGGAGGGCGGGGAAAGCTCTCATTCAACCAGCGGAAAACTTCCTTGGTGGAGAAACCCATGAGCTCATCTGGAGGAAGCGGTAGTGGGCCCTACACCTTCTGTCTCGGTTTCTTCTCCATCGCGGGGGTGGGGGTTTGGAAAGTTGGGGACACCCAGGCATCAAGGATACTTCCTATCCGCCCCACTCGGATTCTGAGGGAGGCTTGGTGCATACGTAGGACCCTGGAGGCTGGACCCCAGTTTCCCACTGCCCCCAATTCCCTCCATTTTTTTTTTTTCTTGAGGATCATGTCCATGGCCTGTTTCCCTCTGATTTCCAGACAGGACTTAGGTAGGTGTAGAGCTAGAAAGGGGAAGGACTTCAGAAAGCAGAGTCCTTGGTGGGGAGAAACCTGGCGGGGGGGGGGGTGGTTTAGGGGGGAAAGTTGTGTTGGGTCCTGAG
This sequence comes from Prionailurus viverrinus, assembly GCF_022837055.1. Lineage (NCBI taxonomy): Eukaryota > Metazoa > Chordata > Mammalia > Carnivora > Felidae > Prionailurus > Prionailurus viverrinus. The sequence goes on along the minus strand of NC_062565.1, from coordinate 30,264,485 downwards.
ACATGTGTTTGGGTCCCTGGGGGAAAAAGAAGCTTGAGAGAAGGGAGCTTGAGAGAAGGCTGGGGATGTGAATAGGGGTCTCTGAAAGGGCTGGGGAGGGGGCGGTAAATAGCAGGGACATGCCTGGGACAGCCCCAGTGGGAGTGAAAGCAACCCTGGGAATTCACGAACCCCAGGAGGGCAGACCTTCTCCTTTCATTCTGACCAGGAACTCAGCAGTGATAGTTTCATTCTTGGCTTCCAAGGGAATCTGGAGCCCTGACTTTTTAAAAAAATTTTTTAATGTTTATTTTTGAGACAGAGACAGAGAGACAGAGTATGAATGGGGAGAGAACAGAGAGAGAGAGACAGACAGAATCCGAAGCAGGCTCCAAGCTCTGAGCTGTTAGCACAGAACTTTATGAGGGGCTCGAACTCACGAACTGTGAGATCATGACCAGAGCTGAAGTTGGATGCTTAACTGACTGAGCCACCCAGGTGTCCCTGAAGCCCTGACTTTTGCATGAAGCCCCCATCCCTCAGAGCCCCTGTGTGGGGCCATGTATCCCAAAGAACTCCAACTCCCTCCAGATTTCTGGAGGTAGCCCTAGCCCTCAGAGCCCCTCTGTATCACCTTGTCCCCTAAAGTGTCCCCTGGGTGCCCCCCCCCCGCCTTGGGGGCTCTCCCATTCCTCAGGGCCCTTGTACAGCCATGTCTTCCAGAGGATCCCCATGTCCACCCCCATGGTCCTGAACACCTTTGGTGTGATCACTTCTCCCTAGAGGCCTCCTGTAACCCCCTTTCCTCAGAGCCTTGACATGTGGCCGCATCTGCCAGTGGCCCCCCTGACCTCCACTCCTCCAGACCTTGGACCCCCATGTTTCCCTTTTCTTCCCAGCTTATCCTTTGGTTTCCCTGCAATATCTCTGGTTGCCTCACCTCTATGACTTTACCACATTCCCCCAGAGCTCCTTAGGCCCCTTTATCTCCTTGTATGCCCACAGTTCCTGTCTCTTCGGGGGCCTCTGTCCTCCTTCCATCCCTTAGAGACCTGGGAAATTCTCCCCTCCCAGACAGACAGACATAGACAGCATTTCAGAGAAAAGAGGTTTATTGGGCTTCATTGAAGGTGCAGATGTCTCCTCATGGGGTGTCTAGTCAAGCAGTGGCTGGATCTTAAGAGTCTCTTGCTTCCTTCTAGAGCTCCCCGGTGTCTCAGATTCACTTGTTTTCTCTCTCCCTGGATTATCCTTATGCTGATGTTCTCTGGCTCTTCATCTCTTGGGTGTATCTCTCTCTCTCTCTCTCTCTTCTGATGGCCCTCTATTATTCCCTTCCCTCCATCCTCCATAAATAAATAATTTAATTTTTTCCCTTTATAAATAATCCCCCCTCCCCTGCCTCCTGTCATCCACTCAAGCTCCTCCATGTGTCTGCCCCCTCCACGTGCAGGGCCAGGCCTTCCTTAGATGGGCAGGACAGATGAAGAGCTCTGGGTGGGAATTTCTAGGCAGACTTGAAATCCTCAGCCTCGCATTGGTGTAGTTCAGGTGGGTGTGGTCCCCCGGGCTGCCTAGAATTCCTTCTTTGGAAGCTCCAGGTAACATGAGCAGGGGAGACTTGAGACACGTGGAATGGTCGAAAGAGGTGTGGTGACACCCTTGAAGTGGTCAGCACGGAGGCAAAATGGGAGAAGGTCTTGAAACCAATTAATTTTCTTTCTGGAGATTTCTACAGAGCAAACGCTCCAAAGAAGACACTACTGGGGCTGAGGAGTAGGTGGGAGATGCCATCTGTGTGAGTGGATAGCTGATCTCCCTGGGTGAGCAGGAACACAGCTCCCTGGTACACAGAGCGCACCCAAGGTCCCTGTGGCCCTGGGCACACGGACTTCTGAGCACTGAGGAGAGGCACGTGGAAGGGGTACTGGGAGGAGAAGAGCTGGACCTCATGGGCCAGGTAGAGAGGGGTCGGGGTGGCCTTGGGGAAGCAGCCTTCCCCAGAGAAGACCACCTGAGAGTAGACAAAGTAGAGGCCACTGGTGGGGACCAGGAGGGAATTGTTGCTCAAGGAGAAGCCATGGCGGAGGAAGGCACGATCTGTGTTTGCTCTCCAGCGCAGTGAGTTCTGGGTGCTGGGGTCTCCTAGGAAGAGCCATAGGGGATGGGAGAGGTCAAGAAGCTGGGGGTCAGCAGTCTTAATCCCTGAGGAAGTAGGTGCTGGACTGGGTTCCTGGGGGGATGGTTGGGAGGACAGATGGGAGAGGGATGCCCCTGTTTTGGGAGGTGGAGAAAGTTGGGGGAGGGGTGCGGTAGATGCTTGGTTCCTTGAGGGGGTGTAGGAGGAGAGCTGGGGACTATGTGTCTGGAGGGCCAGATGGTGTTTACCAATAAGATGAGCAGCAGGTTTGAGGGTGCCTTGTGCGAAGTGCTTCTGAGGGTGCTGATAGGTAGTCCGGGCAGCTGAGGGTGAGATGCCAACACCAGGAAGCCCCTAGGGGAGAAGATGGACGAGGATGGCTCTAGGGCCCAAAGATGGGCTGGGCCACCCCTGCTGCCCCGTTCTCCTGCTGCCTCACCTGGGCCTCAGGCGGCAGGGCCAGCAGCAGCCCCAGAAGGAGGAGGAGGAGGGGGGCGCTGCACACCCGCAGGAGGTAGAGCCTTCCAGGTGGTGTCATGGGGAGAACCTGCGGGGGGGGGGGAGAGAGACAGTGAGTGGGGCGGGGCAAGGTGCAGATGACGGCCTCCTGCCTGCCCGCGGAGAGACAGCCATCTGAGAGACAGGGCAAAACGGATAAGAGAAGGGGACAAGATGCAGTCAGGGAAACCCCAAGGTGAGCAGGGGGAGACAGAAAGAGAAACAGAGACACGGGAAGGGAACAGAGAGGACTCGTGGCAGAAACAGAGAAGGTGTGATAGAGACAGGGAGAAAATGACTGATGAAGAGTCGGAGGGAGGAGAAACCAAGACCAAACCCACCAAGGCCCAGCCTCAGGCAGGAGGTACAGGAGGGGGGCCGGGGCGCAGGCGGAGGGGCAGAGTGCCCAGGGGAGTCCACCCCCCGGCAGCCCAAGGAGACGGGGCGGGAGAGTCTCACCTGCTCTGTGGGGCCCCTGGGCCCGGACGCCTGGGTCCCTTTATAGAGGAAGCTGCAGTGGCAGCGTGGCAGGCGGCGGGCGGGTTCTAGGCCCCGGCTGGGCCCGGGGAAGCCCCCAGGGCTTAGAAGATGCTGCTGTTTCAGTCGAAGGCAGGAAAGGCTGAGGCCTAGGAGTGAACCGCAGGCTGGGGGCTCAGACGACTGAGTTCTGGGAAAGGGAGTGGGGTCAGGGGAACCGTGGGCTGGGAGGGGCAGGGAGCAGGGTCAGGCTTAGGAGTTCCAGGGAAGGGACGGACAGTGAATTCGGAGAGGAGGGGGGAGCAGCTGGGGCGTGGGCTGGAGGCCCGGTTCCCTGAAGAGTGATTATATATAACACCTCTGCACCCTTGGTTGATTACAGGCTACTCTCTGTGCCCATTTCCTCCTCTGATGCCCCCATCCTTGTCCCAAACAGCTCAACTCACACTTGTCCCAGTATGTGGACTTTCCTGGTCATCTGGCAGGTTTTATATCAAGAAGTTCCATGATCTACCCCCTTGCCTGGGACATTCTGGTTTATGCCTGCCGTCCTGGTGAAAATGTTCATGGATCTCCCTTTTGCTCTCAGAAGTGTCCTCGTTTGGAAGATAAATGTTATGGTTCCCCTTCTCAGAGATGTCGTCATGTACTCACATACGATGAGGTCTCCTCTCACTGTGGAGGGATGTCTTCTACCTTATCTCCACCTTAGGCAGCCCCCCCACAGATCAGATTTGTATAACCCCAAACAAACACACACTCCGGGATCAAGGAATGTAGCAACTTCTGAAGTTCTCTACAGGGAAGACTTTGGAGGGTGGTGAGGGGCTGGAGGGTGGTGAGCTAAGGTAAGGTGGGGACAATCACAGGACTTGTCTCGAAGCTGCATTTGCAGAACCAGTATTCTGTTTTAAAATTGTTAAAGATTTCCCCTTTTTAACTTGGGTGCAGTAAGGTGCACACCTCTTAAATTTACAGCCTGTTGAACATTTCCATCTGCTGATAGCCATGTAGCCACCATATTTTTCAGATCCCCAGAAGGTTCTCTCATGCCCCCTTCCAGGTGATACCCTCCAAAGATAACCAACCACTTTCTGGTCACCATTGACTAGTTGTTCCTGCTTTTGTATCGTATAAATGAAGTCACACAGAATGTACTGGTTTGGGTTTAGCTTTTTTCACTCAACACGATGTTTGTGAGATTCATCCATGTGGTTACATGTATCAGTAGTGGCTGGTTTGTTTCTCATTATGATATCATGGTCTATTGTGTGAATATGCTCTAATTTATTTACTCATTCTTCTGTGGACGGACATTTGGTTTGTTTCTAGTTGTTGGCTACTATGAAAGATATTGATATGAACATTCTTTTGTTTTTATTATTTTTTTTATTTTTGTGAGAGAGAGAAAGTTTGAGCAGTGGAGGGGCAGAGAGAGAGAGGGGGAGAGAGGGAATCCCAAGCAGGGTCCTCACTGTTAGCGCAGAGCCCAACGCGAGGCTTGAACCCACGAACCGTGAGATCATGACCTGAGCTGAAGTCAGACGCTGAACTGACGGAATCACCCAGGCACCCCTATATGAGCACTTTTATACATGAGCCAGTTTTCACTTAATTTGTAAGTACGAAAAGCAAGATTTCTAAAGATGATTTTATCCATGTTTCATAAGATTGAGAAAATAACAATCTGCTATGTGAAATCATCATTATTATTTTTATTATTTAAAAAAGTTTAGGGGCGCCTGGGTGGCACAGTCGGTTAAGCGTCTGACTTCAGCCAGGTCACGATCTTGCGGTCCGCGAGTTCGAGCCCCGCGTCGGGCTCTGGGCTGATGGCTCGGAGCCTGGAGCCTGTTTCTGATTCTGTGTCTCCCTCTCTCTCTGCCCCTCCCCCGTTCATGCTCTGTCTCTCTCTGTCCCAAAAATAAATAAACGTTGAAAAAAAAATTAAAAAAAAAAGTTTAAAAATTTTTATGTTTGTTTATTTTTGAGAGAGAGAGACAGAGCATGAGCAGGGGAGGGGCAGAGAGAGAGGGAGACATGGAACCTGAAGTAGGTTCCAGGCTCTGAGCTGTCAGCAGAGAGCCTGATGTGGGCTCGAACCCACAAACTGCAAGATCATGACCTGAACTGAAGTTGGACCCTTAACTGACTAAGCCACCCAGGCGCCCCCCTTATTTTTTTTTTTTTAGGTTCATTTATTCAGAGAGAGACGAGGGAGGGGAAGAGAGAGAGGGAGAGAGAGAATCCCAAGCAGGCTCTGCACCATCTGCGCAGAGCCTGATGAAGGGCTTGAACCCACAAACTGAGATCATGATCTGAGCTGAAACTGAGAGTCAGATGCTTAACTGACTGAGTGACCCAGGCACCCCAACTATCATTATTATTTTTGTTGATGTTGTTATGCTTTCATTTTGAGGGTTTTGAACGGCTAAAGCCCTCCCTCTGTGGCATTGGGCATATTGCTGCTCTCCTCTGGCACAAAGTTTCTGAGTGGTCTGGGGTCCTGTGAAAGGCACGTAAGTAACATTCAGGGTGTGTATGATTCATTTCTCCTGTTTTCCTCCCCTTTGCTTTTCATGCCTTCCAAACTCATCTATTATTTCTTTTCACTCTCCTTTCGCCTCTTTGCCTTTCTCTGGATTTCACAAACATTTCATGAGTACCTTGCACAAGGCAATGAGGATGCAGACGCAAAAGACAGTCCCCTGGCCTCCGGGAGCTCAAAGACCCGTGCAGAAGACAGGAAGGTTACCAGATCATTACAACAAAGTGTGTCGGTGGGCAGCCCACAGAAAAGCCATCAAACTTGGCCTGGGGGAGGGGTGTCAGGCATTAAGTGTTGAGGGAAAGAAGATGGCGAGTAGTATTCCAGATGGAGGGAACGGTATGTGCAAGGACTGGAGGTAAAAGAGTACGAAGTATGCCAAGAGGTGCAATTGGGTACAAATAGAAGGAGCAGAGACGAGGCTTGGGAGGTAAGCTGAGAATACATTCTGAAGGGTTTAAAACCAAGAAAAGAAGTTTTGCTTCTTTCTAATTATAATGGGGAGCCACCAACAATTTTTATTTTTTCTTTTTTAAGTGTTTTATTTTGTATTTATTTTTTTGCATTTATTTTGTATTTATTTTGTATTTTTGTATTTATTTTTGTATTTATTTTGTATTTATTTTTTTAATGCTTTATTTTTTGGGCACCTGGGTGGCTCAGTCAGTTAAGCGTCTGACTTCGGCTCAGGTCATGATCTCATGGCTTGTGGGCTCAAACCTCGTGTTGGACCCTGTGCTAACAGCTGGGAGCCTGGAGCCTGCTTCCCATTCTGTGTCTCCCCCTTTCTGCCCCTCCCCTGCTCGCACTCTGTCTCTTTCTCTCTCAAAAATATACAAAAAATAGGGGCGCCTGGGTGGCTCAGTTGGTTGAGCATCCAACTTCAGCTCAGGTCATGATCTCGTGGTCTGTGGGTTCGAGCCCCGCGTCTGGCTCTGTGCTGACAGCTTGGAGCCTGTTTTGGATTCTGTGTCTCCTTCTCTCTCTGCCCCTCTCCCATTCATGCTCTGTCTCTCTCTGTCTCAAGAATAAATAAACGTTAAAAAAAATTTACAAAAAATAATAATAAATATTTATTTTATTTTTGAGAGAGAGAGAGAGAACGAGAGCAAGAGGGGGAAGGGCAGAGAGAGAGGGAGACAGAGGATCCAAAATGGAGCCACTGACATTTTTAAGTGAGACAGGGACTCGCAGATTGGTACTTCAGAAAAATGAGTCTGGAAGCTGCATGAAGAATGGACTGGGGTATGGGAGTTAGGGGGCTGGAGGCAAAACCAGAAGTGGAGCCTTGTTAGGAGAGTTGTGCAATAACCTAGGAAGGAGATACAAGAGGCAGCAGCAGGAGGATGGAAAGGAGAGTTTTTTTTTTTTTAATGTTTATTTTAGAGAGAGAGAAAGACAGACAGAGAGAGCGTGAGAGGGGAAGGGGAAGAGAGAGAGGGAGACATAGAATCTGAAGCAGGCTCCAGGCCCTGAGCTGTCAGCACAGAGCCTGATGTGGGGCTCGAACTCATGAATGGTGAGATCATGACCTGAGTCGAAGTCGGATGCTCAACCGACTGAGCCACCCAGGCACCCCAGGAGGAGAGTTTTTGAGGCAAAATCTGCAGGTCTTGGTGGCTGACCAGATGTGATGGAGGAAGAGAAGCCACAGATGCTCCTTTTAAATATCTTGTCAATATGTTGGCTGGTTCTTATTCTTTTAACCTATTCTCTCTTATGTCCCTGTTGGTTTCCCTCTTGGTCCTTGCTCTTTTCCTTTTCTCTGTGTCCCTTTTCCTCTGGGTTCCTTTTTCTTCTTGTCTCCTTCTGCCTCTCCAATGGTAGGAGCCAATGGACTAAGAGACCTCATTTATATTAAAATATAAAACAATGTTGCAATTAATGATGAGAAACTGAGAAAGGGAGAAACAGGTCAGAGAGGAAGACTGGGGCATTGAGGGATAAAAAGGGGAAGGTGAGAAGGAGTGATGGGGAGACATGAGAGACAGAGAGGAAGGAAGGGCAAGAACTGGGCTGAGGCTCAGTGTCACGGGCATTTGTGATGTGCTGAAGGGCGCTCCTTGCGATGGGCCAATCTTGGTTTCAATCTCAGTTTCGGAGGTTGTGTGAAATTCGGTTTCTTTCTTGGGGAGGCCAGCAGTTGGTTTGGGGCTTTCCCTGGGTGGGAGGGGTGATGACTAGAGTCTTGTGCCCCAAACTCAGGGAAATACAGTCTCTACAGTGGGCTCTGTGGAGAAACTAGTGAAATCTCTGAGGCCTCCAAATGAAGCTGAAATGACGTTAGCTTCAAACTTGGACTTAGCCTAACCACCTAAGTTGAGATTTAATAAGTTTGACCGTAACTCAAATTTAACCTCAACCCAAATTGCAACCCAAACTCAACCCTAACCTCAAATCTAAACACATCCCAATAAATGAACCTGAAAGTAAACTTAGCCTCTAAACTAACGTAACCTTGTTTCCTATAGCTAAATCTTGAAATCTACTCATCTCCATACCTGACCCTTTAGTTAAACCTGACTCTAAAGGTAAGTCCAGTCGAAGCCACAGACCTGAAGTTGAGCTTTCTCCTGTTTCACCCCATTATTTATCCATCCCTCCATTTAAGAAATTTTCATTGGGCCCCTGGGTGGCTCAGTTGGTTAAGTATCTGACTCTTGATTTTGGCTCAGGTCATGATCTCACGGTTTGTGAGTTCAAGCCCTGAGTTGGGCTCTGTGCTGACAGCGTGGAGGCTGCTTGGGATTCTCTCTCTTCCTCTCTCTCTCTGCCCCTCCCCCGCTTGGTCTCTCTTTCTCAAAATAAATAAACTTTTAAAAAGTTTTCATTACGTGCTGGGCACTGTTCTAGGTAGTAGGAATATGGTGACAAACAAATCGGACATCCTAGCAAGGCAGAAAGGAAATAATACTGAAGAAGTCAGTAAGTAGTGCTATGAGGAAATAATACAGGGCATGTGATGAATGGCAGAGGACTACTTGAGACACAGTGGTCAGGAAAGTCCTAAGTAAGTGGCATTTAAGCTGAGACCCAAATTACAAGTAAAAGTGACCAGGTGAAGGTTTAGGGGAGAAGCATTCCAGGCAAAGGGAATAGCCTATTGCAAAGGCTGGAAGGTAGAAATGAGCTGGGGGTGTTGAGGAACAGAAAGGAAGCCGGTGTGGCTGGAGCAAAGAGAGAGTGGGAAGCAGTGGGGGATGAGGTCAGAGAGAGGAGGCAGGAGCCAGATCACACAGGGCCATGCAAAGGGAAATAAAAGGAAAATCTGGCTTTTATTCAACCATAGGAAGCCTTTGGAAGGTGTCAGTGTGTATGTGTGTGTGTGTATTAGCAGGGGAAGGGGGGAATAGGGGATATGGAGGAGGAGGAGGAGGGAGGCAGAGGTGATTGGATTTATATTTTTATTTTTAATTTTTTAAGTTTTATTACAAAAATGTTTTTGAGAGAGAGCCAGCTTGCACGTGCAGTCACCTGAGCAGGGGAGGGGCAGAGAGAGAGAGTGAAGAGGGAGAGAGAATCTCAAGCAGTTTCCACGCGAGGCATGGTGCCCCTACGTGGGGCTTGTTGAGGGGCTTGATCTCATCACTGTGAGATCATGATCTGAGCTGAAATCAAGAGTCTAACACTTAGCTGACTGAGCCACCCAGGCAGCCCTGGATTTATGTTTTTAAAAGATCCTGTGTCTAGACTGGATTGTAGGAGTAAAGAGTGAAAGCATGGACACCAGTTAGGAGGCAATCGCAGCAATAGCAGGAGAGAAGATGGTGGCAGCCATGAAAATGGAGAGAAGTAGATACATTTGGGATATGTTTCAGGGGTAGAATTGCCAGGACTAGATGATAAATTGGATGGCAGGGGAGTGGGGGTGGAAGATGGAGAGACAGAAGTGGATTCTGATGGGATGGCAGAACCAAAAGTTCAATTCTGAATAGGTTAAGTCTAAATCTTTGAGGCAGACATCCACGTGGAGATGTCACTTGGCAGTGACATAGGAGTCTGGATTTCAGAGGCAAGGTCAGAACTAGAGAGACAATGCTGGGAGTCATCAGCATGAAGATGGCATTTAATGCCATGGAACTGGAAGGGATACCTTGTCTTGTGCATCCTCTTAACACCCCCTTCAAGGTATTTATGTTTTCCCCCTCATAATAAATGTTATGTACCTTCCATTTTAAATTCCAGAAGCAGGGACCTACCTCCTGTTTCCAGAAGCAAACCCCTCCAGACTTTGTCATCTTCTCCTGAACTCTCACTGGGATCTAACCTCCCTGGATTAGATTCCTTACACCACAAGGACACTTCTACCAATCAATTTCACAGTATTCTGTGGAATTCCTTAAATATTCTGTTTCATTTTTGAAAGAGTCTTCCTCTGGCAGTATTTACCCTAATGATGCTCCTTCTCTTTTGTGGTGAAGCCTGCTCTTTCTTCTACCCAATCACTAGGAGGCAGGGAGCAGAGGAGAGACCATGATTCTGCACCACTGATAACCTCCTTTTCTTCTCTTGAAGCCCATGCCTTTCGCATTTGCCATGCTCTATCTGCACAGCACAGTCTTCTCCACCAAATCTTTATCACACTCTTAACATCTATATCTAGCTCAGTTTTTCTTCGTATCTCATCCCCACCAACATCTTTAGGGAGTTCAAAACCACACAGATGAGTCTCACGCTCTGTCCTCTCAGTGCTTCAACTCTCAATTACAACAGCTCTCCAGCCTCTTTCCCTACTTTAGGCATCCACGAGCAAGGTTGTCTCTGAAACCTCAGCCTCACTTGGAAGGGCTACATCTTTGAGATCTTGAACTCTGAATTCTCCCTCTCATCACGACCACTCCGCTTTCACAACCCCAACTCTTCCCTCCCATCAAATTAGTTCTCCATTCTAAGACTTCCAACCCCTCTTCTTTCCTTGTTTTCCTTGTCCATTTGGTTTAACTTGCACTGCATGGTCAAAAATTTCAACTACTTTCACCAGCACTTAAGAATCACTTGGTGTTTGGGGCGCCTGGGTGGCGCAGTCGGTTAAGCATCCGACTTCAGCCAGGTCACGATCTCGCGGTCCGTGAGTTCGAGCCCCGCGTCGGGCTCTGGGCTGATGGCTCAGAGCCTGGAGCCTGTTTCCGATTCTGTGTCTCCCTCTCTCTCTGCCCTTCCCCCGTTCATGCTCTGTCTCTCTCTGTCCCAAAAATAAATAAACGTTGAAAAAAAAAAAAAGAATCACTTGGTGTTCTACCAAGATGACCTTGAAAAACTTGACTTGGGTAAACTCAATTGTTTCATTCTTGGGGGCTTCTCCTGGGCTGCCAAACACTGCAGGAGGGAGTCATGTCACCAAAAGGGGCCGTCTGCTAATCCTGGCCATCTAATCTCAGAAAGCCCTCAGTGTTTCTTAATCCTTTCTTGATTCCCTGTTATACCCCTGCAGGCGTTGTTCTAAAAATCCGTGCCTCTTGACCTCTTTACTTTCAGTTGGTGATACTATCATCTATTTTATTGTGCTCAAGGCACGCCAAGCTGGATCTCTTCACGTCCTTCTTTTCCTTCACTTTATTTACATTTCATCTTTCTTTTCTTCTGACTCAGAGGACTCTCCTGTCCAAGGCTGATCCTTTGCACTGTGTATTCCACTTCCTCTGTCTTTACTATATTCTTTCCCCGCTTACATCTTTAGTATCTTTCTCTCTTCATGCACCTTGCTTGCATTTTACAAACATGTTTTTGTAATATTGTAATTTCTTGTAAATAAGAAAATCCTTCCCTGGACTCTGTTTTTCCCTCAAATGTCCATCCCATCTCTCACTTTCTTTTTCTGTGTGATGTCTCCAGAGACTAGCCCCTTTGCCCACTTTTTTTGGGAACTGGTAAAATTTTCCTTATCTGTAAAATTCGTGGGTTGAAGCAGAGATGATTCTTAGTTATCTTCCACATTCACCATTCTATGACTTTGTACCTACCACCTCCCTTTCCTCACCTCCCACTCATTCCTCAACCTATGTAAAGTGATTTCTGCCCCTTTGGTAAGTGGAAACTGTTTTCTCAAAATTTGTAATTGTCTAGTTCCTGAACCCAAAGTATCTTTTCAACCTTCCCCTACTAGACCTCTTTGAAGGATTAGATGTGGGTGCCCTGTCTCTGCTTGGCACACCCCTCCCTTGCCCTACTCCTCTTTCCCCACCTCCCCCCTTTATTGATTCTTCTTGCGCCTACCATCTTCAGGGGCTCTTCTGGTTACCCTCTCTCGGGGATCCTGTCCACTCAGGGGCTCAATCTCCGCTAGGAAGGGAATGATGCTCAAATCTACCCCTCCAGCTCAAACTTTTCTCTTGAGCTCCGGACCTGCTTGCCGGAAGTCTCCAACCTGAGTGTTATGTTAGCATCTCAAATTCAGCAGGCCGCCTTTGAGCACTTTATTACTCTAAGCATTACTTAGGGTAATTACCTGTAGTTGTTACTTACATATTGTTTATTTTATTAGAGTGTAAGTTCAGTGAAGTCAGTGAGTTTATTTCATTTAAACCCTTTGGGGGCGCCTGGGTGGCTCAGTCGGTTGAGTGTCCGATTTTGGCTCAGGTCATGATCTCACGGCTGGTGAGTTCAAGCCCCACATCGGGCTCTGTGCTGACAGCTCATAGCCTGGAGCCTGCTTCAGATTCTGTGCCTCCCTGTCTCTCTGCCCCTCCCCCACTCACATTCTGTCTGTCTCAAAAATAAACATTAAAAAAAATTTTTTTTTAATAAAAAAACACCCTTTGTTTTGCAGAGTACCCTGATCCTATCCGGCACTTAATAAAATTTTATTGATTAGGGGCACCGGGCTTCTCAGTTAAGTGTACAACTCTTTTTTTTTTTTTTTAAAGGAGTGACTGTTTTATTTTTTTCAACGTTTTTAATTTATTTTTGGGACAGAGAGAGACAGAGCATGAACGGGGGAGGGGCAGAGAGAGAGGGAGACACAGAATCGGAAAGAGGCTCCAGGCTCCGAGCCATCAGCCCAGAGCCTGACGCGGGGCTCGAACTCACAGACCACGAGATCGTGACCTGGCTGAAGTCGGACACTTAACCGACAGCACCACCCAGGAGCCCCGAGTGTACAACTCTTGATTTCAGCTCAGGTCATGATCTCACAGTCGTAAGCTCGAGCCCCGCGTTGGGCTCTGTGCTAGGTGTGGAGTCGGCTTGGGATTCTCTCTCAAAAAAGAAATTATTGATTCGATGTCTGAAACTGAATTCCTTATCTTTTCCCTCAGCCAGGTGTCTCCTTTTAGGCGGAAGGCATCATCTTTCTAATCCCCTAGGCTCAAAGCTCAGAGTCACCTAAGATTCCTCTTCCCTCAGTCCCACCATCCCAGGAGTTGTCTTGTGCTAATGACTTACCCTTTCAAGTTTCTAAGATCTGTTTCCTCCTTTAATGCCATTGTTACTGGGGCCTAAGTGAAAGTACACAAGTTTCAGAGTAAGATGAGCTTCGTGCTAATTGCACTACTTTTTGGAAGTTCAGTACGTTTATGAGCCCTTGGTTTCTTCTTTATAATAGAGATCCACCACCCACCTTCTGAACCGTTTTGGCAGAATTACTCATGTTAGGAACATGGCAGGTGTTCACCGTATGATAGTTGTTTTCTTCTTTACTCTTTGTCTGTAACCCCTGCAGCACTCTCCTGCTCTCTCTCTTCTGCACAGCTGTCACTATGGCACACAGGATGAAGGCCCAAATCCTTCATCTTGGCCTTCTGTGGTCCTTTCTTCAACATGTGCACACTCACACCTGTACTTCGTCTACCTCACAACATTCATCTTTTTCCTCAATACGCCGTTTTTTTGACTCCTGGCCTAAGCTGAAGCCATTTCACTTATCCACAGAGCCTTCCCCACCCATAGAAATTGTACCTATTCACCAGCACCAGCTCAAATGCCCTCTTCCTGCTCAGAGTCCGCCGCCCCCCGTGCTTTAGGATGGAATGCACCTTCCCCTTTCTGTATCCACCATGTCTTACGCTATAAGATTTACTCAGCACCCTGCCCTGAGTCACAGTTAGGTGTGGGCCTGCCTCCCCTGTGGGACTTATATTGAAGTAGGTTGGGTTTCTTTCAGCTACCTGATGCTCAGTTGAACTACACTGAATAGAGTCCCTCCCAAACCCTTTTCCTAACTTAACCCAAACCTGCTGCAACCCCAATTCCCCAACTGACACTCTTTTATCTTGCTAGTCTTGTTCCCTAATCCCGTTTTTCTAACTGAACCCCAATGCATCATCCTTCACTGAGAACTGATTCCTCCTTCCAGCTCTCGAGAGCAGATACACTCACACCTCCCCAGTGTTTCACGGGAGGCACTGAGTCATCCCTTGGGGACCCCTGGGCCTCCCTCCCTGCCCCCATCACAGTGGACAGGATGCCTGCTACCTGGCCCCAGGGGGTCAGAGGAAGCCAAGGCCTCTAGGGCTTAGTATTTTTATCAACCTAGGAAGAAGAGACACAGAAGCGGAAACCCTGTGGTCAGAGAAAGTGAACAGCCCTCATCTCAGGGGAACCCCCAACAGGGCCAGGGGCCAGACACCAGGGAGGGACGTTGAAAAGAAGGAGGTTTGGGGGGCCAGGTATCAGGGCTTATCTTGCTTTGGTTTTACGTAACTCTGGCAGAGGGGAAATGATTTGAAAACCAGAGAAAAATCTCCTGGAAGAGCAAATTTGGACACCAGAAGTTTCTATTGCTTACCTGTCAAGCCCCAGCTTCGAATCCTAACCCCAACTCCCCCCGACAACAAACATGGGCTCTTTGCATGCCACTTCCGAAACCTCCGGCCTGTGAGAGGAACCGGACGCCTGGGTTGCTCACAGCTCGCCGGCTCTTCTCTGAATCACAGCAGCTTCCTCTCACAGGATCTTTCTCACCAGCCCTTCCTCCTCCTGCTCCATGAACAGTTGCCTGGTCCCTGCGAGGCCTTGGGTCTCTGAGCTGTCTTCTCCCAGGGTCTTGCGCCCACCCCGTGTGCCCCTGCTTCCACGGGCTTCCCCTCCACCTCCACGCCTGGGACTCTCCCGAGTACATGGGGCCTCCAGATCTGAAAAATAGGTTTCTGACCCGTAAGATTCTCTGCGGTAGACCTGTGCAGACTGTACACGCCAGCGCATGCCTGTACCGTCTCTTCCTTTCACGGAGTTCCCTGTTGTGTCCTGGGGAATGGAACTGGGCTTTGGTACTGTCAACAGCTTCCTCTCCCTCCAACCCCCAGGACCTTTTTCTCAACTTCAGGAAAAGATACCTATCCGGAAAGCCAGGCCTGGACTGCCCAGAGATGAAGCCCGGGTCTGGGGTGGGGGCAGAAGCTGGGTAGAGAGGAGGATTGGGGCCCTGGAGGTACAGAGATGGACTAAGGAGCTAGAGGGGAGATAGCCTTGGGTGTGGATCCCTGGTTGCCCAAGAGCAGACAACCCAGGTTACATAATTTGGCTCTTTCCACCTCCCTCCCCGGCTCCTAATTTTAGCAACCGAAATTCCACTCCCCCACAGGGCTCTTCCTCTGTCCGTTCTGCTTCTATCCCGTCCTCCCACAATCTCCTCATGGCCCCCAGCTCCAGCTGCCCCCAACTCAGAACGTTCAGTGACTCAGCAAAGGGAAAGCCCTGTGCCGGGGGAAGGGGGTGTTAAGTGGGGAGGAGGATGTGGTTCTGCCCCGGGGAACTGGGGAGAGGAGGGAAACTGGTTTTGTTCCCTTTTTTGCCTCTGTTCACATCTATTTCTCCAGTCACTGCCTGCAGAGTAGAGGAGCCCAGCGCAGGGAGGGGAGTGAGACTGGGGGGCAACATGGGTCTTCTCCGGGCTGCCTAGGTATGGGGGTGGGCAAGCAGGGCCTTCCTGCCTCCAGCTGAGAGTGCGGCTCAGTGTGTGCGTGCGTGTTGCAGGTGTGTAGGAGCTGCGGGTTTTGGCAGGCGGGGTGGGAAAGGAGATGTCACGTATGATGAAAACCACAGCAATGGAAAAAGGCAGAGGAGACACTGGGAGTGAGATGTGGAACCAGGTCTTATTAGGAAATGGAGGAGTCAAGGAGCAGTGGCGGTGGCCCATATCCTCCCCACCCCCACTCGTTACAAGTTTCACTCCCACCCCATATCCTTTGCGCGGGGCAGCATCAGCCTCTTCCTCGTCACCCCCGCCCTGACCTGCCCCTTACTACTGCCCTGCCTCTAAGGCTGCACTCCCTGCAGTTTCTCACTCTTTCCCTGGGGTCACTTGAGGGCCTCTGCGTGGCGATTCAGGGCTTGAGAAAGGGCCGTCACAGCTCCCATCACGCGGCCCAGCTCCCAGGTCTCAATCTGGCTTCGGAATCGCTGCAGGAAGCGGTCAGGGTGCCAGCGGACCTGCTGGACCCTCAAGTACCTCCTCAGAGCCCCCTGCTCCTCCAAGGGGGGGCCCCTGGCCACCAGGGCTGCAGCCATGGCCTCTGGGTCCCCTCCCCCAGGGCAGGGCCAGGGCACATCGCCAAAGCGCCAGAGGCTGCCCCTCCCTGCTCCTCTTGGGTGCTCTGCCCTGGGCCCAGCCCTGGCCGGCTCTGGCCCTCGGTCCCCACGAGCCTCCTGTGCCCTCTTGGCTCGGCTCTCACGCAGTTCTTCCTCCTTGGCCCGGGCTCGGTCTCGGAAGAGCCGCTGCTCCTCCTCCTGCTGTCGCCAGTTGTGACCGGAGCCCTCAGCCCGTGGGGGTCGGCGGGCTCCCTCTGCCTCGTGCTGCTGCTGCTTCTGGGCATGTTCCCGGGCCAGGCGATCTGACCAGGCTGAGAAGGACTCGGGTTCCTGGGTCTCATGGGAAGCATCATCTGTTTGGGAGGGCAGGATGGGGGTGGTCGGGGAGATGCTGTGAAAAGGTGACAGGCAAGAGCGGCAGGGAGATTCAGAGAAAGGGGGCACAGGAAGCCAGTGGGAGCACCCATGCGGTGGGTACAGGAAAAGCAGTCAAGGGGAAGAAGGGCAGCTATGGATGGGAATGGATTCCTTACCTTCAAACCTCCCGATGACCTCCTGCCACTCATCCTCCAGTTCTCCCTGCAGCTTCTGCCTCCATTCCCGCTCCTTAGAGGCCTCGTCTTCTTCCTCTTCTTCAGCAGAATCCCAGGGAGGTCCCCAGCCCAGAATTTGCCCAGGGGTCTCCCCATCCTTATTCTTTATTCCCATAGCAGAGGGGCAGCGGCTCAGCAGTGGCAGGAAGAAGTCCGTGTAGGCTGTTGGTGGGAGAGCAGTGAGCAGAAATTAGCTGGGACTCCCACTCCTTGGCAGGCTGCCATCTTGAATCCTGCTGGTCACTCCCTCCCTTGGTCTTAGAGCAACGGAAAGGGTTGCCCACATGGAAGTCTCCTGGGCATTAGGAAATCATGGTCACCGACAAATATCTACTGATAGTTTACCACATGTGTGATAAGTGTGGTAGTTTACAATATTATGACCTATGTTCCCACAAACTGTTTCAGTGTCCTGGGAGTTCTGCTATGTTAAATGACATTTTCTAGTCTGCGTCCAGCCACCTCGGGCAATGTCAAAAACCTCTAACTATGTACTTCGTTTTTAGTTTGAAAATACTGTCACTTTATAACCCTGTGTTTCTCATCCAAAACTAATTCAGACTGGTTAAATACCTGTATGTTTTACTCTGTACCATTATAGATATACAAATAAATAAGAGGTGCCTTTGTACATGGCTTTTTTTTTTTTTAAGTATTTACCCATTTTGACAAAGACAGAGACAGCGTGATTGGGGGAGGAGTAGAGAGAGAGGGAGAGAGAGAGAATCCCAAGCAGGCGCCACACTGTTAGTGCAGAGCCTGATGTGGGACTCCATCTCATGAAACCGTGAGATCATGCCCCGAACCCAAACCGAGAGAAGGATGTCTAACTGACCCGAGCCATTCAGGAGGCCCTTACGATACTTTTCAATGAACTGAGTAAAATAAGTGTTTTCAGGGGAATTTCTCTCAGCCAACCTCATATGAGGCATACTGGAAGGGGGATTGGGAAGTAAAGGGAAATGTTCCCAGGAACAGAGCAAGGTTGTTCCAAATGACTGCTGACCTAGGGCAGGGGAAAAGGGCTGATATAGAGGGTCCCACCCAGGGGCTGGCTGACAGGAGGCTGGGGGTGAACAGCAGAGGGACTGACATTCCTGAACCCCCCTCTTCCTGAGCCCTCACTGCATCCACTCTAGCATCAGCAGAAGGCCATGCTGCTCACTTCACTACCAACCCAGCCCTCTACCCCTGGTCAAGCCCACCCACCATGGCCACCAAGCACCTCTTCACTCCGGGACAGAGGAAGGTGAGTGAAGTACCCTCCCTTCCTATGGACCTACTTTCTCTCCCTAGGGCAGGAGGAAATGGGCCGGCAGTCCTTAAATCCTTATTTTGTGGTGCTGGGAAGTACTGGCCACCTGACAAAAGGATGGGACAAGGGAAGGATTGTCCTGTCACTGCCAGGAAGGCAGGAAAACAGAATGGGCCAACCTGGGCTGGCCAAGGCCCATCACCCCCCACCCATCACCTCTTGGTGCATCTCTGAGCGCCGCCCAGCCCAAACCATATCAGGATGAGGGAAGGGGGTACTTATTACTGATGTGACTGGTCACAAGCCCTCCCAACTTGTCCCATCCAGCAAATACCTGGTCCTGTCTTTCAACTGTTTATTCCCCATTAGGGTTCACAGCCGCGGGAGGGTGGGTGGGTGCTCAGACTCCCATAGGAGGTTTTAAAATTCATAGATTTTAAGGAGTAAGGCCTCCAACTAAAAAACAGGGCAAGTAAAATATGGCACAGCATATTAAATAGCCACTAAAAATGATGCCTGTGTGAGGAAAAAACTGGCTATAAAACCATACATGGGATCCAGTCACAACCATGTGAAAAAAAGAGGCCAAATCTTATGGTTAAAAAAAATAATTAGAAGGAAATGTGTAAAAATTCTGGTCTCTGTGTGGTAGGACTAGGGGTAAATATTTTAATGTAAACAGGATACAACTGATGTGAAAAAATTTTTCTCTTTTTAAAGAATGAAGAATAAATTTAATCACTGTTAACAGTTTGCTGTGGTCCCTTCCAGTCCTGTCTTGGTGTATATAAATGCATATATGGGCGTCTTTTTTTCAGAGGTATGTGACCATGCTATTTCTATTGTTTGGCAACTTGCTTTTTTCACTTAACGTCTCATTTGTATTTTTCCACAAGAGTATACACAGCCTACCTCATTCTTTTTTATGACTGTGTAGTGTTCCGCTATGCATATGAAACAAACATCTCCCACCCCCAGTCAACAGACTTTGTTTCCAAAAATGTTCAGCCTCCTACATATATCTCTGTGGACAAGGAGTGGGGTAGATTCTCGGAAGTGGAATTTCTGAGTCAAAGAACGTGCGATTTTACTGAATTGCTCTCAAATTTGTGCCAACATACGCCCTGATACAGAATATGAGTGCCTGTGTTGTCCTTTACTAAAGTTGAGTATCACCAACCCACCCTTTTAATTTTGCTCATCTGATAGAGGAAAAGATTTCATTGTTTTTTTTTCCTTTTTTAATGTGTTTTGGCCCACTCTTTCTTCCTTTCTCTTTCCTTCCTTGTGTCCTTCTTTTTTAAAAGATTTTGTTTTTCAGTAATCTCTACACCCAACATTGGCTTGAACTCATGATCCTGAGATCAGGAGTCACAATCTCTACCAAGTGAGCCCGTCAGATGCCCCTGGCTCTTTATCTCTTTTGTGAATGACTTGTTCATGTTCTTCATCTACTTTTCCCCTGGAAATTATACATGTAGACATGAGAGCTCTTTATACTTTGTAGTACACTTTGTATACGTTTATACCTTGTGCCAAGTATTTGTAAATATTTTCTCCCATCCTTAGAAAGGTTTTATGCAGTTATATATGTATCAATATTTTCTCTCATTGCTTTTGGCTTTACGTCATCCTTAGATAGGCTTTCCCCACTCTAAGATTATAAAAATATTCTCTAGTGTTTTTTTTCTACTAATTTTTATTTTTAGAAATCCAAACAAATTTAAAAAGTATAGTACAATAAGCACCCCCACTCCTCCCACAAGGTATGTTACTGTTCTGTCATTTTTGCAACATTATTTTGTATTAAAGAAATAAAGTATCATAGGTAAAGTTAAAGCTTTCTCTAATATTGCCTTCTGAATATTATTCCCCATCTGCCCCTCACCACCAAAGGAAATGTCTCCTGTGAATTTGCTACATACCCTTCCTGTCATGTTAAGATATTTAAGCTGCTGTAATTTATTTATTTTAATTTTAGAGAGAGAAAGAGAGCGTGTGGACAAGAGGGGAAAGGGGCAGGGAGAGGACAGAATTTTAAGCAGGCTTCATGCTGGTCGTGGAGCCTGACATGGGTTTCAATCCCACAACCCTGGGATCACGACCTGAGCCGAAATCAAGAGGTGGATGCTCAACTGCTTGAGCCACTCGGTGCCCCCGTTATTGACTGATTGATTGATTGATTGATTATTTTTGAGAGAGCAAGCACGAGAGAGTGTGAGCGTGTGCACGCACAAGTCGGGGAGGGGCAGAGAGAGAAGGGGCAGAATCTGAAGCATGTTCTGTGCTGCCAGTGCAAACCCTGATGTGGGGCTTGAACCCACCAACCATGAGATCATGACATGACTTGAAGTCGGATGCTCAACTGACTGAGCCACTGAGGCGGCCCTCCGGTAATATACTTTTGAGTCAGGGGTGAGGTCGGAGTCCTTTCCTTAGATGAACCAAATACTCCAAAATTGTTTCTTAAATAGCTCACCACCCACCAGTGATTTGAAATGCCACTTTCATCATCAATTTAGCAGTACAAATCAACTTCCCAGGGTTCTTTAATATGTTGTACTTTAATATTGAGAAAAATCTAGATGAAAAAAATTTTGAAGTAAAAACACGCTCTGTGTCTTAGTGGTGGAAGCACTGTTCTTCCCCTCCCCATAACGAGGCATGATTTCTATTTTAACATCACGTTCACACTCACTGGTCCAACACACTTGTATTTGGGGAGCCTAGGTGGCTCAGTCGGTTAAGCATCCAACTTCGGCTCAGGTCATGATTTCACTGTTTGTGAGTTCGAGCCCTGCATCGGGCTCTGTGCTGACAGCTCAGAGCCAGCAGCCTGCTTCGGATTCTGTGTCTCCCTCTCTCTCTGACCCTCCCCTGCTCATGCTCTGTCTCTCTGTCTCAAAGATAAATAAAAACATTAAAAAAAACCACACCAATATTGTAAGTTTATACTGAGTGATGGTTGATAGAGGCACAGAGGAAGAAAAGGTAAAAGTGGGTAGGGTGGGGACACCCGGGTAGCTCAGTTAGTTAAGTGGCCAACTCTTGATTTTGGCTGAGGTCATGACCTCACCATCTGTGAGCTTGACCCACATAGGGCTCTGTGCTGACAGTGTGGAGCCTGCTTGCTGTTCTCTCTTCCCCTCTAGTTCTCTTTGTCTCCCCCACTTATTCTCTCTTTGTCTCAAAATAAACAAACAATTACAAAAACAAAAAGTGAGCAGGGTGGTTAGAGAAGGCTCCAAAAAGGAGGTGGGGCTTATGTTGGGCTGGAAAGGGAGGATAACTTAGCAAAGTGGAAATCAGGTGGATGGGAAGGCAGTCTTGTGAAAACATGCCTGGGGTCACTGAAGACAGAGCTGGGTAGCTGGAGTTGCAGGTTTGTGGTTGTGCCATGGTAGGTAAGGCTGAAAGGCAAATGGAACATAAACCAGATGGCTCAGCTATCTGCAAAACGGGCCACCGCTTACACCTACTGTGTAGGTCAAAGTGAGTAATAGGTGGGCGATGTCAGGTACTGTGCTGGCACAGAACAGAAGTACAGTAAATGTTACATAAAAAAACACATACACAAAGAAAACAGGCTGGCTTTGGACTTGATTGTTTTCGCAAAGACCGTTTCTTAGTGTCCACTAATTCTTGTTGTATGCAGAGAATGGTTATTGTCTGACTAAGGTGTGTTTATATGGGGGTCTTTGGCAGCTAAGACCACTTCCCCATGAGGTGATGGGTCCCAAAAAGAAGTTACCAAAAGCCATTCACTGGCTTCTCATCGGTTGTGACCGCGCAGCCAGACAATCCAGCATGAACTGCCTCATCTCTCGCCTAATGTGGGAATGGGAGAAAACCTCCCCTCCTCAGGGGATCCTGGGTCATTTCATCTGGTCAAAGGAAATATTTGCATTTTAAGACAGAATGGTCTCTAGAGCAGCTCAAAGCTGAATGAGACAGGCCATTTTACCAAAGAGCCAGAAGGCCACCTGGTGGCTGGACCGTCAGGAGAACAGGAGGAAGTAAGGCCCGAGAGGACACCACAGCTTGGGAATGACCTGAGAGCAGGTCCCCCTTAGGAAAGACAACAACCTGTCAGTTATGAGATTTCAAAAAGTTCCTGAACTTTCTGGGCCCTGCTTTCCTCATCTGTAATGAGATAATAGTATCAATCTCATATGCTTCTTAGATGTCAATACGACGAAGGAAAATCCTGCCACGCTATGAGGTAGTTTTATTACTCAAAAAGCCATAATTGGAAAATATGAGAATAAAAATAACAATACTTCTCATCTAGTGAGCGCCAAATCTGCCAAGTACTTGCCTCATTTACTTGTCACAGCTTTCATTTTAGAGAAGCAAGTTAAAATATAAATAATAATAATAATAATGATAAAAAAAGCAAATTAGGGTCACAGAAGTTAAGTTGCATGTTCCTGTTACACAGCCGGTAAGGGGTAGAGGCTGAACTTGGAGGAGGTCTGGGATCTGCCACAGGGTCCTCTGCTCTCTTGCCATGTATAACGTGAGCTGTCAAATTAGATGCTTGCATTTTGCACACCTGCTCTTTTTGTTTTTAACAAAAAATCTGAATGTGCCAGCCTATCTCATTATGTTAAGGGGAATTAAAGGGTTTTTTTAAATTTACCATATGGGGAGAAGTTTTTGGGGTGAGAGGTTTCTGTTGGGGAGCTGGAGGATGGTAATAGCAATCAAACTGAGTTAAGGTTGTTCATTCCAACCCAGATTTTCCTCCAACATTCTCACTAGAAGGAAAATCTCTAGAGGGTTTTATTTTCCTAAGGGCTATTATCTCTACTGAGCTGCCTCCGCTGTCAATAGGTCCCCACCTGAAACCCTCAGTGTCAAAGGTTTCTTAGAACTCAGATGTTTTTGGGACTTGGTAGGGCTGACCTGAAAGTACATACATCATATCTTAGGTAGCCGAGGAGAGCCTGGGTAGCTCCGGTAACCAAACACGTGAAATGTTTCTGCAGTGAAAAGCCATCAGTAGGATAAAAATGAATGATAGATAGTCTCCCTTTAGTTCAGGTTAGGTTTTCTCTCCAAACGAGTCTGGTGGCTGACTGATGAAAAATGTTTGGCTCTTAGTGTTTTGAGTTGCAGAACTGAGGCTAAGGGAGTATGGATCTGCTGATAATGGAAACGACGTCCAGCATCTACTGCATGTTAATCACAGGCCGGGTGCTCTAATTGCATATGGTGTCAGTTCATTCTCAAAACATACGTGACAGCATGGGTGCTTTGAACATGGGCACTATCATTGTATAATTCTGTAATGTATCACACAGGATAACACAGTCGTTACAGGGTACAGACGGTCTAGCTAGGCTGCCTGGGTTATAATCCCTGCTCTACCACTTTGTCACTGGGGGACTTTGGCAAGTAATTTTACTTCTCTGTGGTGTTTTCTCATCTGACAAATAGTGGAAAATATTAATTCTTATAGTTTCATAGGGTTGTTGGGAGGACTAGATGAGTGGTTTTGTGAGAAGTACTGGAATATAGCAAGAGTTATTTAACTCTTTGCACGCGGGCAAACTAAGCCTCAGGGAAGTTTAGGAAGTTGCCCAAGAATACTCAGCTGTTAAATGTGAAGCTGGGATTTGAACCTAGGCAATCTAACTGCAGAACCTACCCTCTATCCTACTTTTTGTACTGTGTCTTGACAACCAGTCAAGACACACAGTAGCTACTAATGTAGAAAGATGTGAAAATTGAAGTTGTTGTTTCGAGAATGCTGGGATCTTCAGAGAATGAATGGTAGCTCAGTAACCTAAAGGCACAAATGACTGCCACATGCCAACGTGGGCAGCTACTTTCCTCTGCATTGCTAGCTTATTTTTCATTTGTTGGCCTTCATCTCCTTCCCGTTTAGTTAGTCGCTCATGACCTTGTTCCCCACCAGGCAAACTCACCATCAGGGCCCTGGCGGGCAGCAGCGTGCAGCGCCGTGTCCCCGTGGCGGTCCTGGTGGGCAGGGTCAGCCCCAAGCCGAAGAAGCAGGCACAGGGCAGGGGCATCGTGCCGGGCACAGGCCCGGTGCAGTGGTGGGGGTTGCCCAGCGTCTACATCAAGGCCCGGGTGTCTCTGGAGGAGGGCTTGGGCCCGGACCAGCCGTCCTGCAGACAAGTAACGACGGAAGCGACGCTCTCGGCGTTGGCGGCGGGAAGTGGAGGCCATGGAAGTCTTGGGCTGAGGAAGAAGGAGAAAAAGGCAGCAGTCAGGGCCCCAGCCTTGCCTGGTCCCTCCCCCACCATCCCTGACATTCCATCTTGTTCCTCCCTTCGGTTCCCCTTCTTTTTACATCTTCAGGAACAGATGAGGCCTATCCTAACGCTCATCCCTTAACCAGATGATAGGTTTGAAAACAATTTTGAAGTGGGCTTGGGTCACAGACATTTTTAATGTAAAATTTGAGAAAAGGATAAATAATTGCTTTTGAGGCTCACTAGCCCAGGTAAGTTTTAATACGGGGCTTTGAAAAAGGCAAATAAAGAATGACGGGGGACATTTTAATCAACAGAAATCTGAATTTAAAAGTCACAGATAATTTCAAATAATGATCTAGAAATTGAATATAATCTACCCGGCAGACAGATGTGGAGGCTTCTCCCTCTGGGACCTGGGGGGAGGGGTTACTCATCAGACCTGCCCCCCGCCCCCCTAAGTACCCCCAGAGCTGTAGGCCCGAGGCCTGTGTTTAAGACGCTCGGAAGAAGGGAGGCGGGAAGGGCGGAGACACTGTAGGCTGGCGGAAATGGCGCACGCCGAGACGCAGGTAAAGGGCGGAAACGCACTTGGAAGGCACGTTACCGGATGTCGTCTCTCTCCGAGGGGAAAGGCGGGGGTGGGGGGGGTGTGTTCCCTCAGTCTGGCCTCGGGGGGAAACTAGGGGAACTTAAGGTAAAGGGTCCGTCTGAAACCGTAAGACTGGACGGTAGACGCGAAAAAGGAGCCGAGCAAGGGAGGGTAAAAACGGTGATTTAGAGATTTAGCTTCCCCTCCCCCAACAGGGAAGAGAGAAGAGATGGTTCAGAGATAGATAAGAGAGAAAAAAGAGGGGAGATGAAGAGGATTAAAAATCATGGTTAAAATGGAAAACCAAAACTAAAACCACGGTGAGGCCAAGAACTGGGACAAATCAAAAAAGACATGTGTGAAAGACATTGAAAAAAAAAAAAAGTGGGGCGCCTGGGTGGCTTGGTCGCTTGAGCGTCCGACTTCGGCTCAGGTCATGATCCCACAGCTCGTGAGTTTGAGCCCCACGTCGGGCTCTGTGCCAACAGCTCAGAGCCTGGAGCCTGCTTCGGATTCTGGGTCTCTGGCTCTCTCTACCCCTCCTCCACTCATGCTCTGTCTCTGTCTCAAAAATAAATAAACATTAAAACAAAATTAAAAAGAGTAGGACAAAGCAAACGAAAATTTGGACTTGGGAAAGACACAGAAAAAGAGATAGAAAGGGGAGGTAGAAAAAAAAAAAAGAGAGGAAGAGAAGTAGGAAGAATTCAGAAACCCAGCATACTCTTTTCCCAATTAACGACACATGTTGACTTCCTTTCCCTCTCATCCCATTTTCAAGCCCTCTATGCCTCCTTTTCATTCCTCTTTGCCCCTGTCCCGGTTGCTAGACAGCGACCCGGAAAACCCTGCACCTGCGGTGATGATAGCGAGCAGCTCTGGGCCTGGTCTCTGCTGCTCCCAGGTGGTCCTTCTGGGTACTGCCTGTGGGAGAGGTGGGAGAAGAGACCAGCCATCAGTTGGAGGATCAGTTTGGGGGAGACACCTGGTGCAGCAGGCTTAGCGGAAAAGGGGAGCACTAAGACCCAGGGACAGTGGAGAATTGCAGCGAGAAGCTGGTGGAAGAGGAGTAGGTGGTGTGTATGTGTGTTGGGGGTTGGGGGAGCCTTCTGGTACCTTGGTAGCATCCGAAACAGCATCAGCCATAACGACAGAAATGGCCAGTCAGTCTCAGGGTATCCAGCAGCTCCTGCAAGCTGAGAAGCGGGCGGCTGAGAAGGTGGCAGATGCCAGAAAGAGTGAGTTCCCTTTTCTCTCCCTTAGGAGTCTGGAAAGAAAATTGGGGTGCGGGGGGACAGCAAACGTTTGAGTCCCTGGGAAAATCCAAGGCCGGGGTGGGGTGGGGGAGAAAGCTGGGGCTGGGCTGGCTGATTAGGAGGCTGATTAGGAGGGTGATTAGCAGGGTGGGTGTTAGACTCTAGCACCCGGTCGGCTGAGAGGTGGCAGCAAAACTTTCTGGAAAGGAATGACCCCTACTATCACATTTTGTGAGGGGGTCTACTCCCACCCCCTATCCCTTCTTCTGCTTCCAGGGAAGGCCCGGCGTCTGAAGCAGGCAAAGGAGGAGGCCCAGATGGAGGTGGAGCATTACCGTCGAGAGCGAGAGCAGGAATTCCAGAGCAAGCAGCAGGCGGTGCGTTGTGGGAGAGTTGAAATGGGATCCTGGGGTGCAAGTTGGTGGGTGCATCTGATGAGGTGTGTATGGGGTGACCCTAGAAGAAAACAAGATGGTAAAGGGCTGAGGGGGACCCTTGGCAGGGACCACGTTATTGTTCAAGGTATGTGAGATGTATGAGAATCTGAGAGTTTTGAAAGACTTGGATGGCTTGTGGGGTGGGGGTGGGGGAGGGGACTTGCCACCGTCTGTGTGGAGTACGATATCATTTGGGGTGGAAAGCAAAGTTTTATGGTCACGTGTGGTGAGGTAGTGGGGGTTTTCCAGTTGTTTTAGGATGAAGTTGCATGTCAAATCTCAAAGGAAAGGGAATTGTGTTGCTTTCTTTGGTGTCTGGATATTTCCATGGGATGGGGGTGGTTTTGGCAAGGGCTTTTCTTCCTAGCCTTGCTCCAGGACTTTTTCCTCCACATACCTGTACCCTTCTTTCTGTGTTTCTGCTTTTGCCTTTCTGTCTTCTGCCCCTTTCCCGATCCCCCAGGCCATGGGCTCCCAGGGGAACCTCTCAGCTGAGGTGGAGCAGGCTACGAGACGCCAGGTACAGGGCATGCAGAGCTCCCAGCAGAGAAACCGTGAACGCGTCCTGGCCCAACTTCTTGGCATGGTCTGTGACGTCAGGCCCCAGGTCCACCCCAACTACCGGATTGCTGCCTAGAATTCACCATAGGACCTGACTGTTCCCTTCCAGTTCCCTTCCTCAAAGAAACCCCCCAAACAAAATTACCACCTGCCATCTTCACTGCTTCTTTCCTATTTTCTCTCCTTTCCATTCCCTAGAAATTCTAGGGGCAAGATCCAATAACTCTGTGAAAAGTACCCTGCTCAGATCTGAGTCTCCTTACTGTTCTTTAACCTTCACTGGGACCTTGTAAACTCCCAAGTCACTCTCACCGAAACCCTCTGTGAAATTTGTAGCATGGATAAGTAGGGATGTGGAAAAAACACTTTGACTTCAGAGCCTGGAAGCCTTGGGTTCCTTTCCCAACCCTGCCACTTTCTGGCTGTGCACCTAGGACAGCTACTTAATCTGTAGTCCAGTGTCCTCCTTTGCAAGACTGGCATGATGCTGATGGTGATAATAACAATAATACCTACCTTACGGGACTGCTGCAATGATTAGGAATCACTCTGTAAAGAGCCTAGCATGGTTTTTGGCATGTAGTTGCTGTGATTCCATAAATGTCTGCCCTATGATATTATTACCACCCGTTGCCCACCGTCAAAACCAAAACACAACTGTTTCCTCACATTTGTCAATGGCTGTCTAAATCACTCACTCATTCTGTGAACCTAGTAATTTTTCTGAAGAATTGGTTCTTCCCACCTCTCTTTTCCCAGAGACTTTATGGTCCCTGAAAAGGAAATGAAGACCTCGTTTAGCCTCTCTACTGTGGTTCCAGGAAGATGTTGCATTTCGTAGTCTCTCTTTTTGTCTCTAAATTGGTCTTTCTTTTTATTGGATTTTTCCCTTTCCTTTTCCGATTTCCCCAAAGACCCATCAGATGCTCACTGCTTCCTGAGATGTAAAGTGATGCTGTGTTCCTTTGTATGCATGGCCTCCCTTTCTACATCCTTAGCATCCTTTCCTTTGTAACAATAAGAAAGTGTCAATAATAATAATAAAAATAAAACCTTTGGGCAAATCAGTTGGTGTGTGGAAGCAGCTTCCTTTTTGCTTCATCATTTCTCACTTTCATTCACTCTCTTGTTCCTTATTTACATATTCCCCAAATACCCCAAAGCGCTGTCCTTTGAAGCTTGTTGGAAAAAATAAAAGCAACTAGTATGTTATTGTTTCTCTTAAATGAGGAACATATGTGGTTCCTCGTTGGGAATCCGAGAACTACAATGGCAACTATAGAGAAAAGCTGGGGTGTATTAACAAGCACTCTTTGCTCCTTATTTTGCATTATTTTTCTTCATGGCACTTATTACTACTTGACATTTGTTTATATGTTGTCTTCCCTGGAATGTGAACTCTGATGACAGGGCTGTTCACCGAGTCCCCGGATCCTAGGTTAGCGGTTGGCACAGGGTAGGCAGCTGATAAATACTGTTGAATCAATTGATACTTAAAGTCGGAAACATCATCCTTGGATCACTGTTCCTTCTCTTGGCCGCAGAACAATGCCTACTTCACCAAAGACTTGAACCAATGAGGTAATCCATAGGGTAATTATTAACCGGACTCTTCAAGCAGGGAGGCAGGATACAATAGAGACTAAACGACTTTTAAACAGCTAGCTTTATTTTGGATCTGTTGCTTTGTTTGTTGTAGAATGGCAATAATGGTACCTATTCCTTACTGTTAAGTGGCTAACTGGTAACAGGTAAAGAGCCGAATGTTTGCTGTCATTTTTGTTGACGTCACATCTGACTTTGGTAGCATATCAAAGACTGGGTTATCAAATGCTTCATTAAGGAAAAAATTCAAGCTCAACAATGGGGCTGCTGGAGGCGGGGCTAAAGACATTCTGGTCGAATTAACAATATTTATATAATGTTGCCTAAACCTCAAGCCCCACCACTTCTTTAAAACCTGAGGCAGAATCCACTCAGTGGATTTAGAACACCTTCCAGACTCGAATTTCCTGTCCCATAGCCTGAGGGCCCTTGGGGCATCAACTACATCGGCCAACATTTTGGGCAAGGGGAAAGGGTAAGACCCCTACGCGCGGCTCAGACTCATTCCTCCCCTCAACTGAGGTCCCACGTTCTCTAGCTCCAACGCTGACGCACCCGGGTCACCTTGACTACAGGCCAAGGACCCCGTGGGAACTCTCAGTCCCCGCCACCCTTTTTCCACCGAGCGGTGAGTCTACGGAGGGGTGCCCGGAGAGAAGACCTGCCCGACAGCAACCTAAAGGAAGAGGTGAAGTATATGGAGTAGAATAGGGCACGAGAAAATATATAACAGTAGGAGAGGATGCCAGTTTCCTTTATGTCCTTTGTTACTTGCAGTAGCGGAGGAGTTAGAAGTGGCTTTAAAAATTTTTTTCACACAGGCATTTTCTAAAGGCAACCCCGGAGCGCGCAGAACTATGGGATCGTGAAAGGGTCGCCTTCCGGTCCCTTGCGCCTGCGCGCTGGCAGCCGAGAAGGCGGGAGGCCCTGGTAAGAGGGAAGCCGAGAACCGGAAGTGAAGGCAGATTCCCTCCTTCGTCGCTGTTGCCGCCGCCATATGCGCTCGCCTTGCTCAGGTAAGCTTTGGCCTTATTTATCATCCGCTTCCATCTGCGTTTCTCTGCGGCCATTCTGCCTCGTGGACTCCTGATACCCCTTCCACAGACTATGGTCTGATCCCTGGGACCTAGATGGGTCGTTATTTGCATTGCTTGCATCCCTTTTGAGAGCTCTTAAGAGTTCGGGGGGGGGGAAGGGAAGGTAGGGGGCCCAATCCAAGATGGTGGCCCTAGCGCCATTGTGTTCCTTTTGCTCCCTGCTCCTTCGTTGGGCTCCTCGTTTATCGGATGCCCCAGCGATGGTGAGAGGCGGCGGTAGGTGCTCTTTGTTTCTGGGCATTTGCGGAGGGTGGGGCTCTTTTCACCTTCCTTCTCATCTCTGGGTCCTCTTAATGGCCCAAGGTGGGAATAGGAGGAGGAGCCGCCTTACGGGCCTGGTTGGACTTTTCTTACCTCGATTTACCAGCCTTTACTTGGAACATTTTCCAAATGTTTATGCGTGATGTCATTGTGTGTTTATAGGAAAGGAGTCTCACCTGAAGAGTAACGAAGGGTGATGAGATCCCTTACTAGAGTTTGTAGTAGAGCTGGAGTGAGAGTTTATCTCGAGTACCTTTTTTCCTATTAATTGTAGCGGAGGGAAGATAGTATTCATCTCTGACCTAGTCATTTCTCTTATTCTACTCTTCTGTCTCCCCCCCCCCCCCCCCACATTAATTACACAGGGATTTCTTAAGCACCAGAAGGAGGTTACTGAGGAGTGGGACGCGCGGATGGCAGCCAAATGATGTTTATATTTTGGGAAGTGAGCACTTTGTGCAATGATGACCTTAATCTATCACCCTTGACTGATGGCTGCCTTGTTAGGGGTCAACACTTTGAGATGTAGGGAAAGCAAAAAGTCTTCCTTTGACGGTTTTTCAGGACTTGTTTTTATCTTGTTGTCTCCATTCTCCACTCTCTTGATTCATTTTGCTTTTCATTATCTATTTTCTTCACTGTTGTTACTTAACAGATCAGGAGTTCATATGCTGGTTCTCCCCATCCTGCTTTCTGGTTTATGCTACTCTGATTCTAATCTCTTTGGGAACTTGTGTCTTAACTGCCTCACCTGGGACCACTATATTATGTTTGCTATTATGTTTTGTGTTCTTGTTATTTTTCTTTCCAGATAAAGGTGTCAGTACAGGGAAAGTGGGAAAAGTGTGGGGATGGAAAAGAGGTGGTGAAGGCTCTGCTCACGACTAATAAGTCTTTTGTTTTTCTTGTTTGTTTTTTTCCTAGCTCTTCTATCAGAAACTAGGTTTTTTGTTTGTTTGTTTTTTTAAACTGTTGCTCAAGCCCCCACTCTGCTCCCTTGTTTTCACTTACTCTGCGTGAACCTTTCCGGAGACTCCTCCCCTTCTCCCCCTGCCGGCCCAGGAATGGCAGAGAACGATGTGGACAATGAGCTCTTGGACTATGAAGAAGATGAGGTGGAGACAGCAGCAGGGGGAGACGGGGCTGAGGCCCCTGCCAAGAAGGATGTCAAGGGCTCCTATGTCTCCATCCACAGCTCTGGCTTTCGTGACTTCCTACTGAAGCCAGAGTTGCTCCGGGCCATTGTTGACTGTGGCTTTGAGCATCCGTCAGAAGGTAAATTTTCTATTGGGCCTAGAGTATTCATTAGGTTCTTTAAGGGAACAAGAAACAGGTGTGTAAAACAGTTCCTCAGATAATACATATTTATTTAGGATATATCAGGAAATAAAGTATCAAGAACTATTTTAGCAGTAGGAAAGATTTGTATAGATTGGTTTTTCATTCATGGTAACATGAAAAAGCTAGTGACCTAAAAGCAGCTGCTGTTAGTTGTTGTGACTGGTTTTTCTCTTTGCCTACTTTTTTCTTTTAAGTTTATTTATTTTGAGAGAGAATGAGCGGGGGAGGGACAAAGAGCGAGGGGGAGAGAATTTCTCCAAGTTGTCAGTGCAGAGCCCAATGTGGGGCTTGATCCCATGAGATCTCATGAACCGTGAGATCACAACCTGAGCCAAAACCAAGTCGGATGCTTAACGACTGAGCCACACAGGTGTCTGTTTGTCTACTTGTTTTTAATTTTGTTACCTAGGCTTCTAATTTTGAATTTCCAGAGAGGAGCTGGTTGGACCTTTAGTCTCTATTGGGCCAGGCCACCTATGGTCTCTGGAAACCTTTGTGGCTGATCTAAAATGAGTTGCTTTTGGGTCAGCTACCACACCCTTCATTTGTGTCCAGGGTTACATGGTCTAAAGATGGTAAGCTAAGTAGGAGAAACGGCCTGGGGCAGGCACTCAGATGTCATGGATTGTTACAGATTAAGGGAAATAGGGACAGAGCCAGGAGCACCAAAGGTGAAGTCTTGGTGGGTGGAAGAGGCCAGGCACTGGAGTTGGAGGAGGCCAAAGCCAGGAGGAACTAGGAAGGTCTGCTTTTGGGATGAATTTGATGGAGGGAGCAGAGAGGTAGAAAGGGCCTGGAAGTTGATGAGAACCATTTAAGAATTGAGTGGTGAGAAATGGGTTTGGAATGGTGAAAAAGGTTGTGGAGTTACTGAAGACTGAAGTGTAATTTATCTTTCCCCCCATCCCTCCTTCTAGTCCAGCATGAGTGCATCCCTCAGGCCATTTTGGGAATGGATGTTCTATGCCAGGCCAAGTCAGGCATGGGAAAGACAGCAGTGTTTGTGCTGGCCACACTGCAACAGCTGGAGCCGGTTACTGGACAGGTACGTTTGGGGAAAGTGCTGTGGAAGACATTTTGGTTAGGAATTTTTGAGAAGGGTGTTTTGCCTCAGCCACAAGCTGCAATCAGAGCCACGGGTGTTTGTTGCAAAGATGACCTCGGTTACCTTTTTCTGATGGCCGTGTGGGATATTGCATAGAAATTATGTGGTTAATGACTTAGATCTCAGAATTGAGGTCATTTATAATCTGTCAGATGTATTTTTGTGACCATCACTTCCCTGAGGAGATAGTAAAGGGATATACTGTTTGTCTCTGTCTGCTCTCCCCACCCCAAGGTGTCTGTGCTGGTGATGTGTCATACTCGGGAGTTGGCTTTTCAGATCAGCAAGGAGTATGAGCGCTTTTCTAAATACATGCCCAATGTCAAGGTAAGCCAGGGTAAAGACACCTGGGAGGATGAGGGTGGGGGGAGTTGTAGGCATTGAAGACTTGTAGGTCAGCCGTCTTCATGTCCATAGATGTTAAATTATCTTTATATGAATGTCATTTGCACGTTCTAGGTGGTAAGTTTCTTGCAAACTTTGGTATGCAAGGGATTTACAGTTTATGGTTCAATTGAGTGCACATTATAATTTCTGAGATGTTTGCTTTACTCTAATTTTGGAGAATCTTTAGTTTGCTTTAGTTTTTAACAGATTGGATATAGCTGTGCAGCAGGAGACTGCATGGTTAGGCTATGAAGGGTGCTCACCATGAGACCTCGCTTTTGTTTATTATTTCTTTACACTGACTTTGAATGATTTCACTGTGCTTTGGTTGAGTTTGAGAATTTTGGGGTGTGTGGCAAGAGAAGCTGGAAGCTCCAAAACATCTCTAGTGTGGTGTGTGAATTTAGAGGATTCCTGAAAGTGGCAGAAAATTGAAAGATGTTTGGTGGCCACAACAGAGTAGGCTTGGGCTGTTTTCTGTATATAACCTTGGTTTTTATAGTATGGTTTCCAAACCCAAAGTTTCAGCATCATTTGGAAGCTTGATGGCAATGCAGATTATATGGGTACCACCCCAGACCTACTGAGTATGAATATGTATTCAAATAAGATCTCCAGGTAATTGGAGTTTGAGAAGCACTGATGTGTATAACTTTCTACTCCTCTGGCTAGGATGTGGTAAAGAATAGTACTTCTGTTTGGATTGTTGTGATTTTCTCCTGTTACTCATTATTTTATGTTTTAAAGTAACTAGGAATGTTTAGTCCTAGTGCTAAACTAAAAATAATTTCTTAAAAACCAAAGTAATAATGATCAGTATCTCGTGGTAACATGTTTTGAGTAAACTAAAAGGTTTCATAACAAAAAGATTTGTATTCTCCTGTCTCTAATTGCACTCTACGGAAGGTAATCACTAGTTAACCTTTATTTTTTTTAATTTTTTTATTTCTTTGCTTTTTTCCCTAATGGTTCTGTGACACAGGTATTGGCACTGTTCTCTCAGTTTATCAAACTTCAGGTGTTTATGATTTCTTTTCATGAGAGATGTTTGTTCGTGTTGTTTTGTTATTTGAAAATTTTAATCCTTTAAAAGTAATCTAAATGTTATATATGTGTGTGAAGTAATCTCTCCTTAAATTGTCAGCGTCGTTGACATTCACTTTCTGTCCTTTAACTGGAGTGGTCTTGCTGCTGGTTGATTCTAAAAAGTTGAAAACCAGAAAAACGGTTTCCATTGTTATGACTGGAAACATGCATTGTTGGGCTTATTAGTGAGCTAGAATTGTACTTCCTCCTCTATAGGTCCAGCTCATCAGCTCATGTGGCTCGAAAGAGAACCTTTTTTTTTTTTTTTTTTAAGTTTATTTCAGTAATCTCTAACCCATCGTGGGGCCGAAACTCATGACTCCAAAATTGAGTTGCATGTTCTTCTGACTCAGCCAACCAGGCGCCCCAAAAGAGAATATTCTTGGTGTTAAGATCAACTGCAAATTGTCATGACATAATTCTTACTTTTGTTTAAAATTGTGCTAAAGTGATTCGTTCAAAAGGTTGGGTTAGTTCTATAGAATATCCTGTCTCTGGATTTGTCTGGTTACTCCGTTACGTGGTTCTTTAACTTGTTTTTTCCCCTTAGTGTTTCCTTTAACTGAAATACGAATTTGAAAGCTCAACTGACTGAAGTTAAACATTTTTGGCAAGAATTCTTTCTTCATAGTTGATATTTTGTGTACCTCCTGTTTTGTTGCAAACTTGGTTGTTCCGTAATGAGTGATTTTAGTTTCATTGTGACAGTCTGATCCTGTACTTGATCTTCTCTCCTTGAAACTAGAAAGCAGTTTCTGGTGTCATGTGATCCTATAGTAAAGACTAGATCCTCAGCAGATCTTTTCTTAATGTTTATAACATGGAGTAATGTGGTCAGCTTGAAACCGTAATTTCATAGGGTTTGTGAAGGGGCATTTAAAAATCTGAGTTCGGTTAGGAAAACTTGATGTTCATGAGCTTTTTGTGGTGCATTGCACTCTGGTGATTTCTTGCTGTCCTTTCTTACAATGAAGTGTGGCCATAGCATCATGGGAAGGAAGATTATTAGATTAAGTCAGAAGAAAGTGCTAGTCCTGACTTCCTTGATTAGCCACATAACTCTGGGCAAGTTACTTCTGTTTCTTAGCTTCAGTGTTTGGGGAATGTAATAAGAATTTTAGGTCAGGTGGTCTTTGATGTTCATTTTACCTTTGAAATACTCAAAGTTCACTTAGATTAAACTGAAAGGATGGGAAGTGCGGGGAGATTGGACTGTTTCCTCCCTTGTGAGACACTGTTTTTTTCTGGGTTAATACAGGTCGCGGTGTTTTTTGGTGGTCTGTCTATCAAGAAGGATGAAGAGGTGCTGAAGAAGAACTGCCCGCATATCGTCGTGGGGACCCCTGGCCGCATCCTAGCCCTGGCTCGAAATAAGAGCCTCAATCTCAAACACATTAAACACTTTATCTTGGATGAATGTGATAAGATGCTTGAACAGCTCGGTGAGTGGCAGTGCTGGCAAGGGGGCTGGTGATCAGGTTGTTGCCCTTTAGAGCCAAATGATGTTTTTTTGATTCAGGAGCACTTTAGTGCTGGGACGACTCTTCATCTATCACCCATGACTGATGGCTCTGGCTCCCCTGTCGATTTTTGTGAGGCCTTTTAAGGAACTTGGGTGAGCAAGGAGAAGTGTGTTTTGTCCTGTGATAGAGGTTTTGTTTCTTCGAGAGGAGTGACTTTGCTGATCTTAGACATTGCTCACACCACTATTCTCTCCTTTACAGATTCTTATACTGGGTGTCAGGGGTGGGGTAATAAACTGAAGGAAGAAGCCATTTACTCTCTGGCATTCTCTGCACAGCATCTATCAGTTTATAGCTGAGTAAATCTTTAGACCTAAGTTCTAGGATTAACGTGGAGAGTTTATGGGGTTTTTCTGTATTTCAGTGTGTCATGTGCGGTTAAGAAAGGAAAATTGTGAGAACTCACATTTAATAAATGAGAGCGTTGGGATGGACGTGGCCCCAGGGACAAGTCATTCCAAATGATTGACTCCTAAAAAAAATTTTTTTTTTAATGTTTAATTTTGAGAGAGAGACAGAGCAGGAGTTGTGGAGGGGCAAAGAGAGAGACAGTAGCTGAAGCAGGCTCCAGGCTCTGAGCTGTCAGCACAGAGCCTGATGCGGGGCTCGAACCCGCAAACTGAGATCATGACCTGAGCCACCCAGGTGCCCCTGATCTTTGACTATTTTAACGTGAGCTCTAAGATGGGCTCCAGGTAAAGATGTCTTGTTTGCCTGGCTGGATAGGAAAGCATGATCCAGAGGAGCCACAAAATGGACTCTGACAACTGGAATGTAATTTGGTGCACAATATTTGTAGACAGCAGGGGTGTGGGGAGAAAGTATGGACAAGGGCCTTGTAAAGAATTTCTCAAGGGTCTTATGCTTGTAAGTTTATGCTTATGCTTATACTCAAGAGCCTCTGCAGTGGGCCTTATCTCCATATCATAATTGTGAGCTTTGGGGTTTTTTCGTCTCATTTCTTGTCTGGTTAAAACAGCTGGAATCCGATCCCAAGTCTTTATTTCAGATTCCACTGTGTGCTGTTTCTATTGTGTTACTACAATGGATGTGATTTTACGGTGGTCGGAATAAATGGAGACCTGAGACACATCTTACTGTGAAATGACTGTTCCTTACCCATTTCCAGCAGCCATCACCTCATTGGGCTGTCTCTGGTCTTTGTCTATGATGTATGCTACTTGTCTTACAGTCTTCTTCCTTTTTCTTGTAGACATGCGTCGGGATGTCCAGGAAATTTTTCGCATGACCCCCCATGAGAAGCAGGTCATGATGTTCAGTGCTACCTTGAGCAAAGAGATCCGTCCAGTCTGCCGCAAGTTCATGCAAGACGTAAATACCCTTCTACCTTCTCTCCCTCCACTCCCCGCCCACTGCCTCCTCCCCTTCCGCGCCCTCTTCCTCCAGACTCCCTTGTCCTTCAAGTGCCAAGAAGGGGGCACGTGCCCATCTGGGAGTGATGACTCCTTGAAGAGACACATAGAGGCAGAGACAGCTAGTGTTAGGTTCTGCGCGGGCGCCAGGGAAACTCCGGAAGACTTGGTCGGGTTAACTTGAGAGCGGGTAGTGTTCGACCTTTTTTTTTCATCACAGCATTTTTGAACCTCTTCTTCCTTTTTGGGGGAGGGCAGAATTTTCTGCCCTACCACCCACCCATCGTCTCCTATACACCCCTTTACAGCCACGCACCCTCAAGGTGGCATCGAGCACACAGTTGGAGCCTTCTGCTCCTCAAAACTCATAACCTCCCGGTGGCAGGAGAGCAAGAGAGGGACAGACAGATGGCAGGGCATGTCCAAAAGAAGAGCAAACAGCACAAATGAATCCACTCCCTCCCCGCCTCCAGGGGTGGGGGCCTCTGGCACCTCAGTCCCCGATCCCTTACTCCTTACCATCCATACCTCCTCGCACCCATCCGGAAGCTCGGTTGATGTGAGCCGGCAGCGGAGAAGCACCGTGGAGCGGCGGGGGAAATGCAGACGGCACCAGCGGTGGATGGCGGCAGCGGAGGCCGCGGGGAAACCTGACCAGGAAGCCGAGGACCAAACCAGCCTCTTTTTCCGTTCCCGGTTTTTTTCCTGAATCCAAGGCGTGCCGTGCTCCCCGTTTCCCCCCATATGTGTTGGGGGGAGGGGTGTCCTGAAAGGGGGGGTAGATTTTTTTTTTCTTTTTTAAGACATTTTTTTTTTTAATACTCAAAGGAGAGGGATGTGGGAAAGGTAAAGTGAGGAGCTCCACTTGGAAGTAACCAGGTGGGTGTTAGGGTTTGGGGCTAGACGGGGCCTGTCGTATAAGTAGTGCAGTGTGTTCTTTTCCCATCCTGTACTGCTCCGCCCCATGGGATGTTTGCTATTTTTAGCTATACGTGGGGCTAGAATTAGATTTGAAGGAGGTCATGGAACTTCTTTTTGGAAAGCCTGCCTTTGCTATCCTGCTAGCTTTCTGGGATTGGGCTTTTGGTTTTCTCCCGTGGCACACATCCTTTCCTAAAATCTTGGACCCTGGGTGTTCATGTTAATTATGTCCCCAGGTTAGTGAAGAGTGCTAGGAAAGTTGGGCTCTAGAGTGGAGTCTTGTGTCAATTTGTGTTTTTATTTTTTTATGCTACCTTCCTCCCCTTCAAGGGTTTTGTGCGTGTGTGTGTGTGTGTGTATTTTTTTTTTAAGATGAGTGTATATCTACTGCTCTGAATTTGTTTCTTAGCACCAACCGTTGGTACCTTCCATGTAACACTATAGTTGGTTTGGCTCTTAGTTCAGAGACCAATGTTCTGTTCCCTTTGTTCCCTTGTGGTCTGAGGGCAAGTTGTTACTCGCCTTGAGTAACGTTTGCTTCTCTTTTTATGGCATTTTGACTGTCCATTGTAGTATTCTGATCTTAACAAATATCCACCCTCCTAATGTGGATATGATTCTCTTAGTTGGGAGGATACTCGGAGCAATTTCTGTTCTCTCCCTTGTATTATAATCAGCTTTGGTGGAGTTATTCTGACCTTGAGTCACTGTGTCCCACCAATTCCCGGGTGTTTGGATCATATTGGCCCTTTGGGGATCATCTCCTATTGTTTTCTTTCCTGTACCACCTCCCTTTGAGGTAATGGCATCTTGCCATTGGGTGGTCTCACTGCTCCTTTACCTCCCTGCAAATTTCCCTTCCCATGACAGTTTGTAGCTGGGCAGTCTTAAGACTTGATAGGAAGGAAATTAGATCTAATGTGGAAGAGACCACATTAAAATGGGGGTATTTTTGGGGATGTGGTGGGGTTTTCAATCTTCTCTCTTCTCCCCATCCCCCCCATGGGGTGTATTGGAGATCAAGTTCCTCCACCCCCCCAGGTTTAACCCCCCCACTCTGCCCTCCTCCCGTTCCCCACCCCTTCCTCCCCCCTCCCCCCCAGCCAATGGAGATCTTCGTGGATGATGAGACGAAGCTGACGCTGCATGGGTTGCAGCAGTACTACGTGAAACTGAAGGACAACGAGAAGAACCGGAAGCTCTTTGACCTTCTCGATGTCCTTGAGTTCAATCAGGTCAGTTGTTTAAGGTCCAGTAGAGGGATGAGCACGTCTCCAACTGTAGCAGAAACCTGGTTAAGTACCCTTTAATTGAGGATATGACCCATGCGATGTGAGAGAGAATGGTGGAGAAATTGTTTTTAAATGAAATTCTCTTAAGTGAGAATTCAGATGTCTTCTGGGGCTGAGCATGAACAAGGTGTGAGCAGCTGCTTTCCTGTTCCATGGCTGTCACAGCCGGGTATTCAGTAAATAAAAATCTCAATGAAGAAAATCCTTGAGGGGGTTTAATCTTGTAAAAGTTCCAAAATATCTTAGGTTTGTTGGGTTCTTAAATTTGTTTCTTGTGTTATTTACCGAGAAGCAGCGTTTCATCACTTTACCTGTTGTGTAGTTTATCTGCACCAAAAACTTTCTAAAATTAAGGTAGAATTCTTATGTTGGATGTTCTTGATGAGCAGGAAATATTGGTCCTGGTCTTTCCAGACTTTAGTTTTAATTTTTACCACTTTCTCATGAGGTTGCCTCATTCTTGTCTCTCAACACACCTGGTAGTTTTGGTTATTTTCTGTACCTTCTCTGCAGCATGTCTGCTTAGGAGACGTCAAGAGCTGAGTGAGAAAGGCTAAGTTGTATTTTGATCAGAAGAGGAATATATGGGAGGGACTAGGAGGAATTCCTTTAGAAAAGCATAGTTACTGAAAACATTCCTTGCACGTACGTAATCTCTCTAACATTCCACATGGGCCCACATCCCCCTACTCTCCACACACAGGTGGTGATCTTTGTGAAGTCTGTGCAGCGTTGCATTGCCCTGGCCCAGCTTCTAGTGGAGCAGAACTTCCCAGCCATTGCCATCCACCGAGGGATGCCCCAGGAGGAGAGGTGAGTCAGAGATGGAAAGATGTTTTGTGTCCTTGGGAAGGAAAAGAGACCATTGAGAGAAAGGACTCAACATTTTTCTAATTTCCTTTCTCACAAAGGCTTTCTCGGTATCAGCAGTTTAAAGATTTTCAACGACGGATTCTTGTGGCCACCAACCTATTTGGCCGAGGCATGGACATTGAACGGGTGAACATTGCCTTCAACTATGACATGCCTGAGGATTCTGACACCTACCTGCATCGGGTAAGCTGCATGCCCACACGGACATCCCAGTGTCCCCTCCCACCTCCCGATTTCCTATGTCTTTATACCATATGTTCTCATCCCTCCTTTTGGGTGTCTTCCTACTTTTGGGTCTTCCCAGTGCCACCCTCTGTCTCCTTCCAGGTGGCCCGAGCAGGCCGGTTTGGCACCAAGGGCTTGGCCATCACGTTTGTGTCAGATGAAAACGATGCCAAGATCCTCAATGATGTGCAGGATCGCTTTGAAGTCAATATTAGTGAGCTGCCTGATGAGATAGACATTTCCTCCTACAGTGAGTATTGATCTCATGAAACTGGCTTTTCAGTCTCCTTGTTCTTAGTGTGTTTGTCTTAAATCCCATTTACGTAAATAAGGTCTCTGGTGCATAATAGGCACTCGACAAGTTCATGTCCCCTGATCTTGATGCCCTTGTTGGGATGTGTAGTTGTCCTCTGTGTGGGGTCTTTTTCTCATGACAGATTATTTCTGTCCCCACTCCCAGTGGTTCCTCTGCACCCACAAACTACACAGACATCTGCATGTAATGGGGGGTGTTTCTGCCAGCCTCGCCATTTCCATGTCTTATTCTAATTGTGCCATGTTTTCTCTTCAGTTGAACAGACGCGGTAGAGGACTCACCCATAGTTTTGGAATGTGACCGTCTGTCCCTCTTCAGGAGATGACAGCAGGCATATGGGGGTGAAGGAGACACTACTGCCACCTTCCCTGGCAACCCCCACCCCCCACCCCATGACTTCCCCCTTTTGCATCACCACCACTCCTAAACTCCTATTTCCTGAATTGTCTGAATTTTTTTTAACAAAACTAAAAAACACATGTGTCTGTGGTGTCTATAAATGCTCCATCCCTTTATTGGATTTAGGGTGAAGTGAGGCCATGATTCAGTGTATATTCCTATAAGGACTGTGTGCCCTACTGTGGGGCCCAGGTCAGTGGGGAGGGATCAAAGGTAGGGGGATGTGACTAAGAAGACTGCAGAGGCCATGGCTCCCTGCTGCTTTCCAATTTCTGCCCTTTTTGGAGGTGTTTTCCATTTTTCTTAGTGGCCTGGGAGGGACTGGGATGTTTCTGATCCGAAGGCCCAGTGTGGGTGCTGTGTAGTGTTTCCAGTGTTGGAAGGTAAAGTGGGAACTGGTGGAAAGCTTAGGCGTCTCCTAGGCTCTCTCGATGTCTCCTCATCTGTTCCTTCAGCTTCTGGATCTTGAGCACCAGGGCCTGTGCTTCCCAAGCCCCTTCTTGGCCTTCCAGAAGGGCCTGGTACAGCTCCAGCTGCTGCTCCAGCAACTCTTCAGCTTGGGCCAGCTCAGCTGTGGGGCTCGGCCGGGGACCCTGAGTGAGGGGGGCAGAGGGGAGGGAGCATCAGCCAGGGTAGGGGGCTGAGGCTTGCTGGAAGTCAGGCCTTCTGCCTCTAACCTTTTGATCCCATTATATTAAGGTCACCTATACTGTGAAGCCAGGGTAGATTTTGGTCTCAGGGGCGATAACTGAACTTGTGTAAGGAGAGGTCATGAGAGGTGAGGACTGGCAGTCCCTTCACCTCCTCCCCTCCCGCCCCCAACTAAGAAATGATTAACTGTTAGGTGAGGGGAAATTCCTGTTCAAGGACTTCATGGACTCTGCAAGGAGAGAGCTCTGTGGGGAGAGGGAGCCCTGAGGTCTAGAGTGGGGTGGGGGTGGGGAAGGTGCTGGGGATCTGGGGATGGGAAGTAGGACACAAACTTGGGGGGGGGTGGCATCTACTTGCAGAACTGTGACAAAAAGGGATTCCTTCATGCCAGTCTCCCCCCTGGTCTCCCCACTCTTGGTGCTACTTACCCTTGGCGGTGACCTCATCTTCTCACTGCATGTGGAGCTGGTCTGCTCTTTTGTGCTTGCCTTAGGGCTCTGGGAGCAGCACCTCCAGGAACCCTGGGGCCCCAGGGGCCAGGAAGGCAGGAGGAGGCGACGGCAGCAACATGAGAGCCAGGGCAGAGGGAGGACCATGGCTGATGTAGCAGGGAGCTGTGTGAGCCGCCCAACAGCCACCAGGAACTGGCTCTTTCCCTCCAGGCCTTGGCCTCGCTTCAGTGACTGGCCCTGCCCAGGGCCCTGCCCCTATCTTCACCTCCCTCCCAATCTGGCCCTAGACAGTCTTCCTGAGGTGAAAACATTCCTGCTAGTTTAGGCAGAACTTGCTTTAGAACACCGGTGCCCAGCCTACTAGGACTTGTCTGTTTTTCCTAGCGCTATATCTTTTCTCATTTCAATTCTGCAAGGTGCAAGTTATATTGCTAGTGTCAGGAAACTGGCTCAGAGGGTTCCCTTCAGGATTCATTCAGTGAGTACCTACTGGGGCCGTCTCTGCCACATGTGCTCAAGGTCCACAGATGGTTGGTAGAGAAACCTGGAGAATTCATGCCCAGTTCTCTCTGACTTGAAAGGTTATAGCTGGCTTAAGTATTGGTTACTAAGGTCTTTCCTTTTTCTCTTGCTGCCCAGAATGGCATTTTTTCTTGTCTGTTGTGCACTACATGTTGTAGCGGTTTGCATTCTCTGGTAGTTCTGGGCACTGTTGTGTCACTCTAACCTCGGGTTCTGACAAGAGCCTGACACTGGTAACGGGTCTCAAGCTTTGTTGAACTCGTGAACCCTTTCTTCAAATCTGCATGAGAACAAAAGCTCTGTTCACACACCATGTGTGGTGTGAGCATTTATACATGTTGACTTTCTTGCAGTATGTTCTGAAATGTCTTGTGGCTGGATACCTCATAAAGGAGTGGATGGTCCAAATTTTGATCATCTGGGAAAAAGGTAGACTC
This sequence comes from Prionailurus viverrinus, assembly GCF_022837055.1. NCBI lineage: Eukaryota > Metazoa > Chordata > Mammalia > Carnivora > Felidae > Prionailurus > Prionailurus viverrinus. Next base: position 30,221,595 of record NC_062565.1, on the reverse strand, counting down.
TCAGGCAGAAAAAAATATCTCAGAAGACAAGATGGCTGGAGGATGGACAGCTGCTAACCAGCTCACTATCTTTGTGACATGCTGAATTTGGAGGGAAGATGGCCTTTGCCATAGCATGGGGATCCAGGAACAGGGAGGTTGACTGTCTTGGAGGTCAGTGGCTCTGAAACTTGGGGGGGGGGGCTGAAGCAACATTAGATGAGGCCAAAGACCCCCACATTCCCCATTAGCTGACATGTTCCCACTTTTAAGTGGAAGAGCCAAGAACTTTGGTAGGATTTGAGGAGGAAAAGAAGCTTCTTCATATTTCTTAGTGATAAGGTTATGCATGATTCATATTTGACTTGCAGTGTATGCATGGCTTAAAATCTTATTTTTTTAATGTTTATTTTTGTGAGAGAGAGAGACAGGGGCAGAAGGAGACAGAGACAGAATGTGAAGCAGGCTCCAGGCTCTGAGCTGTCAGCACAGAGCCTGATGCGGGGCTCAAACTCACAAACCATGTGATCATGACTGGAACCGAAGTTGGACGCTTAACCAACTGGGCCACCCGGGCGCCCCTTAAAGTCTTAATTATTAGAACACAAGAGGCCCTAACTACTGTTATGGTTGTGGGAAACTATCCAGTATAAGGTTAAACTATAAGCAAATAACATTGAAGCTAAACTAACCACATTTATAAATTAAAAGCAAGATTAGTAGCCATTAAGAAAATACAACAAATAAATTCTGTAAGACAATCTAAATGATGCACTAATAGCAAAATATCCTTTCTGAAAACTAGGCATCTGAGGTTCTATTTTAGGTTATGAACTCTAAAATGGACTAACCTCCAATACTTTGCAGTGGGTGGTCCTAAACCCCGAGTTAAAATAGAGTATGGATTTGGGTTTTGTTCATCTGTGAGAATTGGTATAAAAGAAAGTCTGCTACTTGAGTCAGCTCAAATCTATTGAATGAGTTTTGGATCTCATAATCATGGAAATAAATCATGGAAATCATGGAAATATATGTAAGCTAGATTACCTAAATTTATGTTACGGTGTAGATTTATTTTTGTTATTCTTGGGTGTCTCACAGTGTCTTAATAGAGTCTCCCCCCCCCCCCCCCGCCCCTTTATGGGAAAAGGCTTTATGGCTAATAGACACTTAATCAAATGAGAGTTGGGCCTGGCTTTTGTAGGAAGAGCCTGTCTTCAGCCAGGCACAAGCAGAGGATTATGGGAAGCATCATCCACAAGGTCAAAGGGCTGCAGAGCTCCCTGAGGCCAGTGTGCTGATACTGCATGCTTACCCAGCGGATTGGCAGACTGAGGTGACTGACATGAATTACTGTGTCCTTCAGATGAAACTCTTGTGGAGGTGGGGTACTTAGAAATATTGAAGTCCACTTAGCGTGCTCGGCAATTTTGTTCCTGTCATAGGTGATCTTCAAGGTTTTATTAGAAATACTTGGTTAAAGTTATTTTTGCCACACTTCTCTACTATAAAGTAGTAACTTTGCATTTAGTAGTAATTTTTTTTTTTTCTATATTTTATTCTTTGGAAGTGAGTCACGAAGTCCAGCCCACATTCAAGGGGAGGGCAATCAAGCTCCACCTCCTGGGAAGGGAATTCTCATATGTTACTTGGAATTATTCTGTAAGGAAGATTTGTCTTTTTTCTCCCCATTTTTATTTTTTTTTAATTAAAAAATTGTTTTTAATGTTTATTTTTGAGAGTGAGAGAGCATGAGTTGGGGAGGGACAGAGAGAGAGAAGACACAGAATCAGAAGCAGGCTCCAGGCTCCAAGCTGTCAGCACAGAGCCCGACGTGGGGCTCGACCTCACGAGTGGTGAGATCATGACCTGAGCCGAAGTCGGATGCTTAACTGACTGAAACACCCAGGCACCCCTTTCTCCCCATTTTTAAATGTATCAATCATTTATATATATCTCTATGGGCTCAATATTTTAAAAAATATTTTGGGTTCCAATCTATGGCTATTTTGCTGCTCCTATTGTTCCAGCCCTGTCCACAGGGAGTTCTTTCACATTGGCCCCTGTGTCCCTTTGACATGTCCTTTTTTGGGGGAGGTGCACTTCCTCCCTGGCATCACAAGACATCCTAGGCTCATCCTGTAGTGTTTCTTGTCTTGGCCATAGAGTCAGCTTTTTTTTTTTTCTCGGGAACCCTGGTTCCTTTTATTGGAGAATGATATTTAGAGACCAAGATCTGGGTACTGGGTGCTCATGTCACTTTTCTCAAGAGGACAAAGAAGTTCCAAGAGCTCCTGAAGCTCACACAAGCAAGGAAGTAGCTCCCATTTCAGTACCACATTGGAGTTTGTTCAGTGCAGCCTGTAGTCCCTAGTGTATGATGGCCAGTTCTCCATACATGTCTTTTTTTTTTTTTAATAAATTAAAAAATTTTTTTTCATGTTTATTTTTGAGAGAGAGAGAGAGAGAGAGAGAGAGAGCAGAGGAAGGGCAGAGGGTGAGGGAGACACAAAATCTGAAGCAGGCTCCAGGCTCTGAACTGTCAGCACCGAGCCCGATGTGGGGCTTGAACTCACGAACCGCAAGATCATGACCTGAGCTGAAGTCAGACGCCTAACTGACTGAGCCACCCAGGTGCCCATCACCTTGCATTGATCGTCAACTTTGTGTTATTTTTTCCTCTAAGTCTCTAATCACTAACATAGTTTGAAGGTTTCTTTTCCAAAGATGGCCATCTATAGTATTTTACCATCTATCTAGAAGTGGGGCCTGATTTCCCTCTTCTTGAATCAATGACTTTTGTTTCTGAGAGAGAGAGAGAGAGAGAGAGAGAGAGAACATGAGCAGGGAAGGGGCAGGGAGACAGGGAGAGAGAGATTCTTAAGCAGGGTCCACGCTTAGCGCAGAGCCCAATGCAGGGCTCAATCTTGTGACCCTGGGATCATGACCTGAGTCGAAATTAAGAGTCGGCTGCTTGCACTCTCAACAATAGCCAAATTATGGAAAGAGCCTAAATGTCCATCAACTGATGAATGGATAAAGAAATTGTGGTTTATATACACAATGGAGTACTACATGGCAATGAGAAAGAACGGATTATGGCCCTTTGTAGCAACGTGGATGGAACTGGAGAGTGTGATGCTAAGTGAAATAAGCCATACAGAGAAAGACAGATACCATATGTTTTCACTCTTATGTGGATCGTGAGAAACTTAACAGAAACCCATGGGGGAGGGGGAGAAAAAAAAAAAGAGGTTAGAGTGGGAGAGAGCCAAAGCATAAGAGACTCTTAAAAACTGAGAACAAACTGAGGGTTGATGGGGGGTGGGAGTGAGGGGAGGGTGGGTGATGGGTATTGAGGAGGGCACCTTTTGAGATGAGCACTGGGTGTTGTATGGAAACCAATTTGACAATAAATTTTATATATTGAAAAAAAAAAAAAGAGTCGGCTGCTTAACTGACTGAACCACCCAGGTGCCCCATCAATGACTGTTTTTTTTTTTATTATTTTTTTTAACGTTTATTTATTTTTGAGACAGAGGGAGACAGCATGAATGGGGGAGGGTCAGAGAGAGGGAGACACAGAATCTGAAACAGGCTCCAGGCTCTGAGCTGTCAGCACAGAGCCCGATGTGGGGCTCGAACTCACGGACCGTAAGATCATGACCTGAGCCGAAGTCGGCTACTTAACTGACGGAGCCACCCAGGCGCCCCAATGACTGGTTTTGATGACTAGAACATGAGACGGTAATACGGCTTGATTTCTGAGTTTCTGACATAAAATGGCTTGTGATTTCTGACTTGGCTGCTTGAAACACTCCCTCCTGGAACCCAGGTGCTGAGCTGGGAGCAGCCAAGCCATGTGGAGAACAGGTGGAGGAGAGCCTAGATCACCCTGCCAGTAGCCCCAGAAAGCTGCCAGCTGATGACAGTACTGCCTGCAGCCTCATAAGAGAATGCTCTTGAATGTTCTGGATTGGCTGGGCCTCCAGATGACTACAGCCCCAGACCATGTCACAGGGAGCCGAAGAGCTTCCTGCTGAGCCCAGTGAATGCAGAGAATGAGAGCTACTGAAAAGGGATTATTTGGGACTGCTACCTAGCAACACGTAACAGGAACACATAGTATATAATACCACAGTAATACTCTTATTATGTTTTTATTCATCGTCTGTTTTTCCTGTCAGACCATGTCAGGAGAGCAGGTGTTTTGTCTGTTTTGATTAAATGACTACCAGGCCTAGAATCATGCCTGGCACAGAGGCACTCACTGAATATTTGCGAAGAAATGAATAAATCCTGTGACCAGATTCCTTAAAGTGTGTCTGGGACTGAAAGAGAGAGCTGAGTGGGGGCTGGTTTTGGAGCTTGTCTTGGTCTGCTTGAGCGTTTGTCACAAAATACCACACATTGGGTGCCTTAAACAACACACTCTCTGAAGTCTCTTTTATAAGGACCCTAATCCCATTCATTGGGGCTCTACTCTCATGATTTAATCACCTCCCAAAGGCCCCACCTTCCAATATTATCACACTGGGGAGTAGATTTCAACATATGAATTGGGGGGTGGGGCACAGTCTATAGCACCGCCAAGGTTTTGGGTCACTGGTCAGGGTAGAAATGAGATTTAGGACTGGGGAAGCAGCATGAGCTTCTCAGTTCAGGGTCTGCGGGGTAGCAGAGAGCAGGGCCTGAGGGGTCCAGTCTGAGGGTCTGGGGACTTGGGTCACCAGGGAGGAAAAGTGCAGGACCCCAGACTCCTCGGCGGTGAGTTATGGAAGGTGTAGGGACTGTTACTGGGAAATGGGTGGTCAGTACCCTGGGTCCTATTGCTCATGTACTTGTAGCCTATATTGGTGTCCAGCCCACACTGCATGTTCAACACACGGTCCTCAGGCCTGGTGTGCCTCAGCTTGGTGTGCAGGCCCCTGCTCCTCATAGAGGAGGAAGGGACAACTGAAGGCCGTGACAACTGGCTGCTCTGGTCTGGGCTCAGCCCTGGTCATGAAATATTAACATAGGGAGTGGGAGTTTGGGATCAGGGTTGGTCCCTACAGAGCTGGCACCACATCTGCCCTTCACTCTCTATGGTCCAGTACCCAGAGAGCCCTCTGTAAACACAAACAGGTGTTCCTTAGGCCAGCCCTTCCCGTGCCACTCGTTCCCTTGACTCCTTCTTCCCTCCTTGTAACATCTTCCCCTCTGATGTCCTTATTTACACCCTAGCCTCATTTCCCCAGGAGCATCCTCCCTTTTCTAGACCCAGTGCACTGCAGACTTCTGCCTCTCATCTTTCATGACGCGTTCTGAGACTTACTGAACTGAGTCCAGCCCCAGAGGCAGCGGCAGAAGTGACAGGGCCTTAGGAATCTTAAGTCCTATCTTTGGAGTAGGGCACCCAGTTTCTTTGTGGGGTCCATCCCAGACCTGGGAACCAGCTGCTATCGCCTAGAGACCTTCTGCCGTGCCGTGCAGAACCAATGGGCACTCAGTGGAAACATCTAGGTTATTTTGGGTTTTGGGAAACATTTTGCACCCAAACCTGACACGGACAGGGGCAACTCTTGTGTTCAAAGCCCTATTTTGGTTGGGAGAGCAGAGGGCGACCCTGGGAGGTCCTGGCTGAGCAAGAGAAAGGGAGCTGGGTCCTCATCTCTGTGACCACACGGGGGCGCTGCTGCTGCACTGAGCAGCCTGGGAGGGTCTGGGCTGTAAGTTGCTCAGAAAAGGCTGACCTGAAGGCTGGGCATCTTCAACAGGGGCGTGAATCAGCTTCTGAGCAGCACTGGACGCCCCAGGTGTCAAGGTCAGGAATGGAGCAGGGATTGAAGGAGATGAGAGCTCAAGGAGCCTTGTGCCATCTCTGAGGTTTGTGCCGTCTCTGAGGTTTCCACCTCCCCGCTACGACTCATCTCTGCAGCTCCTTGATGACAACATTTCCTTTTCCTACTTCTTTTCAGTACTCTTTCTTGATGCCCACAATAACATTTGTATAACTTTTTCTCAGGAAGGATACATGAGAAGTTGGTCGACCTGTGCATCTTTGGCAGGGGACCGGGGCCCCTGGGTTCTTGGAAGGGAGGAAATTTTCCTCCTGCAAGCCCTTTGGAATGAATTTGAATGATCTCTTCAAAATATTTTACATTAAAAATCCCTTTCATCTGCATGACCCTTGCCAGTGAATGTACAGTTTGCTCGGCTGTGTCTGTGTGATGGGCCCATATCCAGGCCCTCCACTGCCTGGTTCCTCCCGCACGCCCAGGGTGTTCACACCTCAGAGCCTTCACTGCCCTTCCTGGCCTGAAAACATATCTCTCAGACAGCACTTCCTTCCCTGACATTCTTTTCCAACGTCCTCTTTGAGAGGCCCTCCCTGCACTAGCCTCCCCGTGTTGTCCCTCCCACCTCCCTCTGACCCCTGCCCTCTTTGCCTTTGTTCACACCCTGTTCACTGATACACATTTTAAAGTATATTTCATTCTTTATTGTCTGCCCTTCCTCGAGAATATAAGCTTTACAAGAGGACAAGAGTAGAGATTTTGATTGTTCACAGCTGTATCTCCATTGTGTTGCAAGTGCCTGATTGTTGAATTTAAAACGTTTATTGAGTGAATGAATTAGCGAATGCACATTCAGACTGACTCACAGACATGCACACTGCTACACACCAATACACAGACACCGTCACTCACACTGACACCTGCACACAGAACACGTATCGTCACTCTAGCCGGTCTTAAGGGCTTACTTCAAGTTTAACACACACCTTACTTGCTGACCTACGGCCCTTGATCTGTAACAGAACTAATTTAACTGATTTTCTTGGAGCTTTGCAGACAGTTGGCCTTGAGGAATGAAGGACCAGAGCTTTCCCAGGCTGCAGAGGCCAGCAAGTCTGTTAGAAGCTGCCTCAGCTTTCTGATTAGTCTAGCAATTCTTTTAGCAAAATGTTTGTTCTTTTTTTTTTTTTTTTTTAGGTCACACAAATGATTTCACGACCTCCCTTTGTTATCTGTAGACCTGGCCCTCTCTTGCAGAAAGAACAGAGTCCTCCTGCACATCATGCAACAAGAACCAGACTCTCACACAAACCCCTTGCACAGAGACTATTTGGAACTGGCCCCATCCAGTCTGCACGTGGTTAAGAAATGTTGCAGGCCACTGCATTCCCTTTGCTGATTAAGTACCCTGAACCCCTTTCAAAACCCCCGGGCCAGGCAGAAACCTTAGAGTTGGCTTTTGGTCAAGAGTCTTCCTTCTCCCTGGGTTACTGGCCTCCTGGATAAAGCTCAAATTCCTTTCCAATCAGAACTCATCTCTTAAGTAAGGATCTTTCAGGCTACCAGCAGCTGAACTTGGATTTGGTAACACACACACACACACACACACACACACACACACACACTTCGATGCCTAATTTTCACTCCACATTATGTTGTGAACATGTCCCAGGTCTTTATGAACGATTTGAACAACTTTCTCCAGATTATTGTGAAAGTTTCCAAATGTACCTAAAGTTTGAAAGAATAGTCCCTAGCACCCTAGACTTAGTCAATTTAATATTTGCCTCATACGTGTAATACATTGTATTTATTTTTTTAGGTTTTAAAATTTATTTTCTTTTCTTTTTTGGCAATAAATTCTATTTCTGTAATTCTGCAGAAATATTTGAAAATTACTTACCAATCTCAAGACCCTTATCCCTTAAGTACTTCAGCATTCATCTCTTAAAAAATTAATTTTTTCACTCAATATTGTTATACAATCCTCTTAGTTATTGTCTAAAATCTTCTATTTGGAGGACAGGGGAGCTCAGGGGTGCTTGGGCCGTCTCTGAGGTTTCTGTTTCCTCCAGGCAACCCCTCTTTCCAGTTCCTTAATGGTAACAGCAGGAAAATGAAAAGTAGAAACATTTTCTTCTATTCCCTAATTCTCAGTTTTTGAACCTTAGTTTTTTATTTTTTTTAAAAATAGTTTTTTTTTAAATGTTTATTTATTTTTGAGACAAAGAGAGACAGAGCATGAACGGGGGAGGGTCAGAGAGAGAGGGAGACACAGAATCTGAAGCAGGCTCCAGGCTCTGAGTTGTCAGCACAGAGACTGATGCAGGGCTCGAACTCACAGACCGTGAGATCATGACCTGAGCTGAAGTCAGACGCTTAACCAACTGAGCCACCCAGGCGCCCCTAAAAATAGTTTTAATATTTATTTACTTTTGAAAGAGAGAGAGTGAGCAGGGAAGGGGTAGAGAGAGGGAGACAGAGGGTCAGAAGCAGGCTCTGCACTGTCAGTGCAGTCTGATGTGGGGCTGAACTCAGGAACTGTGAGACCATGACCTGAGCTGAAATCAAGAGTTGGACAGTTAACCCCACTGAGCCACCCAGGTGTCCCACGAATATCCAATTTATTAAGGCAGTGTGTGCAGAAGGCTTGTGGAAGGTGAGATTTGAAAGGGGATTTGAGGTCTCTTTGTAAGGAGATGGGAATATGAAACTAAAGAATTTGGGCTTTAATTGGGAGCCATGAGAGTTGTGTTGTTTTTGGTTTTTTGCAAGTGCTTCTTAAAATTAATTTTTTTTTTACTTTGAGATAACTGAAGATTCATGTGCAATTATGAGACATAATATACGTCCTGAGCAACTTTTACTCAGTTTTCCTCAATGGTAACACCTCACAAAACTGTAGTCAATATTAAAACCAGGATATTAACATTGATACAATCCACTGTTCTTACTCAGATTTCCCCAGTTTTACTTGCATTCATCTGTGTATGTACAGCAAAACCTTGGTTTGTGAGCATAATTCATTCCAGAAACATGCTTATAATCCAAAGCACTTGTATATCAAAGCAAATTTCCCCGCAAGAGATAATGGAAACTCAGATGATTCATTCCACATCCCAATAATATTCATATAAAAATGATTACAATACTGTAATACAATATAAAATAATAAAGAAAATACAAAATATAAAGAAAAATAAACAAATTAACCTGCACTTACCTTTGAAAACCTTCATGGCTGGTGTGAGGGAGACAAGAGAGAGGAAGGTGATTGTATCAGATGACTTTCACTATCACTAAGGGAATTACTGCTATCTACTGGCTCAAAGGAATCCTTTTCTGCAAGGGGGTCATTGTATACACTCACAAGGATGTTGACTACAGTACAATATTAATAAACCCTTGGCATATACCGTATATAATGTAACTGGCAGTGAGGCAGCAGGGGAAAGGGTCTATATCTGCAGGCAGCCTGACCTAGAATGAAGCAAAGCATTCCTAAGTTTACTCTTATCTGGAAAAGCAAAGGACTGTCCATAGGTGCTTTGAAGTGACAAAAAATACACTAGTGCCAGTTGTGGGCACCTTCCAACGTTCTGAAAAATCACTGATTTCTGCCAAACACCGTGGCCTGAGACCGAGCATCCGCCATGGGAGATGATCACCCACAATCCAATGAAGAGAGAGACAGAGAACCATTGGCTCAGTTGTGACCATGTGATGTTCAGTGTCACATACTGCTCGTATTGCAAGACACTGCTCATTTATCGAGTTAAAATTTATTAGAAAGTTTGCTTGTCTTGCGGAACACTCACAGAATGAGTTACTCGCAATCCAAGGTTTTAACTGTATTTAATTCTTTTTCTTTTCTTTTCCTTTTTTTTTTTTTTTTTTTTTTTTTGGTCTGAGAAAGAGCTTGCTTTTTGGGGAGTAGAGCACTGGATGTGGCCAACACGCCACACATCACGTTCCTACACATCACGCTTAAAAAGGTATATGGGAGGTTTTGCTAAGAATGATCAACTAGAACATGGGTTCCTCTGGGCAACTTTCCCATCCCTCCGAGGAGTCGGCACATTCCCAACCATTTCCTGGAAGGCAAATGTGGTTGCTACAGGTAGAGCCCCCGCAGGGGTGCCTTCTTGTTTTTTATAAAGAACATTTTCTTTAGATTTTTGTCTTCGTTTAAGTCTTCATTTGTTACTTTCATCCTACAGACCAGCTTCTGTATGGATTGCCTCGATGTTGGCCCCAGAGAGGTCATCTTTAGCCATGATCAAGTTGTCCAGGGTTACATCATTGGTCAGGGTCATCCTGCTTGTATGGACCTGAAAGATGGGCTTCTTAGTCTTTTCATCTGGCAGGGGAATTCAATTTTCCTGTCAATGTGGCCTGGTCTGATAAGTGCTGGGTCCAAAGTTTCTATTCAGTTTGTGGCCATGATAACTTTCACATCACCCCTTGAAACAAATCCGTCCAACTAGTTCAACAGTTCCAACATTATTCGTTGAATTTCTCTCTCACCACCGGAATTTGAGTCTATCTTTTTGTTCCAATGGCATCAATTTCATTAATAAATACGACGGATGGTGCATGTTCTTCTGCAACTTGAAACAATTCCTGAAGGAGTTTGGGCCCATCACCCAGGTACTTCTGAGCCAACCACTCTTTTTAAATTATTTTTTTAAGGTTTATTTATTTTTGAGACAGAGAGAGACAGAGCATGAATGGGGGAGGGGCAGACAGAGAGGGAGACACAGAATCAGAAGCAGGCTCCAGGCTCTGAGCCATCAGCCCAGAGCCCGACGCGGGGCTCAAACTCACGGACCGCGAGATCATGACCTGAGCTGAAGTCAGACGCCCAACAGACTGAGCCACCCAGGCGCCCCCAAACCACTCTTTTTAAAAAAAAATCATTACAAACAAATTTTTTAATGTTTATTTATTTTTGAGAGAGAAACAGAGTGCAAGTGGGGGAGGGGAAGAAAGAGGGGGAGACACAGAATCCAAAGCAGGCTCCAGGCTGTGAGCACAGAGCCCAATGTGGGGCTCTAACTCATGAACCGTGAGATCATGACCTGAGCCAAAGTCAGATCATGACCTCAGCCAAAGTCAGATGCTTAAACTGACTGAAACACCCAGGCACCCCTAGAGCCAACCACTTAAGAAAGTGGCTGAGGTTAGGTTTGCTACTGCTTTGGCTAATAAGGTTTTACGTGTGTCAGGTGGAACGTACAGAATGACACCCTTGGGGGCTTTATATCCATCTCTTCATAATATTCAGGATGAGTGAGAGGAAGCTTCACAGATTCTTTAATTTTCTGGATTTGGTTGTCCAACCCCCCCACATCAGCATAGGTTTCCTGGGGGTGACTTTCCTACCTTCATCACTGTGACCAAGGGATCTGTGTTATCTGTGAGCACCCATATGACGGCATCACCTTGTGGTTGAGCAGGACCAAGCAGCCTGCTCCCAGCAGATCCTTGTCTACAAAGGAGAGAGTGCTGACGTAGTGTTCTGAGCCCACAGATGTGGACACGATGGCATGATTGTCATCAGTGATCTCTTCCAAGCTTCCTACTGACACTGGGGTCCCCCTCAGATCATCCACCTTTGATCTTTCCTCCTCTTGCTTTTCTTCTTAAAGGCTTCATTTGTTCCTGATTTCTAATGAATTCTTCCTCCATGAGAAGATAGTCTTTAATTCTAACTTCAGTAATTTTAGCCAGCACTGAGTGTGACATGTCACCAGTGGCAGCTTGCTGGCAGCATCTGGTCCCTTTGTATACTTCTCCTTCTTTCCCACTCTAGTTGGTACAGGAGGTTCGTATTTCTTTTTCTTCTCCTTGTTATCCTTCTTGCCACCTCCAGGACCATGACCACCACTCTGACTTAGACCATGTTGCTTCGGCTGCATGGACGGCCGCTGCCAGAATTGCTTAATCCTATGGAATTTTATCATATATGTGTGTTTGTTTATCTATAACCACAGTCAAAATATATTTCAAAGATTCTTTTTATTTATTGATTACAATTTTTTTTAACATTTATTTATTATTGAGAGACAGACACAGAGTGTGAGCAGGAGAGGGGCCGAGAGAGGGGAAGACACAGAATCTGAAGCAGGCTCCAGGCTCTGAGCTGTCAGCACAGATCCCGACATGGGGCTCAAACTCACAAACTGTGAGATCACAACCTGAGCTGAAGACGGTCGTCTAACTGAGCCACCCAGGCGCCCCTCTATTTTTCTAATAATTTTATAATTTTACATGTTATATATAAGTTCTATTATACATTTTAAATTCATATTATAAGGTGAGAGATTTAGGTTTGAGTTTTTTGTTTGCTTATGTGTTTTTGTCTATGGATGTCCAATTGCTCTGGCATCATTTATTGAAAAGACTATCCTTTTGCATTGAATTGCTTTTGTGCCTTTTTCAAAAGTCAGCTGAGCATATTTGTGTGTGTGGGGGCGCTATTCCTGGGTTTTCTCTTCTGTTCCATTGATCTGTATGTCTATTTATCTGCCAGTTAATTAAAATCTGTTTTAATTACTGCAGCTATATTTTAAGACTTAACATCAAATAGAGTGACTTTTCTCACTTTATCCCTCTTTTTCAAGAGTGCGTTAGCTTTTTAGGTACTATGCCTTTCTGTATAAATTTTAGAATAAGCTGGTCTAACTTTGCTGGGGCAAAAATTACATTAAACCTATAGATCAATTTGGAGGGAATCGACATCTCTACTAAGTTGACTCTTCTAATACATGAACATATTATGTCTCTATTTGATTTCTTTTAATTGCATTTTGTAATTTTCAGCATTCAGATCCTTTATGTGTTTTGTTAAATGTATACACAGTATTTCATTTTCTTTATAATAACTATAAATAATATTGTGCTTTTAATTTTGGTTTCCATATAACCTGTATTACTATATAAAAACATCCTTTTACTTTCAATCTACCTGTGTCATTAAATGTAAACTGAATTTCTTCTCACTTCAACCACCAAAAAAAAAAAAAAAAAAAAATGCTGGGACACACAGATGAGCTGAGAAAGTACAACTTAGAAGCTTTTTGAGTCTTGATTGCAATGCTGTTTAGATATTTCTGTAGGAAGGGGCAAAATCACTTTATAGATTAGATTCCTGGGCACCTGGGGGGCTCCGAAGGTTAAGTGTTGGATTCTTGGGTTCAACTCAGGTCATGATCTCAGGGTTTGTGGGTTCGAGCCCAGAATGGGGCTCTGCCCTGGCAGCACAGAGCCTTCTTGGGATTCTTTCTCTTCTTCTCTCTGCCCCTTCCCTGCTTTCTCTCTTTCTCTCAAAATAAATAAACATTAAAAAGAAAAGAAAAGAAACTGATCTCTATGAGAATCTCTAGCTGGAGCTTTGAACCACAACTTCAGGTGTAAAGAGAAAATCCATGTCCCTCCACCTCCATTCCCAGGCAAGCTCACTCTCCTGGCATCCAGTTTCCTGGGGGTGAGTTTTCTTTTAGGAGTCCGTTGGAGAGGTAAGGACTAGGAGCTCAGCACAAGTCGAGGGATTTCAGAAGGGAAAGGGACAAAACGGGGCCGATCCCAACCTGGTGTCTTATCCTGGTTTCCTCAGAAAGACCCTGGGCCAGGCCTCAGGGTGACAAAGAGCGCTCTGTGTAGGTGAGAGGAATCCGGGCAAAGTCGCGGGTCCCTGGGAAAGACTGGCTTTGAAAGTCCCGGGCTTGAGATAGGTCTGGGGCGGGAAAGCCCAGTTCCCCGCTACTCCGCGCTCATTTCACTTCTCTCAACTTGTGCCAGGTCTTCTTGCCTGGATACTCATGACGCGGCCCCAGTTCGCACTCCCATTGCTTGTCCTGTGTCTAGAGAAGCCAATCAGCGTCACCGCGGTCCCTGGCCTGTCCTGGCCACGGACCCGCTGGGACTTCTATTCTCCAGACCCTGAGGATGCGGGTCGTGATGCCCCGAACCCTCCTCTTGCTGCTGGCGGGGGCCCTGGCCGTGACCCAGACCTGCGCGGGTGAGTGCGGGGTCGGGAAGAAAGGGCATCTGTGGGGCAGGAGCGAGGGGACCGTCCGGCGGGAACGCGGGGCCCTAGGGAAAATGCCTGTCGCTCCCGCCCCAGAATCCCACCCACCCTGACAGTCCTCCCCGTCCCTCCCCGACTCCTCCCTGCTCCCCCCCACTCGGACCCCCCACCCCCTGCCCTCCTGGCCGCTTCCACCTGGGATCCGGGCCTCGCTCCGGGAGCAGGGGTCTCAAACCCTCCGCGCCCGTAGGCTCCCATTCCTTGATGTATCTCTGCACCGCGGTGTCCCGGCCCAGCCTCGGGGAGCCCCGGTACTTGGAAGTCGGCTACGTGGACGACACACAGTTCGCGCGGTTCGACAGCGACGCCTCGAGTCCGAGGATGGAGCCACGCGTGCATTGGTTGAAGCAGGAGGCGCCGGAGTATTGGGAGCAGGAGACGCGGGGCGCCAAGGACACCGCACAGACTTTCCGACTTAGCCTGAACACGCTGCGCGGCTACTACAACCAGAGCGAAGCCGGTGAGTGACGCGGACCCGGGTCCGGGTCACGACCCCATCCCCGGGGTTGCCCGAGTCTTTGGGTCCGAGCACCACCCTGAGGCCGCGGGACCCGCCCGTCTCCAAACCCGGGAAAAGCGCTCGGGCACTTTTACCCGCCATTCAGTTTTGGCTTTAAGCCCTGGGGTTCGTGGTGGGGGAGGGGGCGGGGCTCCAGGGCGGAGCTGACCTCGGGGGCGGGGCCAGGGTCTCACACCATCCAGTGGCTGTCTTCCTGCGAAGTGGGGCCCGATTGGCGCCTCCTCCGAGGATACTGGCAGTTCGCTTATGACGGCGAGGATTACATCGCCCTGAACGAGGACCTGCGCTCTTGGACCGCGGCGGACACGGCGGCGCAGATCACCCGCCGCAAGTGGGAGGCTGCCGGAGCAGCCGAGCAACAAAGGAACGACCTGCAGGTCACGTGCGTAGAGTGGCTCCGGAAGTACTTGGAGAGGGGGAACAAGACGCTGCTGCGCACAGGTACCAGGGGCCGCGGGGCTTCCCACGATTTCCCCTCCAGCTGAGGCCTCCTAAGAGGATAGGAAGAACTGGGATCCACAGCAGTATATGGCCCTCCCCTGTGTCGGGAGACTGCTCAGGTTTTCAGATCCGGTCCCAGAGAGACCCCCAAAGGGTCTTTCTTCTAGAGACTGTTAAAGGATAGAGTCTCTTCAGGGATGGAGGAGGAGACCATTTCTGAAATAATTGATCAGCGTTTCCCTTTGGCTCACGGTGGCTTTGGGAACCTTGGGGGATTTTCTCAGGCTTTGTTCTCTGCCCCACACCCATGTGTTTGGGATATCTGACTTCACCTATTCTGAGTCATTTGGCCTCCAGCCAGGTCCGGACCAGAAATCCCTTTCTTTTCTGCTCTCAGAAACCTGCCTTCTACAGTGGGCCGTCTCACCCTAATTCTAGAACTTTCCAAACAAGAAGAGATTATGTGTCTAGGCTGGTGTCTGGGTTTTTGCTCCCTTCCCCAATTCCAGCTCTCTTGTCCATCCTCAAGATGGCCACATGAGAATTGCCTCAGTGGCCCGAGACAGTTGTAAAATTCCTTAATTTTCTGACCCTTCTCTTCAGACCCTCCGAAGACACACATCACCCACTACCCCACTTCTGACCATGATGTCACCCTGAAGTGCTGGGCCCTGGGTTTCTATCCTGCGGAGATCACCCTAACCTGGCAGCATGATGGGGAGGACCTGATCCAGGACACGGAGTTTGTGGACACTAGGCCTGGGGGAGATGGGACCTTCCAGAAGTGGGTGGCTGTGGTGGTGCCTTCTGGAGAGGAGCAGAGATACACGTGCCATGTGCAGCATGGGGGGTTGCCCAAGCCCCTCATGCTGAAATGGGGTAAGGACAGGGGGAGACCTGGGTATGGAGCCAAACTTGGAGAACTCAGGAGCCCTTCTGGAAAAATTCAGCAGGGTTGAGGCTGAGACCTCGGAGTCAAGGCCCTCACTTTATCCTCTCTTCCCAGAGTCCCCTCCTCAGCGCAGCATTCCCATAGTGGGCATTGTTGCTGGTCTGGTTTCCTTTGTGGTCATCAGTGCTGTGGTGGTTGGAGCTGTCATATGGAGGAGGTAGAGCCAAGGTACGGAAGGGGAGTGCTCTGAGTTTTCTTGTCTTTCTGTAGTGTTTCAAGTCCAGGTAGAAGTTCGTCCTGCCTTGTTTATGGGAAGTGCCATCCATGCACATGTGCTTGTCCACTGTGCAGCTCATTGCTACATTCACTCTGGAGTAAAGCTCTGTGAGAGTGAAGGGCAAACTTATCACCTTGATTGTGGTGATAGGATCTGATTTCCAGCAGTCACAGATCAGAGAATAAGGTCCTTGCTGAGGACAGACTCCAGGAGAATTGTTGGTCTAGCCCTGATACCTCTTTTCTTCATGTCCCCCTGATCCTGCCATAGGTCTGTAGTTACAGTTCTGGAAACTTCCCTGTGGTCCAGGTTATCAGTTTCATCTAGGATCTCGGGCTCTGCCTCCTCCGTGGCATCTCATGTGATATTTTCTTTCCATAGGTGGAAGAGAAAGGAGTTATGCTCAGTCTGCATGTAAGTATGGAGGGGGTGATCCCTGAGACCCTGGGATAGTGTAGACAGGACCCCGTGGGGAGCTCACCTACCCCAAAGCTACTCCTTTAGTCTCATCTCCTGGGGGCTCCGACCAGTTCTGTTTGTTCTAACGCAGGTAGTGACAGTGCCCAGGGCTCTCTCCATTGCTAAAGGTGAGACCCTGAAGGGCCTGAAGTAGGGAGGGGAGAGGGGAAAGGGGCTATGCCTGGGAAATGGGGATTCTTTGAGTAGGATATCTTGAGCATGTGGTAGGCTATTGAGAACGTCAACACTTATATGACTAACCTGAATTTGTTCATGATTATTTTCTTCTGCAGTGTGAGCCAGCTGCCTTGTGGGGGACTGAGTGATGCAAGATTTGTTCACTTTCCCACTTTGTGACCAATGCCCCTGATATCTCTTTCTACAAAGGGCTTCGGCATGTGTCCTTGTTCCTATTACCATAATGTGAGGAGGTGGGGAGACTGCCCCCCGCCTCCATGACCCCACCCTACACTGACCTGGGTTCTCTTTCCTCGTCTGCTTTCATGATCCAGTAGAGGGAGAATGGGCCACCTCCATCCCTGTCTTTACTTTATGTTTCACTGAGCTACAACTTCTTACTTCCTTGTTGAACGTAGGGCTCTGGATGTGAATTTGTTTTTCCAGTTCTGGTCATGAGGAGTTGATCAGTTAGTTAAAGAAGAAGATTCCTAAAGTTTGAGAGGGGAAAGAAATGGAAACCCTTAGAACCTCCCAGAAGCTGCAGGTTTGGTGTGCAGAGTCTGCTCTGGGTGGGGACAGGAGAAAGCTGTGAGGGGCCTAGCGTGGTGGAGCTTCATGCCCAGTTGGTACAACATGGATGTGACATGGTCACTGCTCAGCTGGGGAACCTCTTTGCGCTTTTGTCTTTGTCCCTCCAGTAGCACCTGCCTTTCTGGGACTGTGATCACTCAAGATATCACCTGGATATCTGGATATTGCCCAGACCTCGTCCTGCCTCCAGGACTATGGGCAACAAGACATTGTATGGCCGGGTCAGCTGAGGCTCAGGCCTGGGTCGGGCCTCAGTCCCGTCTCTGGGTGTTTATTCGTTGTTTCTTTGTTTCTGTAGAGCATTAGGCCCGTTCTCTTTTTTGTGTGGGAGTTCTGGTCTAATTCACCTGTGGGTGTCTCCTTGGTGACAGCAGAAGGAGATGTTTGGCCTGTCAGCGTCTGCACAAGGCCCTGGGTGGCCCTGTGCATAGGAATCTGTAGTATCCAGAAGTTATTTTCAGGCTTATTCAGGTCTTGCCCTCCTTCTCGGGCTTGATTGTTCTTCCCATCTTTTCTGAAGTCTTCTGAGAGGAGCAGATTCTAGCAGACAGGAAGCATGCCATAATTTCTTATTTTAAATTAGTTCTTGTTCTGTTTCCATCTTCTGCTTGCCCACCCTCTGCCCTGGTGATCCTGGTGCTGGCTCCAGCTCCAAGTCATGGAGTTATGAAGCAGAGTCTCCTTAGATTTATATTTGGTTGGGAAATAGCACCTGTGAATCGAGGATGGTTTTTGAAAATGGGCATCTCCTTGGTGTGCAGGGGAGTTGGTGTGAGAGTGGGGATGGGAGGGGGAGGGCAGTGCTGTGAGAGGAGCACAGGGGCACTAATGGCAGTGTGAAGGGTGATTGTGCTGTTGCTGCCACAGAGCTGCTGTGGTCTGAGGCTACATTAGTAAAGATACTGCCTCCAGATTAGGGAGGTGCTCTGCACCGATCGCTCCTTCTCTGTGTGTGTTGTGTGCAAGATATATGACACACTGTTTTCTGCATCTGGGAAACACGATAGAAGTTTCTGTGTTTAGGACAAGGCGCTGCTGCTGGTCTTTACATTACACTTTTAGTAGCAAGAATGGAGATGAGGATTCCCACACGGCTGTGCATCGGCCTCACTTGTAGGGCTCGTTAAAATAAGCGATTCCTTGATCTTGCACCGAGGACTCTGAGTCTGTGGGTCCGGGGAGAGGCCTGTGCATTTTGTGAGAGGCCTGGCGCTCAGCCAGATCTGGAGCCAGTGAGGTCAGCGATCAGAGCAGCCAGCCTGGGGAGGGGCATTAAAGCCACATTTAACTGTGTGTTTGTTTTTTTTTTTTTTTAAATCTTTGGAGAGGAAAGGGAAGACATAACGTTGTCAGTATGAGATGTGGTGTTGTGAGATGTGTGTTATCGTATCCTGGGGTATGGTCGGGTGGGAGGACTAGGGAGTGGTTCGCGGTTCAGTGTGACGAACACCTCGGAATGCTTGCTCTCGGCAACTACTTCCCTGATTGACTTTTCAGAGCAAACAATGGGATCTAAGCTTGTTCAAACTTAGCCAAAAGGTACTGTGCACACACACACACACATACATTTTATATGTGTATAAAGTATTCTTTTGGGGAAGATCGTAGAATAGGCTTTGGCTACACAGCCAGGAACAGAGTCCACAAGTGCACGTTAGGGTGGGTCTCACACAGGAACTGCGGCCTCTGCTGCTGGGCACAGACGTCACTGCTCACACTGCTGCCTCCGTTGAAGCAGGACACTGGCCCCTGCGGCTAGGACTGACATCGCTGCTGCTTGTGGGACCGGGTGACACACTGCCACTCATGCCGCCTGTGCAAGTACATTCTGCACAGCTGCACCTTCTCTTTGTCACCAGGTTCAGCATGTGGTCACCTGCCTGGCAGAGCCTCACGCCATGTCTAACTGGAAGGATGTTGGGACAGCAGGTCCTTCCTCTTCTATGGAGAGAGGCGGCGTCTTCCAAAGACTCTAAATGTGGAATTCTCATGTAGGGGGGGCAGTGCTGGTGCTGGGGGTGAGGGCTGGAGAAAGGACGGCTGATTGCCGTTCTCGGAGCACAGACCTGAGGCTGCAGCTTGATCTGGTGCCCTGCAGGCACTCAGGCTCAGTTGGAGGAGCAAGTTTCTAGTAAACGACATCGCTCTTGTTCCCTGGATGCTATGTGATTAGATGCAGCTTTGTCCACTCTGGTTTACGCTCACAAATAAGTGCAGTGGCGTTGTGGGCTGGTGAAGTGATTGCTCAAAACGTGTTTGCCCAGCCTCTGTCTCTTGCAAGGAGGAGAACACCTGGGTCTGTAAGACGTCAGGGGGTCTCTGCATGCACTGACGTGTCATGTTAATGTTTATATTTCCCTGTGCATGGAAATACTCTGGGGAGAGAATCTCTAACATTTGTCAGCTTTATGTGATCCTCACAAAGGACTAAAAACCAACCAGCCAGAAAACCCAAACCACCAGCCTGTTTTTCTAGTGTAGCCATAGCATCCCTCAGAGACTTAACTGTTAGTTAATAGCAATTCAACTGAGAAAAATTATTTTATTTTATTTTTATTTTTGAGAGAGAGAGGGTGCAAGTGAGAGAGGGGCAGAGACAAAGAGAAGGAAAGAGAGAAGTGGAGCTTGAGCTCTGCTCACCCGAAGTGGGACCTCACCTCACCCGATGTGGGGCTCGAACTCATGAACCATGAGATCATGACCTGAGCTGAAGTCAGATGCTATATGACTGAGCCATCCAGGCGCCCTCAACCGAGAACATTAAAAGGTCGAATTGGCTTCAACTGTTCATGAATTGAGCAGTCTCCCAGCTAGTAAATAGAAAGGAGACATGGGGCTCCTGGGTGGCTCAGTCAGTTTAAGTGGCTTCAGCTCAGGTCATGACTTCATGGTTCGGTGTGTGAGTTCGAGCCCCACGTTGGGCTCTGTGCTGACAGCTCAGAGCCTGGAGCCTGCTTTGGATTTTGTGTCTCTGTCTCTCTCTGCCCCTCCCCTGCTCGTGCTCTGTCTTTCAAAAATAAATACTATGGCACAAAAACAGACACACAGACCAATGGAATAGAATAGAAACCCCAGAACTAGACCCACAAACGTATGGCCAACTCATCTTTGACAAAGCAGGAAAGAACATCCAATGGAAAAAAGACAGCCTCTTTAACAAATGGTGCTGGGAGAACTGGACAGCAACATGCAGAAGGTTGAAACTAGACCACTTTCTCACACCATTCACAAAAATAAACTCAATGGATAAAGGACCTAAATGTGAGACAGGAAACCATCAAAACCTTAGAGGAGAAAGCAGGAAAAGACCTCTCTGACCTCAGCCGTAGCAATCTCTTACTTGACACATCCCCAAAGGCAAGGCAATTAAAAGCAAAAGTGAATTACTAGGACCTTATGAAAATAAAAAGCTTCTGCACAGCAAAGGAAACAATCAACAAAACTAAAAGGCAACCAACCGAATGGGAAAAGATATTTGCAAGTGACATATCGGACAAAGGGCTAGTATCCAAAATCTATAAAGAGCTCACCAAACTCCACACCCGAAAAACAAATAACCCAGTGAAGAAATGGGCAGAAAACATGAATAGACACTTCTCTAAAGAAGACATCCAGATGGCCAACAGGCACATGAAAAGATGTTCAGCGTCGCTCCTTATCAGGGAAATACAAATCAAAACCACACTCAGGTATCACCTCATGCCAGTCAGAGTGGCCAAAATGAACAAATCAGGAGACTATAGATGCTGGAGAGGATGTGGAGAAATGGGAACCCTCTTGCACTGTTGGTGGGAATGCAAATTGGTGCAGCCACTCTGGAAAGCAGTTTGGAGGTTCTTCAGAAAATTAAAAATAGACCTACCCTCTGACCCAGCAATAGCACTGCTAGGAATTTACCCAAGGGATACAGGAGTACTGATGCATAGGGGCACTTGTACCCCAATGTTTATAGCAGCACTCTCAACAATAGCCAAATTATGGAAAGAGCCTAAATGTCCATCAACTGATGAATGGATAAAGAAATTGTGGTTTATATACACAATGGAGTACTACGTGGCAATGAGAAAAAATGAAATATGGCCTTTTGTAGCAACGTGGATGGAACTGGAGAGTGTGATGCTAAGTGAAATAAGCCATACAGAGGAAGACAGATACCATATGGTTTCACTCTTATGTGGATCTTGAGAAACTTAACAGGAACCCATAGGGGAGGGGAAGGAAAAAAAAAAAAGAGGTTAGAGTGGGAGAGAGCCAAAGCATAAGAGACTGTTAAAAACTGAGAACAAACTGAGGGTTGATGGGGGGTGGGAGGGAAGGGAGGGTGGGTAATGGGTATTGAGGAGGGCACCTTTTGGGATGAGCACTGGGTGTTGTATGGAAACCAATTTGTCAATAAATTTCATATATAAAAAAAATAAAAAAAATAAAGGCAGTATTGAATGAAAAAAAAATATTAAAAAAAAAAAAAAGAGAGAGACTCTTCCAGCTGCAGAAAGGAAAGGATTTTAAAGGCAGAGTGGAAGAGGAAAAAGGAAATTATTCGTTAAAAATGCATTGCTTTAAGCAAGGTGGCCCTTCTAAGGGGAAAGGAAGTGGTCTTTCAGTGGCTTACCTACTTGTGCTGAGCAGGAAATTCCAGGTTGGCTGATTACAGGTCAAATTTCTGGGAGAAGCTGAACCTGCATTTAGGTTAAGGATTAAGATCTTGGTGGTATTTGGCTTAAGTGACTTCATTTTGGGCCTGCTGTCTTCCTTTTTTTTTTTTTTTTTTAAATGTTTTTATTTATTTTTGAGACAGAGAGAGACAGAGCATGAGCAGGGAAGGGGCAGAGAGAGAGGGAGACACAGAATCGGAAGCAGGCTCCAGGCTCCGAGACATCAGCACAGAGCCCGATGCAGGGCTCGAACTCACAGACTGTGAGATCATGACCTGAGCCGAAGTTGGACGCTCAACCGACTGAGCCACCCAGGCACCCCTTCCTTTTTTAACAGGACCATGAACAGCTGGTAGCAGACAGAAGGACATGATATAAATGCTTACACTTATCCTTTGCTCCTGGATGAGAGGAAGCACAGACTTGCTTGCTCTCCCTCTAAATTTCTCTTTGTGGAGCCGTGAGGATTTTTTCCTCCATTCAACCAATGCTCTGATTCCCTGTCACCAATTCGATTCATTTCATCAGTCTTTTTTTTTTTTTTAATATTTATTTTTGAGACAGAAACAGAGCAGGAGAGGGGGAGGGGCAGAGAAAGAGAGAGACATAGAATCCAAAGCAGGTTCCAGGCTCTGAGCGGTCATCATAGAGCCCCATGTGGGGCTCGAACTCATGGATGTGAGATCATGACCTGAGCCAAAGTTGGGCGCTTAACCGACTGAGCCACCCAGGTGCTCCCAATTCAATTCATTTCAATTCTGACACTGTTGACCTGGAGTTAGCATGAGACCCACAGGTGTGAGGATGCTTCCTACAAGATTGCCCTCACTTCACAGGCACGTCTCAACTGTTACGTTCCCACGTCGCCTGCACTTTTGTTCCACTTGGCTACAAAGTTGAAGGTACTCTCAAAGTTCAATAATTTGCTAGAATGACCCTAGAACTGAGGAAAATTCCATGCTTATTATTGTGGTTTATTATAAGGACACATATGAGCAACCAGATGAAGAGGCACATGAGTGGGAGCGTGAAGGTTGCAGTTGCAGGAGCCTCTGTCACCGTGGGGTTGGAATGTGCCACCCTCTGAGCATGTCGGTGTGTTCATTTCAGAAGCTCTGTGAACTCTGTCGTTTAGAAGCTTTTATGGAAGCTTCATGATATAGGTGTGCTTGATTCCATCACTGGCCATTGGTGATTAAAGTCAGCCTCCAGAGCCTCTCCCCAGAGGTCAGGGAGGGAGGCTGAGGTTGCCAACTCTCTAATCATCGCTTGGTCTTTCAGGTCACCAGCCCCCAACCTGAAGCTGTCTAGGCCCCTCGGCCAAGTCATCTCATTAGCATACCAGAAACACTCATATTACTCAGGAGATCCCAAAGGTTTGGGGAAGTCTGTGCCAGGAACCAGGGACAAAGACCAAATAAGTCTACCACAGGCCACCCCCTGGTCTTTGACCACAGGTCCCTTGTAGCAACAGGACCATAGCTGAAAAGATACTGGCACACTACTAAAGTCCCATTCAGTCAGTGACAATTAGCCCATCATCCTGCTGTATGACAGTGTCTCCCAGGATCGCTCAGGTCTCCTGGTTCCATTTAGTCTCGTCAGGTTCCAGAAGCAGGGATGGTGTCACAGCGTATGGCTCCCTCTCTCAGGCATCTGGTATAATCGAGCTAAGAGGCAGCGTCCTCTCTTGCTCACACCTCTTGGGAGGTGTTAATGTAATGCTGGGTTTCCCTCATTACGTAACTCATTTATCCATTCCTTTACCCTCAGCTGTTGTTTCTATTTCTCTCCATCTATACCCAACTTTCTGCGGTTGGAAGGGACGTTATGTGTAGCTGCTGTGCTGGTCTAGACTGCGGGCAGCAATACATTCTGGCAAGTCCCTCCTCCCCTGTCTTCTCTCGTCCATAGAGGGGAGGGTCACACCCAGACAGAACTCGTGGGCTAACTGACCAGTAGGCAATCTAGCGGCACTCACCGTCAGCCCCAGCTTTGCCAGATGGGGTGAAGGCACAGCCCTCCCATTCGGTCCCTTAGGAAATCTCACATCAAGGTCGAACAATGGAGGTACGGTCGCCTGCTTAGGAGACCTTCCTGTTTCTGGCACTCGTACTTGCATTCCTGTCCTGAGACACTGTAGCGGGTAGGAAGAGGGAATGTTGAGGTGAACTATAGTCATACCAATGTCCTCTCACTTGGGAAGGATTATAGAGTCCACTTACATGCCCCGCCCTCCTGCCCAGATCCATCAAGGAAACAAAACAGACACCTTTTCCCCCTAGCGGGGACACTCCTGATTCCCATGCATGCTGGGTTGGAGCACACTCTGTGAAGGTGTGTGAGCCAGCACTTCATGCCTCTGTGGCCCTATTTTCACAGTATTTCCATTGTCCATTCCAACACTCTGTTAAGCTGTTTCTCTGTCAGTATATCTGTATGCCCATTGTTGGACATTATGGCTTGTAATGTATTTTTTTTAGCGTGAAGAAATGTGACCGAGCATTCCAAACTAGTACAGTGTCTTTTGTTTGTTTTGTCACGTGCACCGAAAGGCATGTATAAAAATGTTCTCAGCGGCACTGTTTATGATTGCCCCAAATGGGAAACAATGTCAGTGTGCCTAACAAGAACATATGTACATGAACTGTAGCACAGCCTTACAATGGACTACCACACAGCCCTGAAAAAGACTGGGCTCTCGCTACACCCTACAGCATGGGTGAACCTCACAGACGTGACACTGAGTGAAGGAAACCAGACACGTGAGAATATGACTTTTTGTATGTGAAGTTGAAGATGAGGACTCATTTGTAGTGCCAGAAGTCAGAAGAGTTGTTACCTCTTGTGGTGGTGTATTGACTGGGAATCTCTCCGAAACCCAAAATGCTCTGCATCTTGCTCTGGGTGGTAGTACATGGGAAGTGCATACGTGTAAAATTTCATCGAGCTGTCCACACAGGATCGATGCTCTCTGTGCATTTTATTAAAAAAAATTTTTTTACATTTATTTATTTATTTTTGAGGGCGACTGAGACAGCACGAGTTGGTGGGGGGCAGAGAGAGATGGGGAGAGAGAGAGAAAAGTCCCAAGCAGGCTCCATGCCATCAGTGCAGAGCCCGACGTGGGGCTCGAAGTCAAGAAACTGTGACACCGTGACCTGAGCCGAAACCAAGAGTCGGATGCTTAACTAACTCAGCCACCCAGGTGCCCCTATTTTTAAAAATTTTTAATTGAATTACAGCTATGTTCTTTTTCTTTTCTTTTTTTTTTTAAATAGCACTCTGGACATTTGCAACTACCACTGAGTAAGCAAAACCCAACCCAGAATGTCTGTTCCTGTCAAGACCCATTTGTAGCCCTCCCTTGGGGTTACTAGTATTGCTCTGACTTGCCAGCTATGTTCAAGGACTTCCTACCACGGAATCTGCCTCCTATCTGTCTGTAGTGTGTGGTTGGCAGTGAGAACAGTTCCTTTTGGTATTTTGGGCCACAAGGATGCAAATAGACTATATGTAGTTTCAGCCTTCTCTGGATTACTGCAGCCCCCAATGTCCCTTTAGTTCACGTACCCAGGGAGCCACCTCAAGAGAGGACATCAAGATACCCACTCATCACTTCCAATCAGCTTCCAAACTTGAAGGTGGTTCTTGTGATGAGCACCAACATGTCCTACGTTATAATGCACCCCTCAAATTCCCATAGTGGTTCGCAGAGGGCTGTGCCCCGTGTGGTTATTCCTTTAACAGACTAAGTTTCCCTTCTGCCTGACCATATGGCCTGGCTGTTGTCCACTGCCCACGAGTTGCTAAATCCAAAACACAGGGGCTTTTATTGTTCAATTTGTATATCACTGCTAGCAAAGCCACACGCAAGTTAGCTCACGGAGCTGACCTGTTTTTAGCTCCCTTGGTCAGAGTGGCGGCCTCCAAACAAGATGTCCATTCGCCTTGGAGCTGCTACCCATAAACCAAGCAGCTTTTCATAGGCTACTTGAGAGCTGTCTCTGGGACCCTGTCCAAGTGATGATAGAATCCAGCACCTCCTCACCAGGTCCCAAGTCAGTCCTACGGGAATAGAGGCTCCCTGCTTGTGCACATATCCTCCTTGCATTTTCCTGGTAGCAGGATCCTGTAGAAACTCTTTTCACTATTTGTTAAACTGTCACCACTATGTATATATGTATTTTTAAATTTACATCCAAGTTAGTTAGCATATAGTGCAATAATGATTTCAGGAGTAGATTCCAGTGATTCATCCCTATGTATAACACCCAGTGCTCATCCCAACAAGTGTCTTCCTTATTGCCCCTTACTTATTTAGCCCACCCCCCACCCACAACCCCTGCAGCAACCTTCAGTTTGTTCTCTGCATTTGAGTCTCTTATGTTTTGTCCCCCTCCCTGTTTTTATATTATTTTTGCCTCCCTTCCCTTAATGTTCATCTGTTTTGTATCTTAAAGTTCTCATATCAGTGAAGTCATATGATATTTGTCTTTCTCTGACTGACTAATTTCGCTTAGCATAATACCCTCCAGTTCCATCCATGTAGCTGCAAATGACAAGATTTCATTCTTTTTGATTGCCGAGTAATACTCCATTGTACATATATACCACATCCTCTTTATCCATTCATCCATCAATGGACATATGGGCTCTTTCCATACTTTGGCTACTGTTGATACTGCTGCTATAAACATGGGGGTGCATGTGCCCCTTAGAAACAGCACACCTGTGTCCCTTGGATAAATGCCTAGTAGTACAATTGCTGGGTTGTAGGGTAGTTCTATTTTTAACTTTTTGAGGAATCTCCATACTGTTTTCCAGAGTGTATGCACCGATTTGCATTCCCACCAGCAGTGCAAAAGAGTTCCTCTTTCTCCGCATCCTTGCCAACATCTGTTGTTGCCTGAGTTGTTAACTTTAGCCATTCTGACTGTTGTGAGGTGGTATCTCATTGTTGTTACTGCTTTTTAATGGAATTCTTCTGGGCATTGTCCTCTCCATTAGAGTGTTTTTCCAACATTAACCAAGACTACATGGATATATCAGGCTCAAGATTATTATATGTCCTTCAGACATAGGGTAGTTTTAATTAATGTTCAGTAAGGGGGACCTGGGTGGCTCAGTCGGTTAAGTGTCCGACTTTGGCTCAGGTCATGATCTCACAGTTGGTGAGTTCCAGCCCCGCATCGGGCTCTGTGCCGACTGCTTAGAGCCTGGAGCCTGCTTCAGATTCTGTGTCTCCCTCTCTGTCTCTCTGCCCTTCCCCTGCTCATGCCATGTCTCACTTTCTCTCTCTCAAAAATAAATAAACTTTGAAAAATTAAAAAAAAATTAATGTCCAGTAGCAAGCTAGTAACTTTGAATGGAAATGCTCTAGTTCACTTTAGTAATCACTGAGAAGCACTCAGAGGCTTCTGCTGTAAGCTCCAGGACCTGCTGCGCATAGTGCTACTGGACAGAGTACGCCTTTGCACTGCACTCCAGCTTGTATTGTATGCTGTTTGAGCTTGGGCAGTCTTATTTTCACGTACCCTATCCAATTAGTATTGCTTATAGGGTGGATTGACATGCCTTCTGCTTTATAGTACTAGATAGAGAAGCGCTCCCCAGTCAGACATAATACCCATTCTCATGAAACATTCAGGCAAAGGAGACAGACTCTTCACTTAAAGATCATTTAAACATTCCAGTCCCACCCCGAATTTCTACCTTCATCCTGTAATCTCTTATTTTTCTGTATTTTTCAATCTAATCATAGGCCACATTAGTGCATCAGGAACAGGTTATCGTGCCGCCTTTGCATGTGGCTCCTGTGTAATGGAGTCCTGGAATCTTCTGCTCTCTATCCCCTGATCGTTTTACCCACTCTTATGTACAAGGCTTTGGATCCCCAGCAAGGGGTCAGGTCAAACTACCTTACCTATCTTGTCAATCTTATCTCAGGTAATTTGCCTGACTGTTCCTGATCAGAGTTTTCATTGTGATCTTTGCTTTCTTACTTTTTAAATTCTTCCAAACTGGGGTAATAAGAGCCATCTTATTTGGGGCTAAAAATATATATATATATATATATATATATATATATATATATATATATATAAATGTTTACTTACTTATTTTGAGAGAAAGAGAGAGAGTGCACAAGTAGGGGAGGAGCAGAGAGTGAGGAAGAGAGAATCCTAAGCAGGCTCCACTCTGTCAGTGCAGAGCCCAATATGGGGCTTGAACTCACGAACTGTGAGATCATGACCTGAACTGAAATCAAGAGCCAGATGCTCAACCAACTGAGCCACCCAGGCGCCCCTTGTTTGGGGGCTTTTTAACGTTGGGGGCAAGCATGGGGTCTCTTTGGTTTACCCAACCTTCCATAGTGCTGTTTTAAGACCTGTATTTTAACTTCATCAATGTTTTATTTATCCCATTGCTTAATAGACATCTGTATTAGGATTCTCCCAGTCAATGGATAAAGAAATTGTGGTTTATATACACAATGGAGTACTATGTGGCAATGAGAAAGAATGAAATATGGCCCTTTGTAGAAATGCGGATGGAACTGGAGAGTGTGATGCTAAGTGAAATAAGCCATACAGAGGAAGACAGATACCATATGTTTTCACTCTTATGTGGATCGTGAGAAACTTAACAGAAACCCATGGGGGAGGGGGAGAAAAAAAAAAGAGGTTAGAGTGGGAGAGAGCCAAAGCATGAGAGACTCTTAAAAACTGAGAACAAACTGAGGGTTGATGGGGGGTGGGAGGGAAGGGGAGGGTGGGTGATGGGTATTGAGGAGGGCACCTTTTGGGATGAGCACTGGGTGTTGTATGGAAACCAATTTGACAATAAATCTCATATATTGGAAAAAAAATGAAAAAAAAAAAAAAAAAAAGGATTCTCCCAGTCAAGTATCTTGGAACCATGTCACCCAATCAAGTTGACACATAAAATATACAAGTCCATACTTTGTCAACTTGCCACTGATAATGCATCTCCTTAAACCGTACTTAATTTCCAAATAAAAGCAATACCAGGGTCATAAGTTTATTTAAAATTATTCAACTATCCTGAATACAGCTGAAAACACACTAGTGTTACTGCCCTTCAGACCCAAAGACACACACTGACAGAAAGTGAAGGGATGGAAAAACATTTACTATGCAAATGGGAATGAAAATTTAAAAAAGCAAGTGTAGCAATACATAGACAAAATACACTTTATTATTTTTTAATTTAATTTAATTTAATTTAATTTAATTTGACTTTTTACTTAAATTTTAGTTAGTTAACATACAGTGCATACAGTCCTAAAACTATTGGTTTTAGGAATAGAATTCAGTGATTCCTCACTTACATATAACACCCAGTGCTCATCACTAGTGCCCTCTTTGATACCCATCCCTTATCTAGCCCATCTCCCCACCTCCTTCCATCAGCCCTCAGTTTGTTCTCTATCATTAAGAGTCTCTTGTGTGGGAATGCAAGCTGGTGCAGCCACTCTGGAAAACAGTATGGAGGTTCCTTAAAACACTAAAAATAGAGCTACCCTACACCCAACAATTGCACTACTAGGCATTTAGCCACAGGATACAGGTGTGCTATTTCGAAGGGACACATGTCCCCCATGTTTATAGCAGCACTATCAACAATAGCCAAAGTATGGAAAGAGCCCAAATGTCCATCGATGGATGAATGGATAAAGAAGATGTGGTATATATATATACAATGGAGTATTACTTGGCAATGAAGAATGAAATCTTGCCATTTGCAGCTATGTGGATGGAACTGGAGGGTATTATGCTAAGCGAAATTAGTCAGAGGAAGACAAAAATCATATGACTTCACTCGTATGAGGACTTTAAGAGGCAAAACAGATGAACATAAGGGAAGGGAAACAAAAATAATATAAAAACAGGGAGGGGGACAAAACAGAAGAGACTCATAAATATGGAGAACAAACTGAGGGTTGCTGGAGGGGTTGTTGGGGGGGGGATGGGCTAAATGAGTAAGGGGTGTTAAGGAATCTACTCCTGGAATCATTGTTTCACTATATGCTAACTAATTTGGATGTAAATTTTAAAAAATAAATAAAATAAATGAAGAGTCTCTTGTGGAAAAATAAGATAAAAACATAGAGGGAGGCAAACCATAGGAGACTCTTGAATACAGAGAACAAACTGAAGGGCGATCAGAGTGGGGGAGGTTAAATGGGTGACAGGCATAAGGAGGGCACTCTTCAGGATGAGTACTGGCTGTCATATGTAAGAGATGAATCACTGGGTTCTACTCCTGAGGCCAAGACTACACTGTATGTTAACTCATTTGAGAATAAAATAAAAAGTAAAACAAAAAATAAATGGATAAAGAACAAGGAATGAGTGAAGTGAAAAAAAAGAGTCTCTCATCTTTTGTTTTTCTCTTTCCTCTTTTTTCCCCTTCTCATATGTTCATCTATTTTATTTTTTTTAAGTTTATTTATTTTGAGAGAGGGAGGGGCAGAGGGAAAGGGAGAGAGATTATCCCAAGCAGACTCTGTGCTGCCAGTGCATAGCCTGATGCAGGGCTCGACTTCACGAACTGTGAGATCATGACCTTAGCCAAAATCAAGAGTCAGACACTCAACCGACTGAGCCAGTCATCTGGTTTATTTCTTAAATTCCACATATAAGTGAAATCATATAGTATTTGTCTTTCTCGACCTGACTTATTTCACTTAACATAATACACTCTAGGTCCATTCACGTCATTGTAAATGAAAAAGAAAAATATTTCATTTTTGATGGCTGAGTAATATTCCATTGTATATATATGCCACCTCTTCTTTATCCATTTATCAGTTGGGCATTTAGGTTCTCTCCATAGTTTGGCTATTGTAGATAATGCTGCTATAAACATCGGGGTGCACGTACCCCTTCGAATCTGTATTTTTGCATCCTTTATGTAAATACCTAATAGTGCCGTTGCAAAATTATAGGGTAGTTCTATTTTTAACTTTTTGAGGAACCTCCATACTGTTTTCCAGGTAGGTACACCGGTTTGCATTTCCACAAGCAGAGTAAGAGGACTCCTCTTTCTCCTATCATGCCAACACCTGTTGTTTCTTTGTTATTAATTCTAGCCATTCTGACAGGTGTGAGGTGGTATCTCATGGTGGTTTTGATTTGTATTTCCCTGATGATGAGTGATATTGAGCATCTTTTCATGTGTCTGATGGCCATCTGTATGTCTTCTTGGACAAGTGTCTATTCATGTCCTCTGCCCATTTCGTAACTGGATTATTTGTCTTTTGGGTGTTGAGTCTGGTAAGTTCCTTATAGATTTTTGATACTAACCCTTTATCCAATATGTCATATGCAAATATCTTATCCCATTATGTAGGCTGCCTTTAATTTTTGTTGATTGTTTCCTTCACTGTGCAGAAGTTTTTAACTTGATGAAGTCCTAATAGTTCATGTTTGCTTTTGTTTCCCTTGCCTCTGTGTCTAGTTAGAAGTTGCTCTGTCTGAGGTCAAAGAGGTTGCTGCCTGTGTTCTCCTCTAGGATTTTGATGGTTTCCTGTCTCACATTCAGGTCTTTCATCCATTTTTAGTTTATTTTTGTGTATGGCATAAGAAAGCGGTCCAGTTATGTTCTGCATGTTGCTGTCCAGTTTTCTCAACACCGTCTGTTGAAAAAACTGTCTTTTTTCCATTGGATAGTCTTTCCTGTTTTGCTGAAGATTAGTTGACCATATATTTGTGGGTCCATTTCTGGGTTCTCTATTCTGTTCCATTGATCTATAAGTTTGTTTTTGTGAGAGTACCATACTGTCTTGATGATTACAGCTTTGTAATATAACTTGAAGTCTGGAATCATGATACCTCCAGCTTTGCTTTTCTTTTTCAGAATTTCTTTGGCTATTCAGGGTCTTTTTTGGTTCTATATAATTTTAGGATTGTTTTTTCTATTTTTGTGAATAATGCTGGTGATGTTTTGATAGGGATCACATTAAATGTGTAGATTGCTTTGGGTAGTATAGACATTTTAACAATGTTTGTACTTCTAATCCATGAGCATGGACTGTTTTTCCATTTCTTTATGTCCTCTTCAATTTTTTTCATAAGTGTTCTGTAGTTTAAGAGTTCAGATATTTTCCCTTTTGGGTTAGGTATCTTATGGTTTTTGGTGTAATTATAAATGGGATCGATTTCTTGATTTCTCTTTCTGATGCTTCATTACTTGTGTATAGAAACACAACAGTGGGGTGCTGGGTGGCTCAGCCAGTTAAGCGTCCAACTCTTGATTTAGGCTCAGTCATGATCTTATGGTTGTGAGATCAAGCCCTGTGTTGGGTTCTGTGTGAGCATGTAGCCTTCTTGGGATTCTCTTTCCTCTCTCTCTCTCTCTCTCTCTCTCTCTCTCCCTCTGCTCCTCTCCCCTGCTAGCACTTTCTCTCCCTAAAAGAAAAAAAAAACCCAAAAAACAAAACAAAAAAAGAAATGCATCATATTTCTACACATTGATTTTACATCTTGTGACTGCTGAATTCTAGCAATTTTTGGTGGAGTCTTTCAGGTTTTCTACATGGAGTATCATGTCATCTGTAAATAGTGAAAATTTGACTTCTTCCTTGCTGATTTGGATGCCTCTTTCTTTCTTTCTTTCTTTCTTTCTTTCTTTCTTTCTTTCTTTCATGTTTTTTTTCAATATATGAAGTTTATTGTCAAATTGGTTTCCATACAACACCCAGTGCTCATCCCAAAAGGTGCCCTCCTCAATACCCATCACCCACCCTCCCCTCCCTCCCACCCCCCATCAACCCTCAGTTTGTTCTCAGTTTTTAAGAGTCTCTTATGCTTTGGCTCTCTCCCACTCTAACCTCTTTTTTTTTTCTCCCCCTCCCCCATGGGTTTCTGTTAAGTTTCTCACGATCCACATAAGAGTGAAAACATATGGTATCTGTCTTCCTCTGTATGGCTTATTTCACTTAGCATCACACTCTCCAGTTCCATCCGCATTTCTACAAAGGGCCATATTTCATTCTTTCTCATTGCCACATAGTACTCCATTGTGTATATAAACCACAATTTCTTTATCCATTCATCAGTTGATGGACATTTAGGCTCTTTCCATAATTTGGCTATTGTTGAGAGTGCTGCTATAAACATTGGGGTACAAGTGCCCCCATGCATCAGCACTCCTGTATCCCTTGGGTAAATTCCTAGCAGTGCTACTGCTGGGTCATAGGATAGGTCTATTTTTAATTTTCTGAGGAACCTCCACACTGTTTTCCAGAGTGGCTGCACCAGTTTGCATTCCCACCAACAGTGCAAGAGGGTTCCCGTTTCTCCACATCCTCTCCAGCATCTTTCTTTCTTTCTTTCTTTCTTTCTTTCTTTCTTTCTTTTTCTTTCTTTCTTTCTTTCTTTCTTTCTTTCTTTCTTTCTTTCTTTCTTTCTTTCTTTCTTTCTTTCTTGTCTTATTGCTGAGGCTAAGACTTCCAGTACTATCTTAAATTGTAATGGTGAAAGTGGACATCCCTGTCTTATTCCTGACTGTAGAGGAACTGTAGAGACTGTTTATCCCCATTGAGGATGATATTATCTGTGGGTTTTTTGTATATGAACTTTATGATGTTGAGGTATGTTCCATCTATACTTTCTTTGTTGAAGGTTTTTTCTCAAGAATGGATGCTGTGCAAGCGCCTGGGTGGCTCAGTCAGTTAAGCTTCAACTTTGGCTCAGCTCACGATCTTGCAGTTTATGAGTTCAATCTCCGCATCAGGCTCTGTACTGACAGTGTAGAGCCTGGAGCCTGCTTCGGATTCTGTGTCTCCCTCTCTCTCTGCCACTTCCCTGCTCACACTCTTTCTCTCAAAAATGAATAAGCAGTAAAATATATTTAAAAAAAAGGAATGGAGGGGCGCCTGGGTGGCGCAGTCGGTTAAGCGTCCGATTTCAGCCAGGTCACGATCTCGCAGTCCGTGAGTTCGAGCCCCGCGTCGGGCTCTGAGCTGATGGCTCAGAGCCTGGAGCCTGTTTCCGATTCTGTGTCTCCCTCTCTCTCTGCCCCTCCCCCGTTCATGCTCTGTCTCTCTCTGTCCCAAAAATAAATAAACGTTGAAAAAAAATTTAAAAAAAAAAATAAAAAAAGGAATGGATACTGTATTTTGTCAAATGCCTTTTCTGAATCTATTGACAGCATCATATGGTTCTTATCCTTTCTTTTATTAATGTGGTGCATCACATTGATTGATTTGTGAATATTGAACCACCTCTGCACCCCAGGAGTAAATCCTACTTGATCATGGTGAGTAATTCTTTTAATGTTGGATTCAATTTGCTAGTATCTTGCTGAGAACTTTTGCATCCATGTTTATCATGGATATTGATCTGAAATTCTCCTTTGTAGTGGGGTTTTTGTCTGGTTTTGGAATCAATATAATGCTGTCCTCATAAAAGGTGTTTGGAAGTTTTCCTTCCATTTCTATTTTTTGGAACCGTTTGAGAAAAATAGGTATTAACTCTTCTTTAAATGTCTGGTAGAATTCCCCCGGGAGGCCATGTGGTCTTGGACTATTGTTTGTTGGGTAATTTGTGATTAATGATCAATATCTTTGATGGTTATGGGTTTGATCAAATTTTCTTCTTGTTTCAGTTGTGGTAGTTTGTATGTTTCTAGGAATATATCCATTTCTTCCAGATTGCCCAATTTGTTGGTGCATAAATTTTCCTCGTATTCTCTTGTGATTGTATTTCTGTGGTGTTGGATGTGATCTCTCCTCTTTCATTCATGGTTTTGTTTATTTGGGTCCTTTCTCTCTCTCATAAGTCTGACTAGGGGTTTATCAATTTTATTAATTCTTTTAGCCCCTAGAGTGAAAGCTTCAGGACATGTGTTTACCTTACACCCAGTCACTCCTCAGGACACTCTTCAGAAGCTGGTCTGTGCTGCGATCTATTCACCTCCTGAACACTGCTGGTTCAGAGTTTCCTGGGTACCTGAAGGGTGTTACACCAGTATGGAACTCAGTATGGAAAACTGTAATCCTTAAATTTCTGTATGATTTAACTTTCTTCTTTATAAGTCTTGGCTTTATAGTAATAAAATTATTTTAATTAAAAAATAATTCTTCCAGAGAACCAGCTCTTAGTTTCATTGATCTGTTCTACTCTTTGTTTGCTTCTATATCACTTATTTTTCTCCTAATCTTTATTATTTCCTCTTTTTCTGCTGGCTCTACACTTTATTTGCTCTTCTTTTTCTAGCTCCTTTAGGTGTAAAGTTAGGTTGCGTTTTGCTTCTTGAGGGAGGCCTTATTGCAATATACTTCCCTCTTAGGACCACCTATGCTGCATCCCAAAGGTTTTGGACTGTCATGTTTTCATTTTCACTTGCTTCCATGTATTTTTAAAATTTCTTCTTTAATTTCTTGGTTAACCCATTCATTCTTTAGTAGGATATTCTTTAATCTCTATGTATTTGTGGTCTTTCTAAATTTTTTCTTGTGGTTGACTTCAAGTTTCATAGTGTTGTGGTCTGAAAATGTGCATGGTATGATCTTAATCTTTTGTACTTGTTGAGGGCTGATTTGTGACCCAGTATGTGATCTATTCTGGAGAATGTTCTTTGTGCACTCGAAAAGAATGTGTATTCTGCTGCTTTAGGATGGAATGTTCTGAATATATCTGTTAGGTCCATCCAGTCCAGGGTGTCATTCAAAGCCATTGTTTCCTTGTTGATCTTCTACTTGGGTGATCTGTCCATTGTTGTAAGTGGGATGTTAAAGTCCCTTACTATTATTGTGTTATTATCAATGAGATTTTCAATGGTTAGTATTAATTGATTTATATATTTGGGTGTTCCAAGTTAGGGGGCATAATATTTATAATTATTAGATCTTCTTGATGGATAGACCCTTTAATTATGATATAGTGCCCTTCTTCATCTCTTGTTACAATTTCTGTTTTAAAATCTAGTTTGTCTGATATCAGTACAGCTACTCTGGCTTTCTTTTGATGTCTGTTAACATGATAGATGGTTCTCCATCTCCTCAGTTTCAATTTGTAGGTGTCTTTAGGTCTAAAATGAGTCTCTTGTAGGTAGCATATAGATGGATCTTGTATTTTTTATCCATTCTGATACCCTATGTTTTTTGATTGGTACATTTAGTCCACTTATATTCAGAGTAATTATTGATAGATATGAACTTAGCCACTGCCATACGGTGTTTCTGGTGATGTTTTCTGTTCCTTTCTAGCCTTTGTTGCTTTTGGTCTTTCTTTCCCACTCAAAGCATCCTCTTTTCCCTTTAACATGTCTTGCAGAGCTGGTTTAGTGATCACAAACTCCTTTAGATTTTGTTTGTCCGAGAATCTGTTTATCTCTCCTATTCTAAATGACAGCCTTGCTGGATAAAGTATTCTTGGCTGCATGTTTTCCCCATTCAGCACCTTGAATATATCATGGCACCCCCTTCTGGCCTGCCAAGTTTCTGTGAACAGACCTACTGCAAATCTGATTTGTC
Source organism: Prionailurus viverrinus (assembly GCF_022837055.1). Taxonomy (NCBI): domain Eukaryota; kingdom Metazoa; phylum Chordata; class Mammalia; order Carnivora; family Felidae; genus Prionailurus; species Prionailurus viverrinus. The sequence continues at coordinate 30,185,223 of NC_062565.1, read as the reverse complement.
TTTTCTTGTAGGTTAATGACTTTTTTCTATTGCTGCTTTCAGGATTCTTTTCTTGTCTGTGTATTTTGTGAATTTGACTATGATATGTCTTGGTGTGGGCCAGCTTTTATTCATTTTGATGGGAGTTCTCTGTGCTTCTTGAATTTTGATGTCTGTTTTCTTCCCCAGATTAGGGAACTTTTCAGCTATCATTGCTCAAATAAACCTTCTCCCCCCTTTCATTCTGTTCTTCTTCAGGGACTCCTATGATACCAATATTAATACATCTTAAGGGATCACTGAGTTCCCTAAGTCTACATTCATGATCTAATACTTGTCTTTACCTCTTCTTTTCAGCTTCATTATTTTCCATAATTTTTCTTCTATATCACTGATTTTTTCCTCTGCTTCGTCCATCCTCGTTGTAATTGCGTCCAGTCAGTTTTGCATATCAGGTATAGTACTTTTTATTTTGGCCTGAGTAGTTTTTAGTTATTTTATCTCTTCAGTAAGGGACTGTCTAGTGTTTTCTATGCTTTTTCAAGGCCAGCTAGTATCTTTATGATTGTTGTTTTCAATTCTAGTTCAGGCATCTTATATCAGTTTTCATTAAACCCCTGGCCATTACTTCTCCCTGTTCTTTCTTTTGGGGTGAATCCCTCCATCTTGTCATTTTTTCTAGGTCACTTCTTTTTTGTGTGAATGTTAGGAAAGTCTGTTATATTCCTGCTCTGAGAATAGTGGCTATATTAAGAAGAGGTCTTATACCGTCTTGGGCCTGGTGCTTCAGGAGGTGTTTCAGATTGTGCATTCTGCTGTTGTGTTTTGGCTGTTCCTTCCCTCAAGTCAGTCCTCTGCAGAGTTTCTTTTTGCCTGTGTGTGGGGTGTTTGGACCTTGTCCACTGTGTGGCAAATTTTAACCAGGTATGTTTTGGTCTGCTTGGTAGAAGAAGCTAGATACTGTTTTCCCTAGAGCTGAAGCTTTGAAACACTCTATGATCATAGACTTGGTGCATGCCAGGGGTTTGTGCTGGTATTCTGGGGGAGGGTCCTGCTGCACTGATTCTCTGGTGGACATGCCCTTCGTGGAAATGCACCTGCAGGACACAGGGGGATGGGGCTTTGTGTAAGCCTTCACTGGGGGGTACTGTGTTGCTCACTGAAGTCAGTCAGTGCTGATGGGGGGGGGATGGCATCGTTCTGTTCTCTCCTCCAGGGAGCAGGGAGTTCACGCCTGCCAGTCTTCAGAAAGCCCCCACAGAAAAGCACACAATGACCCCTCTTGTGTCCCTGGTTTCCATCAGATCTCTGCCTTCACCCTGTCTGTGTCTAAGCTGTCTGTCTACCAGGCTGCACAGTACTCCCATGTTTCATCTCAGGCATGCAGCCGGGTTTCAAAACTCCAGATTTTAAGGATCCGTACAGCTCAGACTCATACTGAGCCTCTGAGGGAGGATCTTGCCACACTGTGATCTGTGCTGGTTTGTCCCAGAAAACAGTTGCATGAATGCACAGAGGTTTGGCATTTATGGTAAGGTGCAGCAAAAAGCTGGTACCAAGGTTTGCTGCCTTCAACTGGTGTCTTTGTTCCTATGCTAGTGAACAGGGCAGCACTTTGGTGGTGCTAGTTCTTTTGTCCTTGGAGATGCCATGCCACTACTCCCAAATACACTCCTAGAAAGGCAACTGTTTCAACCTGAGCGATCCAAGGGATCCTCAGACTACACTGTCTGCTCCTGGGTCTCCACCCTCCTTCCCTTCCAGAGCACTACTGAGCCTGCCAGGCAAGACCCCAGTGATGGTGCAGATTTCTAAAACCTCAGAATTCGAGCTCCACTGCTTATAAAAACTTGCAATAGTGAGCCCCTCTCCTTTGGTTTTGGGGAAGTGTTTTTCTTGTGCAATCCCCTGCGCGTGCTTCCTCTCTCTCTCTGTCTGGCTCCTCTCTTTGTGACCAGGACTCTCTCCCCTCTACAACACCTGAAATTCTCCCCCCATCCCATCAACTTTCCATAGCTCCTATCTTCCATGATGTGCTGTTTTTCTGCCTCTGGTTGTGTAGTCTTTAGATTAATTTCTTGGGTGTTCAGAATGATTTGATCTTTATCTAGCTGTGTTCAAGGGATAAGGTAAGCTTAGGGTTGCCCCTACTCCTCTCCCATCTTAACTCCTTCTCTTGCAAATTATATATCTGATAAGGGGTTAATACCCCAAAGATATAATTAACGCATACTGTTTAACATCAAACCTCCCAAACAATATGATTAAAAAATGGGCAGAAGATGGGGCATCTGAGTGGCTCAGTCAGTTAAGCATCCAACTTCAGTTCAGGTCATGATCTCATGGTTCAGGAGTTAGAGCCCCGCGTTGAGTTCTGTGCTGACAGCTCAGAGCTTGGAGCCTGCTTCAGATTCTGTGTCTTCTTCTCTCTCTGCCCCTCCCCAACCTGCACTCTCTCTCTCTCTCTCTCTCTCTCTCTCTCTCAAAAAGTAACTAAACATTAAGAAAATTTAAAAAAATGGGCAGAGGATTTGAATAGACATTTTCCCATTGAAGCAGGCAAATAGCCAACACACAAATGAAAAGATGTTCAAAATCACTACTCATCAGGGAAATGCAAATCAAAACCACAATGAGATATCACCTCACACCTGTCAGAATGGCCAACATTAACAACTCAGGCAACAACAGATGTTGGCAAAGATGCAGAGAAAGAGGATCTCTTTTGCATTGCTGGTGGGAATGCAAACTGGTGCAGCCACTCTGGAAAAGAGTATGGAGGTTCCTCAAAAAATCAAAAATAGAATTATCCTATGACTCAGCAATTGCACTACTAGGTATTTATCCAAGGGATACAGGTATGCTGTTTTGAAGGGGCACTGCTATAAACCAAAGTAGTCCTAAGAGGAAAGTATATTGCAACACAGGTCTTACTCAAGAAGAAAGAAAAGCCTCAAATACACAACCTAACCTTATACCTAAAGGAGTTAGAAAAGGAACAGAAAGCAAAGCCTAAAGCCAGCAGAAGGGAAATAATAAAGACTAGAGCAGAAATAAACAATATAGAAACAAACAAAACAAAATAAAACAACAACAAAATAACAGAAACAGATCAATGAAACTAAGCTGGTTATTCAAAAAAATTAATAAAATTGACAACCCCCTAGCTAGACTTATCAAAAAGAAGAGATATAACCCAAATAAATAAAATTGTGAATGAAAGAGGAGAGATAACATCCAACACCATGGAAATGCAAACAATTATAAGACAATATTATGAACAATTATATGCCAACAAACTGGGAAATATGAAAGAAATGGATAAATTCCTAGAAACATACAACCTGCAAAAAAACTGAAACAAGAAGAAGTAGAAAATTTGAACAGATGCATAATTAGCAAATAAATTGAATCAGTAATCAAAAATTTCCCAAAAAACAACAGTCCAGGGCCAGATAGCTTCCTAGGGGAATTTTACCAAACATTTAAAGAAGAGTTAATACCTATTCTTCTCAAACTGTTCCAAAAAATAGAAATGAAAGGAAAACTTCCAAACTCATTCTACAAGCTTAGCATTACCTTAATTCCAAAACCAGACAAAGACCCCACTAAAAAGGAGAATTATAGACCAATATCCCTGATGAAACTGGATGCAAAAATTTTCAACAAAACACTAGCAAATTGAATTCAACAGTACCTTAAAAGAATTATTCACAGGGGCGCCTGGGTGGCTCAGTCGGTTGAGCGTCCGACTTCGGCTCAGGTCATGATCTCACGGTCCGTGAGTTCAAGCCCTGCGTCGGGCTCTGTGCTGACTGCTCAGAGCCTGGAGCCTGTTTCAGATTCTGTGTCTCCCTCTCTCTCTGACCCTCCCCCGTTCATGATCTGTCTCTCTCTGTCTCAAAAATAAATAAACATTAAAAAATTAAAAAAAAAAAGAATTATTCACAATGACCCAGTGGAACTTATTCCTGGGCTGCAGGGCTGGTTCAATATTTGCAAATCCATCAAGGTGATACACTCATTAATAAAAGCAAAGAACAATATGATCTCAATAGATGCAGAAAAAGCATTTGACAAAATACGCCATCCTTTCTTGATAAAAACCCTCAAGAAAACAGGGATAGGAGGAACATACTTCAACATCATAAAGGCCATATATGAAAGACCCATTTGGAATTCTCTGTCTCTCTCTCTGCCTCTCCCCCACTCACTTTCTCTCTCAAAATAAATAAACAACAACAAAAATATTCTCTCTTTCCCTCTGCCCCCTCCCCAACTCGTGCAAGCACTGTCTCTAAAATTAAAATAAATCTTAAAAATAAAATACAACTAAGGGGCACCTGGGTGGCTCAGTTGATGAAGCATCTGACTTCAGCTCAGGTCATGATCTTGAGGTTCATGAGTTCTAGCCCTGAGTCAGGCTCTGTGCTGACACCTCAGAACCTGGAGCCTGCTTCGGATTCTGTGTCTCCCTCTCTCTCTGCCCCTCCGCTGCTTGCACCTCTGTCTCTGTCTCTGTCTCTCTGTCTCAAAAATAAATAAAACATTTTTAAAAATCTAATAAAAAATAAAAACACAACTATGAATCCTCTATTTTATTCCCCCTTTGCTTCTTTGTTTTGTTTTTTAAATTTCACATATGAGTGAAATCAATAAACAAAGAGAAAAAGGGAGAGAGAGAGAAACAAAGAAATAGACTGTTAACTATACAGAACAGACTGATGGTTACCAGAGGGGAAGCCGGTGGGGGGATGGGTGAAATAGTTCGTGGGGATTAAGAATTACACTTGTGATGAGCACAGAGTGATGTATAGAATTGTTGAATCACTGTATTGTACACTTGAAACTAATATTACACAGTATATTAACTAAGTAGAATTTAAAACTTAAAAAAATTTTTTTAATATTTATTTATTTTTGAGAGAGAGAGAGAGAGAGAGAGAGAGAGACAGAGTGTGAGATGGGGAGAGAAAGAGAAAGATACAGAATCCAAAGCAGCCTCCAGGCGCTGAACTGTCAGCACTTAGCCAACGTGGGGCTTGAACTCACAAGCTACAAGATAATGACCTGAGCTGAAGTTGGATGCTTAACTGAGTGAGCTACACAGGTGCCCCTAAATTAAAACTTAAAAAAAAAACAACCATAAAAGAGACACAATATATATATATATATATATATATATATATATATATATATAATGTGCAACAACTTAGGAGCTTTATGAGTCTGATTGCAATATTCTTAGACACATTTCTACACCAAGGGGCTAACTAAAATCACCACAACCAGAGCGAGGCCAGTGAACGAAGCTGAGTGGATCGCAGGTCACGAGTCTCCCTATCTCCCATGGGCAGGACAGCGTCTTCTCTAGACTCTGGTTTGGAGCTTCCTCTGGAGGCCTCAGAATCCAACCCTGACCCTCCACCCAGGGAGACCCCGCAGGGATTCCTCCACTGTTGAATTGGAAACTGGTTGTGACCAATCACCACCCCCCATCATTGAGGCAGGCAGGCAGGGGGTGCTTCAAGGGAGTGGGACTATGTGCAGGGCTGACTTTGGGGGCATGGTCTGGGTCTCACCTTCCAGGTGACCTATGGTTGCCCGGTGGGTTCGTGGGTTCTTATGGACCCCTGCTCAGTAGACATTGGCAGTTTGCCTACAACTGTGCCTGAATGAGGACCTGTGTTCCTGAACCGTGGCGGACACACACAGGTCACCTGCCACAAGTGGCAGGCGGCCAGTGTGGCGGAGCATCAGAGGAACTACCTGGAGGTCACGTGCATGCGTGGTATAGGCTCCGTAGGTACCTGGAGAAAGGGAAGGAGAGGTTGCAGCGCGCAGTTGGGAGGGTCACCTCAGCACTTCTGCGATCTCTCCAGAGACTAGGGCTGTGCTCCCTGGAAGAGGGGAGGAAAATGGAATAGATGCCCGAATACCATAGGTCAGGAGTCGAGGGATTAAGCCTTGGCTGTTCAGATCCTCTGCCAGAAGAGTGACTAACTAGCCTAGAGGTCCAGCTCTTCTCTCAGAAACAATGAAGGGATCCAGTCCCCCAGGGATGGAGGAAGAAACCATCCATCCCTGCAATAACCAACTAGCAATACCCTCTGGTTCTCTGTTAGCAGCTTTAAGAATTGTGGGGGACTTTCTCTCTCAGGCCTTGTTCTCTGCCCCATGTACTATGTGTTTGAACTTTTCTGAGTCACTCTGCTTCCACCCAGGTCAGAAGCAGAAATCCTTTTCTTCCCTCAGAGAGCTATAGCGTCCTAGTCTGTCCTGTCTTGTCTTCATCCTAGAACTTTTCAAGGAATAAGAAATGATCTCAGGTCCCTGTGTCCAGGCTGGCATCTGGGTTTTGTGCTCCCTTCCCCCACTTCAGTTGCCACATCCATTCTCAGGATAGTCACATGAATGCTGCTGGTGTGACCTATGACCAAAGCAAATTTTTTTTTTAATTTTCTGAGCCTTTTTCTCAGATTCCCCAAAGACACACATGACCTACCACCCCCTCTGACATGAGGTGACCCTGAGGTTCTGGGCCTTGGGCTACCCTGCAGAGATTACTCTGACCTGGCAGCATGACAGGGAGGACCACACCTGGACACAGCACTTGTGGACACCAGACTTTTGGGGGATGGGACCTTCCAGAAGGGGGCAGCTATGGTGGTGCCTTCTGGAGAGGAGCAGAGATACATGTGCCACAGGCAGCATGGTGGAACTGCCTAAGCCCCTCATGCTGAGACAGGATAAGGGGGGAGACCTGGACATAGACCCTCTTCTCAGAGGAATCAGGAGCTCTTGTGGAGAACTCCAGCAGGGTGGGGGCTGATTCCTGGGGTCAGGGCCCTCACCTTCCTTCCCCTCCCCAAAGTCACTTCTCAGCCCTCCATCCCCATCATGGGCATCATTGCTGGTCTGGTTCTCCTTGGAGCTGTGGTCTGGCATTGAGATCTGGAGGAAGAAGAGCCCAGGTAGGGAAGAGGTGGGAGGATCTGAGTTTTCTGACTCCACTGAAGGGTTTCAAGTCCAGGTGGCAGATTGTCCTGCTTTGTTAATAAGAAGTACCATCCACATGCATGTGCTTGCTCATTTTGGAGCTGACTGATGACACTCACACTTTTAGTAAATCACATGTGAAAGTGAAGGGCAAATTTTCACCCTAATGAATCTGATGATGGGGACCTGATTCCCAACAGTCATAGGACAGAAGGGAATTCCCCTGCTGAGGACAGACTCCAGAAGTGCAGTTGGTCTGGTCCACACACATGTACTTTTCTTATGTTTTCTGATCCTGCCTTGGGTATGGTTAAGAGTTCTGGAAACTTTCCTGGGATCCAGGACTAGGGAGATTCCTTTAGGACATCATAGCTTTCTCCCTGGCCTCTGTCATGATGTCTTCTTCCCACAGGAGGAAAAGGACTGAGCTACTCTCATGCTGCATGTAAGTATGAAGGGGGTGATCCCAGAAACCCTGGGATAGTGTAGACAGGACCCCATGGGGAGCTCACCCCCCACCATAGCTCCTCCTTTAGTCTCATTTCCCATGGCTCTGATCATGTCCTGTTTGTTCTACCCCAGGTGATGACGGTGCCCAGGGCTCTGATGTGTCTCTCACAACTCCTAAAGGTAAGGCCCTGGGAGACCTGAAGTGTGGGGTTGAGCAGAGGGGGCACGACTGGGTTATGGGGATTCTTTGAGTGGGACATTTTGAGCATATGGTGGGCTGCTCATAATGTCACCACTTAAAGCGACTGACTTGAATTTGTTCATGATTATTTTCTTTCACAGTGTGAGCCAGCCACCTTGTGGGGGACTAAGTAATACAAGGTTAGTTCTCAATCCCACTCCCCATTGTGACTTCAGGAATCTCTGACTGCACTTTCTTTCTGCAAAGTGTGTCTGAATGTGACTTAGCATAATGAGAGGAGGTGGAGAGACTGGCCCAACACGCTGCCCACCACGACACCTCCCCACATTGACCTTTGCCCCTTTCTAATCTACTTTCTTGTTCTAGCAGAGGCAGGACTAGATGTCTCTATCTCTGTCTTAACTTCACATTGCACTGAGTTGCAACATTTTTTATATTGAAAATAGGAATCTGAATATAAATTTGGTTTTTTTTTCCACATTCTTATCATGGGGGGGTTGCTTGATGGGTTATTTAAAAGAGATGATTCCTTACATTTGAGAAAAGAAATAAATGGAAGCACCGAGAACCTTCCAGAATACACACGTTTGCTGTCCTTCGTCTGTTGCATGTGGTTACAGGAGAGGCTGTGAGGCACCAGCATGGATGGGACTGTGACCAGTTGGTGCTCAGTGCATTTTGGGCTTTGACATGGTCACTTCTAAGCAGAGTCATTTTCTCTGCTCCTTTGTCCTTGTCTCTTCAGTGGAACTTTGTCCCACCAGGATCTGTGATGACAGGGACTGGGACATCACCCAGGCCTGTGCTGTGTCCAGGACAGAGATAGTTTATGTGGCCAGGTCAGCCTAAGGTCAGGCTTGGGTTAGGCCCTCAGCCCCCATCTTTGAATTTTTGATTTTTTTTCCTTTGTTTCCTTAAAGGATTGTGCCCATTCCTGCTCTTATTTTGAGCAATGGGGAACACTTATAGACTGTGTGGTTATGAGAGATCCAAACACCAAGAGCTCCTGAGGCTTTGGGTTTGTCACATATGCCACTGTGGAGAAGGTGGATGCAGCCATGAATGCAAGACCACACAAGTTGGATGTAAGAGTTGTAGAACCAAAGAGGGCTGTCTCCAGAGAAGATTCTCAAAGACCTGGTGCTCACTTAACTGTGAAAAAGATTTTTGTCAGTGGCATTAAAGAAGATACTGAAGGACATCATGTAAGAGATTATTTTGAACAGTATGGGAAAATTGAAGTGATTGAAATCATGACTGACCGAGGCAGTGGCAAAAAGAGAGACTTTGCTTTTGTAACGTTTGATGACCATGACTCAGTAGACAAGACTGTCTACAACACCATACTGCGAATGGTCACAACTGTGAAGTAAGGAAAGCTCTATCTTTTTTTTTTTTTTAATTTTTTTTTCAACGTTTATTTATTTTTGGGACAGAGAGAGACAGAGCATGAACGGGGGAGGGGCAGAGAGAGAGGGAGACACAGAATCGGAAACAGGCTCCAGGCTCTGAGCCATCAGCCCAGAGCCTGACGCGGGGCTCGAACTCACGGACCGCGAGATCGTGACCTGGCTGAAGTCGGATGCTTAACCGACTGCGCCACCCAGGCGCCCCAGGAAAGCTCTATCTAAGCAAGAGATGGCTGGTACTTCATCCAGCAAGGAGATCGAAGTGGTTCTGGAAACTTTGGTGGTGGTCATGGAGGTGGTTTTGGTGGGAATGACAACCTGATAGTCTGTTATAGGATCCAGCTCTTGTCTACACCAGTTTATACTTACAAATAAGTGGAGTGGCATTGTAGGCCAGTGAAGTGACTACTCAAAATGTCTTTTCCCTGTGTTTGTTCTTACTAGATTTTAAAGATCCAGTCTGTGCACTGACATTTTATATTAATTTTTTATACTTCCTCATACTTGGATATATTTCTAAGGAAAGGATCCCTAACATTTATCCAGTTTTTTTTGTTGTTGTTTATTTATTTTTGAAAGAGAGAGAGAGAGAGAGAGCGTGCACAAACGGGGGAGGGGCAGAGATAGAAGTGGGACAGGGTATCTGAAGTGGGCTCTGCAACTGACAGCAGTGAGCCCGAGGAGGGGCTTAAACTCTTGAGCCATGATACCATGACTTGAGCCGAAGTGGTACACTCAACCAACTGAGCCACCCGGGTGCCCCTAACATTTATCAGTTTTTATGTAACACCTCCAAAAAGCTTTTTTTTTTTTTAAAATCTAGTTTCTTAGTTTAAAGATAGTTCTACTCAAATGTGGTCTACAAATAGCTGATCAGCAAATTGTTTAGTAGACTCAAGGGAATAATATAAATCCTTATATTTTGCTTATAAGGAAACCTTTGTAGAGCTTTCCAGTTTACTCTCACTCTCCAGTTCTCATGGTGGGCTGGTAACAAAACATTGTAGACTGGTATAGACTAGCGTTGGCTCACAGACTACAAATAGCTTTAGTTTAGATGGACTTGCTTCCTAGCACCTGTCCTGGTCAGGTAAATACTAGTTATTATCATTATTTAAAAAAATTTTTTAACGTTTATTTATTATTGAGAGACAGAGAGGCACAGAGCATGAGCAGGGGAGGGGCCGAGGGATGGAGAGACACAGAATCTGAAGCAGGCTCTGTGCTCTGAGTCGTCAGCACAGAGCCTGATGTGGGGCTCAAATTCACAAACCGCGAGATCATGACCTGAGCCAAAGTCGGACACTTAACTGACTGAGCCACCCAGGCGCCCCAAATACTAGTTATTATTAAGAAGTTAATGAGGTTCCATTTTCAGTAATGTGGTCTTTTTTAATTGCAGTATAGTTGACACACACTGTAACATTAGTTTCATGTGTACAACATAGTGATTTGACAACTCTACGTGATGCTATGCTCACCACAATGTATAGCTACCATCTGTTATCATACAATGCTATAACAATACCACTGACTATATTCTCTACGCTGTAGCTTTCACCCCTGTGACTTAAATAAAAGCCTGTACCTCACAGTTCCCCTTCACCCATTTTGCCCTTCCCCCACTTACCTCCCCCTGACAACCATCAATTTGTTCTCTATGAGTCTGTTTCTACTTTTGTTTGTGTTTCTTCATTTGTTCTGTTTTTTAGATTTCACAGGTAAGTGAAATCATATGGTATTTTTCTTTTTCTGCCTGACTTATTTCACTTAACATAAGTCCATCCATGTTGCCAAAATGGCAAGATTTCACAATTTTATGGCTAAGTAATATTCCACTGCATATATACTCCACATCTTCCTTATTCATTCATCCATTGATGGACACTTAGGCTGTTTCCATATCTTAGCTATTGTAAATAATGCTACAATAAATATAGGAGTGCATGTATCCCTTTGAATTAGCGTTTTTGCTTTTTCAGGTAAATACCCAGTAGTGGAATTATTGGATCATATGATATTCCTATTTTTAATTTTTCCACAATGGTTGTACCAGCTTACATTCCCACCAACAGTGTACAAGGGTTCCTTTTTCCCCACATCCTCACCAACACTTGTTATTTCCTGTCTTTTTTATTTGAGCCATTCTGACAGGTATGATATCTCACTGTGGTTTTGTTTCTTTTTTTTTTATTTATTTTTTTAATTTACATGCAAGTGAGTTAGCATATAGTGCAACAATGTTTTCAAGAGTATATTCCTTAATGCCCCTTACCCATTTAGCCCATCCCCCCCCACAATCCTTCCAGTAACCCTCTATTTGTTCTCCATATTTAAGAGTCTTTTATGTTTTGTCTCCCTCTTTGTTTTTATATTTTTGCTTCCCTTCCCTTATGTTCATCTATTCTGTGTCTTAAAATTCTCATATGAGTGAAATCATATGATATTTGTCTTACCCTGACTGACTAATTTTGCTTAGCATAATACCCTCTAGTTCCATCCACCCAGTTGCAAATGGCAATATTTCATTCTTTTTGATTGCCAAGTAATACTCCATTGTATATATATACCATGTCTTCTTTATCCCTTCATCCACTGATGGACATTTAGGCTCTTTCCATACTTTGGCTATTGTTGATAGTGCTGTTATAAACCCATTTTTTCCTTGTTGATCTTCTGTTTAGGTTATCTGTCCATTGCTACAAGTGGGGTGTGAAAGTCCCCTACTATTATTATATTGCTATTAGTGGGCTTCTTTAAGATTTTTATTAATTGAGGGTGCCTGGATGGCTCAGTCAGTTGAGTGTCTGACTCTTGATTTCGGCTCAGGTTATGATCTCATGGTTTGTGAGATCAAACCCTGCATTGGGTTCCATCCTGATGGCGTGGAGCCTGCTTGGGATTCTATCTCTCTCCTCTCTCTCTGCTTCTTCCCCCTCGCTTGTGCTTTCTCTCTCTCTTTATCTTAAAATAAAATAAACATTTAAATTTGTTATTAATTGATTTATATATTTGGCTGTTTTCACATTAGGGGCATAAATATTTGCAATCGCTAGATCTCAAAAAAAATTTTTTTAATGTTTATTTGAGAGAGAGAGAGAGAGAGAGAGAGAGAGAGAGACAGAATGTGAGCAGGGAGGGGCAGAGAGAGAGGGAGACACAGAATTTGAAGCAGGCTCCAGGCTCTGGGCTCCGGGCTATAAGCACAGAGCTTGATGTGGAGCCTGAACCCACAAACTGTGATATCATGACCTCAGCCAAAGTCAGACACTCAACCGACTCAGTCTCCCAGGTACCTGGAAATTGTTAGATCTTCTTGTTGGATAGACCCTTAATTATGATATAATGCCCTTCTTCACCTCTTGTTACAGTCTTTGGTTTAAAATCTAGTTTGTCTGATATCAGTATGGCTACTCTGGCTTTCTTTTGGCATCCATTAGTATGATAGATGGGTCATCATCTCCTCACTCTCAATCTGCAGGTGTCTTTAGGTCTAAAATGACTCTCTTGTAGGCAACATATATATGGATCTTTTTAAAAATCCATTCTGATATCCTATGTCTTTTGATTGGAGCATTTAGTCCAGTTACATTCAGAGTAATCAGTGATGGATATGGATTTGGTGCCATTGTATTACCTGTAAAGTTGTTGTTCCTGTAGATTGTCTCTGTTCCTTTATAGTCTTTGTTGCTTTTGGTCTCTCTTTTCTTCTCAAAGAGTCCCCTTTAATATTTCTTGCAGAGCTGGTTTAGTGTTCATGAACTCCTTTAATTTTTGCTTGTCTTGGAAACTATCTCTTCTTCTATTCTGAATGATAGCCTTGCTGGATAAAATATTCTTGGCTGCATATTTTTCCCATTTAGCACATTGAATATATCATTTCCCTTCTATCTGCCAAGTTAGTGGTCTGCTGCTAATCTTATGTGTCTACCCTTTTAGGTTAAGGACCTTTTGTCCCTACCTGCTTTCAGAATTCTCGTTTTCTTTGTATTGTGCAAGTTTTACTTCTATATGTCTTGGTGTTGACCTGTTTTTGTTGATTTTGAAGGGGTTCTCTGTGCCTCTTGTCCTTGAATGCCTGTTTCATTCCCCAGATTAGGGAAATTCTCAGCTATAATTTGTTCAAATAAACCTTCTGTCCTTTCCCCCACTTTTCTTCTGGAACTCCTATGATATCGATATTATTGTGCTTTAAGGAGTCGGTGAGTTCCTTAAATATACATTTGAGATCTAACAGTTTCCTTCCCCTCTTCTTTTCACTTTCATTATTTTCCATTTTTTTAAGAGAGGGAGAGAGAACATGAGTGGGGTTGGGGCAGAGAGAGAGAGGGAGAGAGACAGAATCATAAACAGGCTGCATGCACCAGTGCAGAGGCCTACACGGGACTCCATCTCATGATGCTGAGATCATGACCTGAGCTAAAAACAAGAGTTAGATGCTGAGATACCCAGGGGCCACCATAATTTTATCTTCTATGTCACCTATTCATTTTCTGTTTCTTCCATCCTTGTTGTGATTATATACAGTCAGTTTTGCATTTCAGTTATAGCATTTTTTCTTATTTTGGCCTGGCTAGTTGTTAGGTCTTTTGTCTCTGAGGCAAGGGCTTCTCTGGTGCCTTCTATGCTTCTTTAAAGCCCAGCTAGTATTCTTATGATTGTTGTTCTAAATTCTTGTTCAGATATATTGCTTGTATCTGTTTTGAGTAAATCCATAGTTGTGATTTCTTTTTGATGTTTCTTTTGGGGACAATTCCTCCATCTCAGCATTTTGTATAGGTTTCTGTCTTTTGTGTGTTATGAAAGCTTGTTATGTTTCCTGCTCCTGAGAGTAATGCTATATTAAGAAGGGGTATTACACTGTCCAGGGGCTGGTGCTTCAGGAAGTGTTTCTGGTGTATGCTGGGTGCTCTTGTGTTTGGCTGCTTTTTCCTTCAGGTTAGTTCTCCGTAGTGTTCTTCCTTGCTTGCAGTGGGGAGTTTTTGGACCTTTAACTAGGTGTGCTTTGATTTGTTAAAATAAACCTGATTAAAAAAAAAAAAAGAAAGAAACCTGAGCCATTGATGTTCTATTGTGTTCCTCTGCCTATAATCTCTTGTCCCAGGCATCCATGGGTCTGCATTTCACCTATAGCTTTCACAGGTTTTAGCACTTATCATTACCTTCTGCAGATGTTCCCAGCATGAGATATATATTATACTAGGTTTCCCTATGTGAGTTCTGAGTCAGATGAAACAGAGAACAATCCCTTCCCTGGGTAGCCAAGAGGTTAGAATGTTGAAAGTAGGTTCTACTTTGTTCCTTCCAGCCTGCAGAAAGAAAGTGGGAATTGAGCTCTTTGTCCCAAATGCCCCATGCCATCCTGGAGTGGGAGTTGGACGAGGATGAGTAAAATGTCACAACATTTCCTACCATTTTGAATGTTACTTTTCTTGACTGGATGTTTGCTTGGTGGCTATACCTCTTTGAGCAATTTCCAGAATTCCTATATAATTATTTTTGTCAGTCTCTACTTATTGTTTCAAACATTTTTGTGGAGGAATAGGGCCTAGTCTACAATCTTACTGATGTCCTGAGCAAGATTCTTCCCTTTGTATTGCAATATAATAATTCAGAGCTTGATATGTAGATGAACCCGAATACCAGAAATATCAATGTATCAGTCAAGTTACCTCGAAAAACTGAATAGTATCAGGGAAATACAAATCAAAACCATACTGAGATTTCACCTCATGGCAGTCAGAGTGGCTAAAATGAACAAATCAGAAGACTATAGATGCTGGAGAGGATGTGGAGAAATGGGAACCCTTTTGCATTGTTGGTGGGAATGCAAACTGGTGCATCCACTCTGGAAAACAGTGTGGAGGTTCCTCAAAAAATTAAAAATAGATCTACCCTATGACCCAGCAATAACACTGTTAGGAATTTACCCAAGGGATACAGGAGTGCTGATGCATAGGGGCACTTGTACCCCAATGTTTATAGCAGCACTTTCAACAATAGCCAAATTATGGAAAGAGCCTAAATGTCCATCAACTGATGAATGGATAAAGAAATTGTGGTTTATATACACAATGGAATACTACTTGGCAATGAGAAAGAATGAAATATGGCCTTTTGTAGCAACGTGGATGGAACTGGAGAGTATTATGCTGAGTGAAATAAGTCATACAGAGAAAGACAGATACCATATGTTTTCACTCTTATGTGGATCCTGAGAAACTTAACAGAAGACCATGGGGGAGGGGAAGGAAAAAAAAAGTTAGAAAGGGAAGGAAGCAAACCATAAGAGACTCTTTAAAACAGTGGGGCGCCTGGGTGGCGCAGTCGGTTAAGCGTCCGACTTCAGCCAGGTCACGATCTCACGGTCCGGGAGTTCGAGCCCCGCGTCGGGCTCTGGGCTGATGGCTCGGAGCCTGGAGCCTGTTTCCGATTCTGTGTGTCCCTCTCTCTCTGCCCCTCCCCCGTTCATGCTCTGTCTCTCTCTGTCCCAAAAAAAAAAAAAAAAAAAAATTAAAACAGAATAAATTGAGGGTTGATGGGGGATGGGAGGGAGGGGAAAGTGGGTGATGGGCATTGAGAAGGGCACCTTTTGGGATGAGCACTGGGTGTTGTATGGAAACCAATTTGACAATAAATTTCATATTTTTAGAAAAAAAATTTTTTTTTCAACGTTTTTATTTATTTTTGGGACAGAGAGAGACAGAGCACGAACGGGGGAGGGGCAGAGAGAGAGGGAGACACAGAATCGGAAACAGGCTCCAGGCTCTGAGCCATCAGCCCAGAGCCCGACGCGGGGCTCGAACTCCCGGACTGCGAGATCGTGACCTGGCTGAAGTCGGACGCTTAACCGACTGCGCCACCCAGGCGCCCCTAAATTTCATATTAAAAAAAGAAAAACTGAATAGTATATATATTTATCTTATAGAAATATATTTATATTATATATTTTATATATAAATATTGATAAACATAGATATAGCTGATATAGATATAGATGATATAGATATAGATGTATCTCCCAAATCTTTATCCCTGAAAGGTCTGGGTCATTAATAGTCCTGCCTGAATAGTTTTCCATTGACTTTAATTAGAGGTCATGATAGTACTAAGTGATGCCCTAAGTTATCTTCTCTATTTTAGACATACTCTTTCTTAGCATCACTGTGTAGTAGCAGCTCAATTGCCCTTGATAATCATGATCAATCACTCCAGTCAGTACAGTAATTACTGTCTTTGAGTGTTTAGAGGCATGACGAGCCAAAGTGGGTGCGTGGTAGTCTTAGATTCCATTTCAATGGAATCATTGCTGTGTCTTCTAGTGAAAGCATTCCTCTCTTTGGAACTGATACCTCTAAGCCACATAGCATAAGGTCATGCGGATAGGGAGCAAAAATGTTGCTAGTGGATCCCTAAATAGTGAGTGGTGTCACTTCCATTTCCACATCCTTGATTTTTGAACCTGTAAATCCTGGCTATGAGAGAAATGGCAGCATATATTGGACTCTGTTTAGAGCCTCCTGGAAAACATTGCCCCAAATCTGCAAGGGATTAGCACCTAGATGGCATTCTGAGTCTTCAAAAGGTCATTCTCCATTCTATCAAGCCAGCTCCTTCAGAATAATGAAGAACATGGTAAAACCAATGAATTGAATGCCCATGAACACCTTGCCATACTTTATTTTCTGGAAATGAGT
This sequence comes from Prionailurus viverrinus, assembly GCF_022837055.1. Classification (NCBI taxonomy): domain Eukaryota; kingdom Metazoa; phylum Chordata; class Mammalia; order Carnivora; family Felidae; genus Prionailurus; species Prionailurus viverrinus. The sequence continues at coordinate 30,168,487 of NC_062565.1, read as the reverse complement.
TGCTTGATCAGGAGCAGTGCTGTGTGGAATACCATAATAGTAGGTGTTGCATTCTGTAGTCCATAGATGTTGTTTGGCAGAATCATTGGCAAAGGCAAGTACATATCCAGAGAAAATGTCTATTCTAGTTAGAGCAAAATGTTGCATGTTCCATAATGGAAGCAAGTCTAATGTAATTAACGTGCCACAGGTATCTGGATAATTACCCCAGAGAATATTGTCATATCAGGGACTCAATGGTGGTCTCTGCTGTTGGCAAATTGGGAACTCATCAGTGGCTGTAGCTAGGTTGAGATTAGTGGGGAGAAATCTATGTTGCTGAGCCTATGTATAATCTCCACCCCTGTCATCATGGCCACTTTGTTCATGAGCCCATTAAGCAAAGAGGCTGACAGGTTTCCATAGGATGAGTCATCTTATCCACTTTATTAAAATCATCCCTTTCTGAGGTCACCTTTTGATGGGCATTTGCATGGGACATAAATATCTTTACATTTTTGTCCCCAGAGAATTCTGTCCACACACCTATTGCCCAGTTCTTCTTGCCACCAACTTTTCAGTCATGTTCCTTTCAAGTCCATCCAGTCAAAGCACTGGCCATAGCCTATGAATTGGTATACAATCACACCTCTGGTAATCTCTCCTTCCAAACAAAATGTACAACCAGCTGCATTACTGGGAAGATTTTCCCTCACAGCTGTCCTTAGGAGATGACCTTGAAAGGGGCTGTCATGCTGCTATTCAGTTTTGTAGTGCCTGTGTACTATGCAGAGCTATCTATAAACCAAGCCTGACTTTTCTCTTCCTTAGGCAACCATGTGCAGTGAATTCATAAATCCAGGCTGGGAGAGATTAGGTAAAAATGTAGAAGGAATTGGGGCAGTGGACATTTGATCCGTTTCCTCACATAATTTACACATGTCTTCAGAGCCTGGTTGAGCCCAATACCATTATATTTGGTGATGGAGTGCTGCTATATACAACCAACTTTATGGTTTGGTGAGTTGTACAAACCCAGTTCATGATGGGCAATTCAGATGGGGGACAAGTTATTCTCAATTGATGGCAGAACTTTGCCCCTAAATCCTGTGTGCACACTGTTATTCACACATAGGGGTCTCTGCCAAAGGCTCCAAAGAGTAGCTATATCTGTCACAATTCAAGCATGCGTGGACCTGCAAGATTATATAGTCCAAGTGGCAAAGCAGCTTGTAACCAGCCTGTACCTGTAGTTCTCTTGTTCTTGGCCCTGCTCAAAACTAACGGTTTTTCAGATCACTCAGTAAATGAGCTAGAGTACCACACATAAATGAGGCATATGCTGACCCCCAAATCCGAAGCGGACAAGGCATTATGCCTCTTTTGCGGCTGTAGGAGGGGTCAGATGTAACTACTTACCTTTCACATTAGAAAAGGTATGTTAACATGCCCCAGAACACTGGACCCACTACAAATTTCATTTAGGTGGAAGGCTCCTGAACTTACCAGATTTATTTCCCACCCTCTAACACACAAATGTCCTACCAACAAGTCTGTAACAGTTGCTACTTCTTGATCACTAGATCCAATAAGCAAAATGTCATGAATGCAATGTACCATTGAATGTCTTGTCGTAGGGAAAGGTGATCAAGATTTCTGCAAACTAAATTATGACATAAGGCTGGAGAGTTAATATACCCCTGAAGTAGGACAGGGCAGGTATATTGCTGGTCTTGCTAGTTGAAATCAAACTGCTTCTTGTATTCTTTATCAACAAGTATGGAAGAAAAAAGCTTTTGCCAGATTGATAGCTGCACTCCAGGTAACAGGAAATATGTTAATTTTCTCAAGGAAACCACATCTGGCACAGCACCTCATTGGGGTCACCCTTCTGATTAAACTTATGATACTCCACTGCCATTCATCAAGACTTATCTGTTTTTTGCATATACCAAATAGGCAAGTTGAAAGGGGATGTTGTGAGAAACACTACCTCTGCATCCGTATGTCTTTGATGGTGACACTAATCTCTTTATTCCCTCCAGGAATGCACTATTGCTTTTGGTTAACTCTTTTCCTAGGTAAAGGCCTTTCTAGTGGCTTCCACTTAGCCTTTCCTACCACAATATCCCCGACTCCACAGGTCAAGGAACCAATGTGAGGGTTCTTCCACTTGCTGAGTAGGTCTATTCAGATTATGTATTTCAGAGCTGGGGGAAGTGACTAAGTTCAAGACTCACAAGGCCTGCTGTGAGATTGACCTGAGCTAAAACTTCATTCATCACCTAACCTCCAGACTGTGACCGGTAGCCCACAGTGCAGTTTTGGGTCTCCTGGAGTTAGTATCAGCTCAGAGCCAGTGTCTAGTCTTCCCTCAAATATCTGATTATTTCCTTGTCCCCAGTGCATAGACACCCTAGTAATATGCCATAGGTTCCTTTAAGGAAAGCTGGGACAAAGATTAACAGTACAATTTTTTTGCAATATACCAGTGTCATTCATAAAGTGGATCCAGTCCCCATTTTGTTCATAGGGTCTTGGGTCTATAAACTGGCTCAAGTCTGGGAATTGACTGAGGAGGCTCTCTGTTTGGGTGATTCCATTTAGAACTCTGCTCACTAGATCTAGAACACTTCTGCTTATATAGATCAAATAAGGATTGAGTAGATTGCCCATTTGTTTAAATTTTAGGGACATCATCCATGGTCAACTAGCCACTGCCAGTCAGACTATTGTGATTAATGCTTTAAGTATGCTGTCCATTATGGCAACCCTGCATTTGGTGATTAAGTGCCTTCTCTTGGACCCTGCCACCCCAGGTTACAATGATCTTCATTGCCTTTAGGAGTCCCAGTTCAGGGGCCCCTGGCTGGCTCAGTTGGTTAAGCATCTGACTTTGGCTCAGGTCATGATCTTGAGGTTTGTGAGTTCAAGCCCTACATTGGGCTCTGTGCTGACAGCTCGGAGCCTGGAGCCTGCTTCAGATTCTGGGTCTCTCTCTCTCTCTGCTCTTCCTCCACTTGAGCTCTGTCTTTGTCTCTTTTTCTGAAAAATAAACATTAAAAAAAAAAAAAGAGTCGCAGTTCAGGGTAGTACTTCTCATGGTAATTCCTGACCTACAGAGAAGAGTGACCACAGAGTTCTTCAAGGAAGCTGGGGTTTCCCTCACAAACTGATTTCTCACATTCATGGTGAAAGATGTGTCCTCTGGACCCTCTTAACATGAATAAGCATGTATTATAAGACAAATGTATTCTAACATTCTAATTTCCCTAAGCCTTTGGGTATCTTCCTCTACATTATATAAAGGCAGTTCTGGCATTTCAAATTTCTTTAGTGTAGGCCACATTTTGGTCCATGTTTCAGTCAACCAAAATACAACCTGTTAGAACCTTGTCTATCTCCTTAAGCTACAATATTGAGTCCAGAATCTCTTCTAGTGGGCTCATGTCAATAACTATAGACTCACCCAACTTTACATTTCTTCTACCATAACTCCAGACCCCTAATGTTCATTCCCACACATATTGCCTGGATTTCTTTCTTCTTTCTTTCTTTCTTTCTTTTTTTTTTAAATTTTTTAAAGGTTTATTTATTTTAGAGAGAGAGAAAGAAAGAGAGAGAAGCGGAGAGAGATAGAGACACAGAATCTGAAGCAGGCTTCAGGCTCTGAGCTGTTAGCACAGAGCTGGTCACGGGGCTTGAACTCACAGGTCATGAGATCATGACCTGAGCTGAAGTCAGACACTCAACCGACTGACTGAGCCACCCAGGCGCCCCACATGTTGCCTGGATTTCTGTCTGTATAAATTAGAAAAATCATGCAGTGCTTTTGGGGTGAAGCTCACTCCTAATGGTTTACATTATCAATCTTACCTTTCAGGGCCTGCTGGGACTAGAGTGTAGTTATAGGTCTATAAGCAAATGAGCGAGGGGTGGGAATCAGTCCTGAGAGGGGAATCAGCAGTGTCTTACAAGGTGACTACCTCAGGGGAGGCCATTACAGTGTCCATAGGCAAAGCAGGGTTAACTTCCTCAGATGGGGGTCAAAGGACTGATTCTACTGTTAAAGAAGACTGTGCAGAATTTGGGAGTTCAATGTCTCTAGTTATCAGGATCTGCCCATATGTTCCTATTCCAATTTTCAGGATCCCACTCCTTTCCAATAAATGCCCTCACTTTAACAGCAGACATAATATCAGTTTGGGAATTCAATTTGTAATTTATCCACTTGCGAGATGAGACTGCAGGTTTGGTGTTTGGAAAGTTAAGCTCTGACAACAGAAGATGAATTTTTGTTTCAGAGCAGACAGAAATTTTCAGGTGATTTACGTGGCCCTTGAGCTGGGAAGTTGAATCCCTGAGCCCATCCTTTCCTTTCCTTAATTTGTCTAACACAATTAGCAGCAAACAGTCAATCTTATTATGTTTGTTAGTTTGATGAAAGTGTTCTAATATATCAAATACATGGTCACCTATGTACTTTGCCTTTTATAAGTATTTGATTAGAGTATCTAGTTGTGACATTCTGAGTATCTCTATTGCCATGGATTGTCAAGTGCCCTTTTTACTACTTAAAATAAAGTCATTAGTGCCTTTAAATCTTATCAGATTGAAGAACCAATTCCAGAAACCCCATAATCATTTCAGGCCTTAATAAATATTAAGGAATTAGCTTATACAATTGTAGAGAGTGGCAAGCACGAACCCTGTATATGTTATCAGAATGGAAATTCAGACAGGAGTTGGTGTGGTAGTTCTGAGGCAGAATTTCTTCTTCTCCGGAAACCTCAGTTTTTGCTCTTAGGGTCTTCAACTGAGTAGAATAGGCCCACTCACATTATCAAGGGTAACCTCAATTTACTTAAAGTCAAATGATTTCAGATGTTAACCATATGTGCAAACCCAATCCTAACATGTACAAAATGTCTTCACATTACCACTTAGATTAATGTTATTAAAAAACTGGGTGCTATAGCCTAGTCAAGATGACATAAAACTAATCAGCATACATAAGGTATGAAAAGGAGATAATCGTTCAGTGTGTGAGAAAATAATAAAAATTTAATTACTCCCTAAGCTCTAAGTAAGTTGTTTCATTGATTTGTGTTTAGCAAATGTGGGGATAAAAGAAATAGTAAACAAAAATTTATGTCCCTTAAAATTTCAATAAATTACAAAAATCCCTTCATGGGTGGCACTGTGTATACCCATCACATCCATCTGGTTTCACATGTAGAGACATTAACATTGGTTAGTGGGTTCAGGTGGCGACCACCTTATATCCAACCACTATAAAGTCCCCTCATCACTCTTTCAACTAATAGTCAAATATCCACTGATGATCTTTACCTATACTCATTACTTCATTAGGGGCTATAAAAGGATGATTTTTCCCTCATTCATTCTGAATTTGTTAATTGGAATCCTGTTGGAAAGATGATGCTTCCCCATCATTAATTTGGGTCCTCTGAAATAAATTTCTGACCAAAAAAAAAAAAAATAGGATAATGGCTTGAATTCCCTATTTATTTGTTTATTAAAGTGAGTTTGTAAACAAAAACAAAAAAGAAAAAAATATATAAAACAAAACAAAAGAAGAAAAAGGAGTTTGTGCCAAAAGTGATAAAAGATTCATTTATATTTTACTAATTCAAGTGTAAAACACACGGATCATCAGTAACAGCTTAATTTTCAAAAAATTAACACACCTCTTTTACAACCCATAAGTCAAGAAATAGAACATTACCAGCACCACAGAAAGCCTTCTCACACACCCCTCAATCACTGAGCTCTTCTTCCTGCCCCCAAATAACCATTAATCTGAATTTTAGCAACAGATTACTTTTTTCTGTTTAAAACTTTATATAGATGGAATCATACATTGTGTGTTGTGTGCATGACAATATTATTTGTGAGATTCATCTGTGTAATTGTGGGTAGCTGTCTTTTGTCCATTTTTGTTACTTGTGTAGCATCCTATTATGTGAACATGAGTCAGTTTATCCACTGTACTGCTAATAAATTTTGGGATTGTTTCCATCTTTTGACTATCACAACCAAAACTGCTTTGAATAATACATCAATGTTTCACATATTTTGTTGTTGTTGTTGTTGTTGTTGTTGTTATATACCTAAAAGTGGAATCCACAAGTATAGGGAAGGTGAATCTTTATCTTTGGAAGATAAGGACAAGCCAATTTTCAAATTGGCTGAACATATTTATTCTTTTCAACAGCAGTGCTCAGCTCTTTCACATCCTTGTCAACAGTTGACATTGACAGATTCTCTCATTTAGAACATTATGGTTGATGCATAGTGGCTTTTAATTTTGGGGAAATTTTTTTTGACTCAAAGGACACCGAGTCTATATGCTCAATGTGGAAATAAAAGAATGTCACTGGATCATTTCACAAGGTCATGTACTACTTATAGACTTGCTCTTAAGGTCAGTCACTAGACTGGAACTTACAGGCAAACCACAGACTGAAGATTCTAACTAAAGAAGGGAGTAAAAATATAAAAAAAAAAAAAAAAAGAAGGGAGTAAAGACTATGCCTTACTTTGTCATGCACTATATTGCAGAGAGAGAGAGTTCTTTTGCTTCAGGTTAAGGAAAGTCAAGGTGAACTATCAGGGCCCAGGGTAGTGATAAAGAGCTGATGGAAATGATTAAGGATGCTGCAATACGTAGAGTTACACACTGTCTAAATGCACCAGATAGTGTCAGTTCCTATGGTGAATTTCCTTCACTGAAAAAGCCTGGGGGAAGAAACAGGCCTCAGAAAAAGGCTTAAGATGGTAATAATAAAACAACAGCCAAAATAATACTAACAATTATATAGTGCTTTGCACATGTTAAGACATTTCACCCTTTTAATAAATGACTGGTGTCTTTTCCAGTTTTCAAGATGAGCACACAGGTACAGAGAGTTTAATTCACTTATCTAAGGCCACACAAAAAGTAAATGGTGGAGCCTGAATTAGAACCCAGGCAATCTGGCCTCAGGGCTCTGCTCCTGACTCTGTACTATCCATTGAATCAGGTTTGGGGGTTGGGGGATTCATGCAGAGAGATTCTGGGAAAGGAAGAAAAGGAAAAGGGGACAAGTAATCTTATTATCATCCAATAGACTTAAAAAAAAAAAAAAGCATGTCTGGACTAATGGGATACATCCTACCCTGTTGCTGAAAATAAAATAATGAAAGCCTGAACATGTCTAGGTTCGGATCTCAAAATCTTCAGTGCACATTGAGCATAATGGCTCGGTAGGGAAGCCCAACTTAGCAGAGATCCAAATGGTGGGGACTGCAAATCATTCTGGGAGTTACCCTTAGTTTTTACACACCTGTGTCAGGTATTTATGATTGCTTTAGCAAAGCACAGATGACACAGAATTATGTCTAGTTTCCCCTGGGTTTTGAGGTTGTAGAGAAGCCAATCAGGTTAGTTAATAATCTACATTTATATTATCCACACCAGTGGGTAGGGACCTTGTATTTGGCCCCAAGTCCAAGGCATTCAGAGGCCAGACCATGAGGTTCCAAACCCTCCTTCTGCTCCACTCTGGAGCCCGTTTACTGATTATGGTAAATCTGGAGTCATTTTACTGATTAAGCTCACTATGGGCTGGTGAACATGGAGTCTGGAGAAACTGATAACGAGAAAGGAGGAGCAAAGGAAAGCTATCTGAGTGGGTGCTTGGGCAAAGAGAATAGCCCATCTCTACTTCCTCCCAAAGCCCTGGACATCTCCTCTTCCCTACACCTTTCTACCCTTTCTGTCCTCGTCCCCTAGCTCTCTTTCTTCCCTACTTGCCTTCTCTATCAACAAAAATAAATTGCCTTTCCTTGGAGAAAAGTTCACTCTATGAAGTAGGGAGAGCAAGAAGGATTGCCTGGGGCTGGAGCAGCCAGATGACCTTGATGGTTCACCTAGAGTGTCCCAAGATCAAGTGTCCAAGGTAGAATGGGCCAATGATTGCTCCATGGGTAAAGAGAAGCCTCAGGGAAGACGCTTACAGAGCCATGTTTGCATTTGAGCATCTCCAGTTTAAGGAGGCAGATGTGAAGCAGAACCCTGCCCTCAGGGTTGCCCTCTCCCTAGGACTTTTTCCAGGCTTTTACTTTCCACCCCCCACCCCACATCCTTCAGTTTCTTCTGATAGTTCTCATGACTCATATGCACTTTTGTTGGGATTAGATTTTAGGATTCTGGAAAAGCCCATCAAAGTTAGTGGAGGTTTGTGTTTATAGAAGTGGGTGGGGATTTCAGAGTTAGTTCTCCACAGATATTGAGATGTCTGGAGAAGCTGGTGCAAGCAGTTCCTAACCATCTTTCTACTCATTTGGGGATCCCTGACCCTGACTGAAACCCAGGCCGTCTCCCTAACTCTGGTTCCTTATGTCCACCCTGTCCCTCTCCTGGCCTCTCTGTCTTTCTGTCCCTCTCATCTGTCCCAGCTGCACAAAGCAATAACAGGCCCCCAGGGATGCCTCTCTGAACAAAGGTGGGGTGCAGAAGAGAGCCCAGGGAGTAGCAGAGCCAGAAGGGGGGAGGGTGGGTTCACAGCCCACTCCCTGTTGGACCCCAAGGTAACTGTTTCCACCCCTGGCACTCACTGCCTGTTGTATTTCCACACCATGTCTGTCCACCTGGCATAAGCAAGCCTGGCTTCCTGCCACTGCCTTCATGGACCACAAACAGTTCCGGCACTTGGACAGGCCACTGTGCTCATCACAGCATGAGCTGTGGGCAACGTGGCTGGAGGACAGGAGACCTAACTATTGAGATCAGAAGGATAAGGGTACAGAAATACTTCTGTAGTGTTAGCGGTGCCAGCAGAGTTTGGACTGTCCAGCAAGGCTTGTGAGTGATGTCGAGATTCTTGTAAGGACAAGCTGGGCTTTCCCAACTTTAGAACAAAGGGTTTTCACCATGTTGTGTCCCGGGAATGCACTCACCACCCTTCCCCCTATCAGCCTGGGAAATGTGTGTAGCATTTTGCTTCAGCTGTCATATTCAATCTGGTTTGTCACTGATTCTTGGTCCCTGGTCTCAGTCTTATAGATGTTGGTGACCCCAATGGGAGCTTCTCCAGGGGACACTTTTAGCCCCTTAGAATGGTGAGGATTTCATCTCTCTGAAGGAAGACTAACAGTATGGACGATGGCAGGCAGGTTGGCTACTGAGGCCAAGGACGATGGAGGAAAGATAATGGAAAGATCTTTTGCAAAGATCCTGAGGTGCTACTTGACTCGTGTGTGGGCTCACAACTCCATCTGGAGGTCACAAATGAGCTGCTGCTGCCCTAAGATTCTGGGGGGAACCCACCACATCCATGGTCACCTGTTGGGGAAGGAAAGAGTCCTCTGTTGGCCTCACTCAAGGGAGGGTGGGGACAGGACTGACCCCTGCATCCACCTCTTGTCCCGACAGATAACTGGGCTATGTGAGATTTCAGACATATTTTCTGTGGGTAGCTTGCCTAGAATGACCCCAATTCCATTCATGTCCTTTTTAATGAAAGATCCTGAGGTTTGAGTAAGGTCAGAGAAAGGGCCAGTGAGAGAGAAGAAGGGAAAGTGAGTGACCGCAGAGAAACAGAAGGTCCCTTTGGCCTCATAATTGAATATGGGACCAAGTATACACGGGAGACTCTTTGTCCTTCCCCTCTGTCCCCAGCGTTCCCCTCTTAGACCTGTGATCCTTACCCTGACCTTGTGAGCTGGTGCCCACTCTGATGTTGCCCCATCTGGATTAGCTTTCAACACTGTACTCTGACATTCAGCCTAGAGAGTAGTTTGTCTTCTGACTACTGGTTAGGGAGGTAATTTAGGAACTCATGATCCCACTGAGAACAACTGAGAAAGCCTGATGAAACATAGTTTATCTTATTAAAATTTTCAACATGTAGACACAGTGAAGAGGCCCAGCCAACATCTAGGAGAGGACTGTAGCCTGGAGAGGTGAGGTCAGGGAGCCCAGAGCTCCAGATTCACTTTTGCTCTGAGGACATCAGCCAAGACTGAGGAGATAAGCAAGAAATCCATCCGAGCTTTTGGCTGCTTTGTGGTGCTGAGCAGAGAAAGACGTGAAAGCCTGGTGCCTAACAGGAGTGAGACCCTGATAGACTAACCCCCACAGTAAGTGGTGATTCTAAAATGCTGCTTCCTGGGGCGCCTGGGTGGCTCAGTCAGTTGGGTGGCCGACTTCACCTCAGGTCATGATCTCACGGTTCACAAGTTCAAGCTCTGCATCGGGCTCCATGCTGACAGCTCAGAGCCTGGAACCTGCGTCAGATTCTATGTTTCCGTCTCTCTCTGCCCCTCACCTGCTCATGCTCTGTCTCTCTCTCTCAAAAATAAATTAAAAAAAAAATTTAAATGATGCTTCCTCTAACCAGAAGAGACTCTTTAAAAAAATTTTTTTTAATATGAAATTTATTGTCAGATTGGTTTCCTTACAACACCTAGTGCTCATCCCAACAGGTGCCCTCTTCAATGCCCATCACCCACTTTCCCCTCCCTCCCAGTCCCCATCAACCCTCAGTTTGTTCTCAGTTTTTAAGAGTCCAGAAGAGACTCTTTTTAAAACATTTTTTTAAGTTTATTTATTAATTTTGAGAGAGACAGAGACAGCGTGAGTGGGGCAGGGGCAGAGAGAGCGGGGGAGAGAGAGAGAGAATCCCAGGCAGGCTTCATGCTGCCAGTGCAGAGCTGACGAGGGGCTTGAACTCATGAAACTGTGAGAACATGACCTGAGCCGAAACCAAGAGTTGCCCGCTTAACCAACTGAGCCACCCAAGTGCCCCAAGAGACTCTTAATGATGCAGAGAGCAAACTGAGGGTTGCTGGAGGAGAGGTTGGTGGGGGATGGGTTACATAGGTGATGGGTATTAAGGAGAGTACTTGGGATGAGCACTGGGTGTTATATACAAGTGATGAATCACTAAAATCCACAATAGTATATGTTAACTAACTAGAATGCAAATAAAATTTTCAAACAAGCCATTTTTTTTTTCTCAGTTGAGTTGTTAGCTAACAGTTCAGACTTTGAGGAACACTACGGCCACACTAGAAGACCAAGGTGGTGTTTTGGTTTTTTGGTTGGCTTGTTGGTTATTTAGTCCTCTGCGAGGGTCACATAAAAACTGATAAATGTTACAGACTCTCTCCCCAGAGTACTTCCATGCAGAGGGAAATAAAAACGTTAACATGACACGTCAGTGCACGCAGAGGCCCCCTGAAGTCTTACAGACCTAGGTGTTCTGTTGTCAGAGACAACGGGTGATGACATCTTGAATAATCATTTCAACACCCCCAATACCTTTCCGTATATTTGTCAGCATAAACTGGAGTAGACAAAAGCTGGATCTAATAGTATCAGGGGAATGAGAGGAGATATGCCATCTATTGGCTTGTTCTTTCAGCCGAACCTGAGTGCCTGCAGGGCACCGGATCAAGCTGCAACCTCAGGTCTGTGCTCTGAGAACAGCAATCAGCCATCCTTTCTCCAGCCCTCGCCCCCAGCACCCGAACTGCCATCCTGTTATTCGACTCTCACATTGAGAGTCTTCTTAGGAGGTAGAAGCCACCTCTCTGCATAGAAAAGGAAAATCTATTTTCCTACCATTCTTCTAGTTAGACAGCACGAGGCTCCACTAGGCAGCTGACCATGTGCTGGCCCTGACTCAGGAGGTGGTGTCAGCAAGGCTAACACTGTGCAGAAAGCATTTGCACAGGAGCCGTGTGGGCAGTTACTACCTCCTGTTGCCAGGAGCAGCAGCAACGTCAGTCCTGGACTCAGGGCCCAGCGTCCTGCATCAGGGGAGTCGGTGGTGTGACAGGTGATGTCTGTGCAGAGCAGTAGGGGCAGTGGGTTCCTGTGTGGGCTTCAACCTAGGGTGGGATTATGTATTCCATTCCTGGCTCTGTAGCCCCAAGCCTTCCCCAACATAATCTCATATTTAGAAAAAAGTTGGATTCCATTGTTCGCTCCAAAAAATTGATCAGGGGAGTAGTTGCAGAGAGCAAGCATTCAGAGGTGTTTGTCACACCGAACCGTGAACCACTCCCTAGTCCTCCCACTCGTCTAGACCCCAGGATACAACAATGACATGTGTCTCACAACATCACGTCTCCTATTGACAAGGTATGTGCTCCCCTCTCTTTACAAAGGAAAAGAAAACGTATTTAAATGTGGTTTTAATGCCCCTCCCCAGGCTGGCTGCTCTGATCGCTGACCTCACTGGCTCCAGATCTGGCTGAGCGCCAGGCTTCTCACAAAATGCACAGGCCTCTCCCCAGACCCACAGACTCAGAGTCCACTTTGCAAGATCAAGGAATCGCTAATTTAACGAGCCCTGCAAGTGAGCCCGATGCATAGCCGTGTGGGAATCCTCATCTCCATTCTTGCTACTGAAAGTGTGATGTAAAGACCAGCAGCAGCGCCTTGTCCTAAACGCAGAATCTCATACTCTACTCCACACTTTGTGAGCCTTAAGACGGTGTTTGGGGGAGTCCTGTGAACTGGGAAGTTTGGGACTCCCTGGTCTAGGTGCCTTTAAGGTGAAGCCAGGACTGTGCAGACTGCTCTGAGTGTGGGGTCTGATCGGATCTTTTGGAACTGGGGGTCCAGGGTTTGGTCCTTTTTCCTTTTTCTTCTATGGCCATCACCCCTTTAGTGACCTCATCTATGCTGAAGGCTCTAAACATCATCTATGTGGTGTCATCTCCAAAATCGGTTTCTCTAGCCCAGACATTTCTCCTAAATTCCATACTCATCCATGCTCATCTGACTGCCAAGTTGATTCTCTCACATTTCTAATAGACATCTCATCTCATGTCTCTTCACTGACTGTCTGTGATGCCTCTCCCCAAATATGCTCCTTCCAGAATTTTCCCCATCTCTGCTGACAGCAACTCCATCTTTCCACTTGCATAGTCCAGAATTTTGGGGTCCTCCCTGGCTCCTCTTTCTCATACTCAAGATCTAATTCATTAGATTGTGCTGTAAGGTCCATTTACAGATTGCTTCCAGAATCCCATCACTTCACACTCTTTCCACTGCTTAGACCCCAGTGGAAGGAGCAGACATCCCCAACCTGGAACACTGAGCTGGTTTCCTGGATTCAGGAACACTGAGCTGGATTCAGATCACTCACTGTAAGTGGCGACAATCTCACCCCACTGCATCCTCAAAACGTCCCACTCAAAGAATTCTCATAACCCAGTCGTGTTCCCTCTGCCCAACCCCTCCCCACTTGAGGTCCTCCAGGATCTTACTTTAGGAGCCATGAGAGACACATCAGAGCCCTGGGTACGGTCACTGCCCGGGTTAATACAAACAGGATGAGGTCAGGAGATGAGACTAAAGGAGGAACTATGGAGTGGGTGAGCTCCCCATGGGATCCTGTCTACACTATCCTAGGGTCTCAGGGATCACCTCCTCCATACGTACTTGCAGACTGAATGTAGCTGCCTCCTTTTCCACCTGTGGGAAGAAAACACCGTGTTTGAGGCCATTTAGGAGGCAGGGCCATGAGGTCCTAGACCTAGTTCTGAACCCCAGGGAAACTTCCAGAACTGTGGCTACAGATTGAGGGCAGGATCAGGAAACATGAAGAAAGTACCTGTGTGGGGAATGGACAAACTGCCCTCCTATAGTCTGTCCTCAGCAGGGGCCTTCCTCTCTGTCCTATGACTGCTGTGAATCAGGTCCCCATCACCAGATTCATCAAGGTGAAACATTTGTCCTTCATTTTCACGTGTTTTACTACAAAGAAATTGTTAGCATTCCACTCCACACTGGACTAGCACATGTGTGTGGGTGGTACTTCCCATTAAGTGGGATAGGAAAACTCAGAGTATAGCCTCTCCCTACCTGAGTGCTTCTTTCTCCAGATCACAGCTCTAACCAGCACAGTAACCACAGGAGAACCAGACCAGCAACCATGTCCATGATGAGAGGAGGAGGCTCTGGGAGAGAAGAGAGGGACCCTGTACCCCAGGCATAAGCCCCTACCTTGCTGAAGTTCTTCAGAAGGGACATCTCCCCGAGAAGAGGCTCTGTGCCCAGGTTTCCCTCCTTACCCCATCTCAGGTCGACGGGCTCCTGTAGCCCCTCGTGCCGCACATGGCATGTGTATCTCTGCTCCTCTCCAGGGGGCACCACCACAGCCACCAACTTCTGGAAGGTCCAGTCCCCTGCAGGCCTGTGTCCAGAAGCTCTGAGTCCTGGGTCAGGTCCTCCCCATCACGTTGCCAGGGTAGAGCCCAGGGCCCAGCACCTCAGGATGACATCACTGTCAGAGATGGGGTAGTGGGTTACCTGTGTCTTTGGAGGGTCTGAGGAGAAGGGTCAGAAAATAAAAAAAAATTCATGTCTGTCTTGGGCCACTGCAGCAGCATTCATGTGACCATCCTGAGAAAGGACAGTTCAACTGGGGTGGGAGAAGGGAGCAATAACCTAGACACCAGCCTAGGCATAGACATCTTGGATGATCTCTTCTTGTCTGGAAAGTTCTTTAATTAGGACAAGATAGCCTAAGGTAGGAGGCAGATCTGGGGGGGGGGGGGGGCGGGCGGAGAAAAAGTATTTCTGGTCCCGACCTGAGGCCCAGTGACTCAGAGAAGCTGGAGTCCGAATTCAAACACATTGGTTTTGGGGTAGAGAACAAAACTAAGAAAGTCCCCATGGTTCCTAAAGCCGCTGCCAGAGTCGCTGATCAGTTACTTCAGAGATGGTTTCCCCTTCCATCCCCGAGGGATTGCATTCCTTAATTGTCCAGGGAGAAGCGTGGGCACTCTGGACAGGTTGCTCTTTGGTACCCAGTCTGAACACCAGAGCTGTTTCCTTCCTCTCTCCACCCCTGGAGTGGGGGGCGGGGGGCATTCTGGCATCAGTCCCATTTATCTCTCCTAATAGAGAGACACTGGCCCCAGGCTGAGGGAAGACTGGGGAAGTTCCTTGCCCCCTCGTCCCTGCGAGCTGCGGCATCTGCTCTCTGTTCTGCAGGTGCCTACGGAGACCCTCCACCCACTCTCCGTCCAGGTGGTTCCTCCAGCCCTCGGCCACACCGGCCACTTCCCACTTGAGGCGGGTGATCTGCCGGGTGAGGAGCGCAGGTCCTCGTTCAGGGCCCCGTAATCCGCGCCGTTCTTGGAGAATTGACTGTACCCGCGGGGGACCCGCCTGTCCCGCCCCACTTCTCATCCAGAAAGCCCCAGTCCCGGTGAGACCCTGGCCCCGCCCCCGCGAGAAATCCCTGGGTTGTTCTTGATCTGAGCCTGTTCAGCTTAAATTGGAAACAAAACCCGAGCAAGCCCTCTGGGCTCTTTCCCAGTCTAGGGGCTTGTCGGTGGACCTCGGGGTGACCTTCGGACCTGGAAATAAGGGCGGACATTGGGATGGGGGTCGTGACCTGGACTCGGGCCCGCTCACCGGACTCGCTCTGGTTGTAGTAGCCGCGCGTGTTCTGCAGGCTCACTCGGAAAATCTGTGCGTTGTCCTTGTAAATCCGCGTCTGCTCGTCCCAATACTCCCGCCCCTCCTGCTCCATCCACTGCGCCCGCGGCTCCATCCTCTGATTCGGGGCGTCGCTGTCGAACTGCTCGAACTGCGTGTTGTCCACGTAGCCCACGGAGATGAAGCGGGGCTCCCCGAGGCCGGGCCGGGACATCGCTGTGTGGAAATACCGCAGGGAGTGGGAGCCTGCGGGCGCGGAGGGGCTGAGACCCCGCCCGACCCTCCTCCTTGCGCGGGGCCAGGGTCCCAGGGGGAGGCGGCCGGGAGGGCAGGGGGAGGGGGACCAGAGTGGGTGAGAGCGGGGCCTAATCTGGGAGGGACGGGGGAGGACAGGTTGGGGGTGGGCAAGGGGCAGGTGCTGGTCTGGGGTCAGGGCGGCGGACAGTCGCCTTCCTCGGGGTTCTGCATCCCCGCGGGCGGTCCCCGCGCTCCTGCCCCGCAGAGGCCCTTTCCTCCCGACCCCGCAGTCACCCGCCCAGGTCGCGGTAAGAAGTAGGCCTCCCGAGAACAGGAGGAGGACGGGTTGTGGGGTCCATGCAGCAGACCCTCGGGGTCTTGGGAAAAGCTGAACGGAGCCTGTTCCCGAGAATTTTGTATGCGGCAACAGCGGTGACGCTAATTGTTTCTCTAAAACGGGAAACTCAATGGGAGTGCGCACTGGGCTTCCGTCATCAGTATCCAGGCAGGAGGACGTGACCCAGGCTGTGAGAAGGAGAAGTAAAACCAGGGGAGTTAAGGACTCCCTAACCCTGGCCTTCCCTGCGCCAGACACCGCCCTCGTGAGGGTACACGAAGAGTCAGGCCCTCCCGGGAGTTCTGAGACTTTGCCCTGACCTCTCTCCGCATGCACGGTGGTCAGGTGACGTTGTCATCCTGTCTTCCTGAGTCCTGGCCCAGGGGCTGTCTGAGGAAAACAGGGAAAGACGCACAGGCTGGGCTCAACTCCTTTTCCTGCACAGTCCTTTCCGGAATATTCGCTGAACTGGATTCTCTTACCTCCTACCCCTTACCTTTCTTCCTCTGGATTATTCTAGAAAACTCACTCCCAGGGAATTCGATACAAGAGAATGAGCTCACCCTGGGGACAGAAAAGGAGGGACAGAGGTTTTCTCTTTAGACATGGAGAAGCTGTACCTGATTCCAGTTTCCTTCTTGTTGATTAACGCTAGTGGTAGCACAATGTTGGTAACCCCTGAACATCAGGAATCTAAACTGTAAATGTGATTTTGGCCCCACCCTACAGAAAAGTGACCACCCAGCACAGCAGTCAGACTCACAAAGCTCTTAAGTTTTCCCAAACAATGTATCAGTGACTCCTGTGTTTTATTCATTTTTGAAAGACAGAGAGAGACAGAGCACAAGCAGGGGTGGGGTGGAGAGAGAGGGGGGACACAGAATCCAAAGCAGGCTCCAGGCTGTCAACACAGAGCCTGACGCAGGGCTCAAACTCACAAACCGTGAGGTCATGACCTGAGCCAAAGTCAGATGCTCAACCGACTGAGCCACCCAGGGGGCCCTGACTCCTGTGTTTTAACATTACCTTCATTCCATAGCCCCAAGATTATCTGTGTGAATGCTGGCCATTTCCTCAGTCCATGGATACACAACTGTTATGTATATTTCTGCTGGAAGAGTGGGCAAGCTATAATCACCTCCCAGTTGCAAGTGTTCAGTGCAGCCAGATGCCCTTCACCAGTGTTCTTCCATTTCCTGTGTTTGAATTAATACTTAAATTATGTGCATATTGTTGGGGCACTTGGTATTGTTTTCTTTACCCTGAATATCATAAGGAGGCAATGGGTTTTCAGGGAGCCCCCAGAGTATAGTAAATAGGAGATGCAAAGAATGTCTTGCTACATCCTGTAGATAGAGATTTATTAAAAATCTGTATAACAATGTATTTAAATCTGAGAATTCCACTGCTTAGAATTCTTTCCCTCTGCTTCTTTTCCTCACCCTGTGCCTGCAGCCCTTCTCTCTGTCTCTCTCATCCCTCAGGCCCTCTCCTCCCCTTAGTCTCCACCATCCTGTCCCTCCTGGATTGTGGCCCTGGTGCCCTGCATCACCTGCTACCTGGGGCTCATCTCCCCACAGGGGAGTCTAATGTCCTGCTAATGTGAGTCAGCGGTCTTGCTAATATGAGTCAGGTCACATCATGTGTTCACTGAAAATGTTCCAGTGGCTCCGTCTCACTCTTGAGAAGCCTCTAGAATGTAGGGCACATGAGCACAGGGGCTTTGGGCTATTTTGGTGAAAGCTGTCTCCCAGCATAGAAAGCCATTCCTGGTGTATAGTAGGCTCTAAATTAATTGTTGTTGAATGAATGAATGAAATGTGACTATTAGTATTTAATTGCATCACATAAAAATCATAAAATGAAAAATACATAAGCAAAAATAAGGAAAGTTAAACAATTTTTTTTAAGTTTTTATTTTTGAAGGAGAGACAGAGACTGAGCATGAGTCGGGGGGAGGAGCAGGAAGAGAGGGAGACACAGAATTCGAAGCAGGCTCCAGGCTCTAAGCTGTCAGCACAGAGAGCCTGATGTGGGGCTTGAACCCACAAACCGTGAGATCATGACCTGAGCTGAAGTTGGATGCCTAACTGACTGAGCCACCCAGGCACCCCAAGGAAAGATTTTATTTCATCCATCTAGTGTGCATGAAGTTTCATAAATTCATTCCAGGGGCAAGACCTCTATGTACACTTGAGGCTGTGCAGTGGTTTCCTATTGCCGCAGAACAAATTCCCACAACCATAGTGACTTACGACAGCAGCCATCCATGTGTCCCAGTTCTGCAGGTCAGCAGTCCAGTGTGATGCTGAGGGTTCTCTCCGGTGTGTCACAGGCAGTGTTTGCACCTAGCGCTCAACATCCCCTCCAAGCTTGAACAGAGCTGTTGGCAGAATTCCATTTCCTGGAGCTGGAGGACTGCGGTCCTCCCCCTGCAAGGGTCCACTTCCTTGCACAATGTCAGTGGGATGCTGCTGTCAGCTCCTGTGGCCACCAGCACTGCTTGCCTGGTGGTCCCTTCCATGGTCAAGGCCTCCCTTGGGGTGCCTGGGTGGCTCAGTCAGTTAAGTGACAGACTTCAGCTCAGGTCATGTGATCTTGCTCAGGTTCATGAGTTCAAGCTCTGCATCAGACTCTGTGCTGACAGCTCAGAGCCTGGAGCCTGCTTTAGATGCTGTGTCTGCCTCTGTCTCTGCCCCTCCCTGCTCATGCTCTGTATTCTTTCTCCCAAAAATTAAAAACAAAACAAAACAAAAAAACCTTTTTAAAATAAAATAAAAATTAAAAAAGGCCTCCCTCACCCTGAGTCCTGCTCATTCAGCCAGGCCTTCAGTCAGGAAGAACTCCATCCTGTTAAGGGCTCACCTGATGAGGTCAGGATTACTCACAATAACCCTCCACTTTTAATTCAGCTGATATGACCCTTAACTGCGCATGCAAAGTCCATTCACACTAGCACCTGGATTAATGTTTGATCCAACAACTGGGAGAATATGAACAACCTGAGGTTGGTAAGGGCATCCATTGGAATCTGCCCGAGACAGCCTGGTTCTTCCTTTTTCTCTAATTGGATCACAGTCAGAGACCAAAGTCCAAATAAATAGATTGTTTGAATGTTAATAGTATGTATTCTGTCCCCTTAGATATAGATATTCTTCTTAAATCTTAAAACTAATGGATGATTGTTTAACATCTCATAGTTAATTTAGAGCCAACAGAGAAAGAGAGAGAGAGAGAAACCCAGCTGGAAGCTGCCGTGTGTTTTATGTTCTGGGACCCAGAGTCACACACCATTACATCAGCCTTTTCTGTCTGAAGTGAATCCTTCAAGGCAGCCCACACCCAAGAGAAGGACATTCAGATCCACCTCTGGAAGGGAGGCTCTCAAAGGATTTAGGTACACGGTAAAACCAAAATTAAAATTAAATATTGTTTTTTGGATTTGGTAAGTCAAATCTTACTTTCACCCATTATTTTTATTGAATGCTTCAGAATTCTCTTTGGAAGGTAATAATGAGAAGTTTATATAAATTGAACATCCATAATAAATTTAACATGTCTCAGTATGTTTTTCAGTGAGATTTGGTAGAAGAGATTTAGGCATCTACAAATTCTAAAAAGCACTGTTACTATGTACCATTTTTTTTTTAAAGCAGCTCTGTTGTCATTTCCATTCATTTCTTCGATTTCATCGGTGGTTATTCCTTTGTATGATTTCCAGCTTAATTTACATTGAGCAACGATGTACTTTTTTGTTCTGTGAATGTACTGAATCTAGGTGAATGTGAGGTTAATGTGCCCCCTCAAATCCTTCACAAGACAGAATTGCCTTGCACACTGTATGCAACATTGTATGCTGGAAATCAATTGAGATGCCAGTGAGCAAAAGATCAAATGCCCTATGTGTAGCCAAAGCTATTGTTGTTATAACATTCTGTATCCTCTCTCTAACATAGTGCAGAATAATTGACCATGGTTTTGTTCCAAATGCAAATAGTTCTTTCGAAGTATCTTTGAAACGAACTTTGGTATTTCATTTTTAATTTCCTTAGAAACATTAACCTGGAATGAATGGTTAACAAACTCCAATCTGAAAAATGACATTTTAAGGAGTTCTGATACAGTAAACCCCTGGGCACCTGCACTGGGACAAGAAACAGAAGGAATGAAGCCCTGTTGACCACTGCCCAGTCCCATCCCCCCATGTGTAACCTCTGTCCTGAGACTCCTGGTTACAATTCCTTTGAGTTGCCCTAAAGATATTACAATAAGTGTATATATTTCCAAACAAAATATTATTAGTTTTTGC
This sequence comes from Prionailurus viverrinus, assembly GCF_022837055.1. Taxonomy (NCBI): domain Eukaryota; kingdom Metazoa; phylum Chordata; class Mammalia; order Carnivora; family Felidae; genus Prionailurus; species Prionailurus viverrinus. Next base: position 30,148,156 of record NC_062565.1, on the reverse strand, counting down.
CTGTTTTTAACCTTTCTGTAAGTGAACACATGCTGCACATATTTTTCTGTGACTCAGTGTCTTCTCTCGTTGACTTCTCTCTGATTTGTGAGACGTAGTTCACTCATTTTTACTGGTGTAAAGTTTTACATTTTGTGACTCATTTCCTATTTATGTTTATGTTGTCATTCCAGTTTTTCCCATAAACATTACTGAACGTGTCTTCTGGGACACAAGGGCCAGGGATTCCCCAGAGTGTACGATCAGGGTTAGGATTGCTGGACTGTATGCAGGATGTGCTGTAACCAGACCAGCACACGCGAACTTGATTTCCAAAGTGCTTGTGTCAGTGTAACCTTTCACCAGGCGTGTGCATGTGTCTCTGTTGCTGTTTCTATTGCTCTGAAAATGAAAACTGAGAGGCAGCTCTTTCACCTGAAGGGCAGGCAATAAGTGTGAACATTACTGCTTGGTTGCAGGACCGCCCAGGTCTGACCCTATTAATAACTTGATTTCCTTTACTTGTATTCCATATACCTAGTTATTATACTTGCAGCCTCTAAGTCCAGATATGCTTCCTCTCTGAATCACCATATAGTATTATTTTATTCGTTTGGAATCTTTTATTGTATATGTTTAGAATCATCCATAATGGAGACAGCGGAAGGGAAAAGTGGGGGCAGATGGACACAAGCAAAGACAAAAGACAATAGAAAATAAAAGCAAGAACAAGAAGAGAGGAATTGCAAACAGTGAGTAAAGACAACATTTTCAAAGTGCAAGGAAATAAAAGAGAGGTAGAATAAAATAAGTTTTAGAGAACTTTACTAGAGATCTATTGCTGTGTACCAGATGACCCCCCCAAATTACTGGCTTAAAACAACAAACACCTCTAAGCTCATGAGATACTACAAAGACAAATGCAATGGAGCAGAGGCTGATGGGAGGAGCTGGACAAAGAGGACGAATTTATAGATGGAATAGGCAGTAGGTGGTTGGTTTACAGATGGAAATGACTTTGTTAGTCCTCCTGGAAGCAGATGCCAAAACAAGACAGGGTTAAATTCATTGTCATATTATCAGAGGAAACACCTATCAGAGCATAGGAGAGGGAGACAGAAAATGCTGGAAGAGCCAGCAGACCAAGATGCCAGTCTGACCCCACATTATGGCCTGCAGGAGAAAGTTGTGTTGCACTATCACAGATCACCAGGCAACCTAAGTGAAGGTGAGCAAGGCTGGAGAGGAGTCCTCAGCTACAGTCAGCCCTCAGAGAACCCCATGCCGCCTGGAAACCAGCCTGCCTTCATGTCCCTGCTGTGACCTGTTACTGTATAACCCAGCCCATGAGAAGCAGGGCCTCTGCAGAAATACTGACATGGATTGCAGAGCACAGGTGTGGGGGCCCTTGTGGGCTACCTGGGAGTGTGACCCAAATCTTCCTATCTGAGGGGTCTGGGCCCTCGGAAATCAAGCCATTTTCAGGCTGGGTTCCTGCACTTGTCCCTTCATAGTTACAATGGGGTGAGGGAGAACCAGGAGGCACCCACGTCTGTCACCCAGGTTCCCCCTACATTGCTCTTATCCCAGTTGTGTAAGAGGAGTCCCACCCCCTCCAGAGGATCAGGGTGGATTACTTCTGCCTGGAGAAGAGCAGACTCCTACCCTGGGCACAGGGAGTCCAAACATCCCTGGTGACGGCCATAATGTGTATGAGGTTCAATCGATCCTTATTCCAGGACCTCCAACCTGCCACTCCCAGAACTACAGAGAACAGGAGCATAACCTCCCCCAGTGGGTGATTGGAAGCAATGGTACATGGATCGATACCTGCTTCCACCCCTTGGTTCCTGGACTCACATACTCTTCCTATTGAGACCACAGCACCATATAGAGATGTCTGATTCCATAAATATGTTGCATCATGGAAAATGGCAGGGTTTTCCCCCTAAAACTGACATCTTGTGCCTTAGAAGGCCATCCAGCATTTTGTGTGGCCGACTAGATCTGGACCATCTGAAATGTGACATGACAGGTAGATCCCATAGTCATGGCATATCCTGTACCTGCTTCACTGCGAGGGATCTCCCAGCCACATACCGTGTTAAGAGCAATTCTGAGCCCATTGATCAGGCCTTTTGATAGCCCCTAGACAGTGTCACTGGCTCTGTGGGGAGGAAAGGAAAGCGCTCACATGGCATAGGTGTCTGTCCCTGTGAGGATGAATGTCTAGCCCTTCCAGGATGGAAGGGGCTCAATGCAGTCAACTTGTCACTTCATGGACAGTTGACCACCTGAAGAGATGGTGTTATAGCAGGGCCCAGTGTTGGTCTCTGTTTCTGACAGGGTGGACATTCAGAGGTAGCAGTAGACTAAATGCGAATCATTGCTGCTGGATTCCTATGTGGCTTTATCTCTGCCATGTGGTCACTCCATTCATGCGCCCATTCCACCGGTCCTGGGCTGACCACTGATAAAGGCTTGCTAAGGTCAACTTGTCTGCTTAGTGTTTCAGTGTCTCTTCAGGGGTGGATGATTTCTGATGAGTGTTAACATGTGATTCAGGCTTCAGTGCAGAGAAACCATTTCCATTTAGGATGGACTGCTGTGGACCTGGCTAATTTATGACTTAGTGTGTTATACAGAACCCAGCATATATGGTCATTTTTTAAAAGTTTATTTTGAGAGAGAGAGAGAGAGAGAGAGAGAGAGAGAGAGAGAATCCCAAGCAGGCTCCACACTCAGCATCACGAACTGTGAGATCATGCCCTGAGCTGAAATCCAGAATTGGATGCTTAACTGACTGAGCCACCAGGCGCCCTGCATATGATCATTTTCAATCATGTGCCTGCTTGGTGTCCCATGGACAAGCATTCTCTCTTCTCAGGTCCTGAAACACACCACGTGTTACCTCTAAAAGGGAATCTACTACTCTTTGTGGATGGCATGGGCTTTACTACAATACCTGAGGTGCCAGCATGTGATTCTCCTACTAGTGCTTTCCTTTAGCTCCACACTGCATCCTTTCCCAGCATCGACCCTTCTACCATCAAGAGGTCCAATAGATGGTATCTGAATGTAGCATGGCCTGGATCTTTCTGTTCTGGTCCCACTCAAAGCTAGCATCCCTCTAGGTCATCCAGACATGGGCCAAACGTAACACCTATGTGTGAAGTGTGTGCTGCTGGAACCCCACGTGTCCCCTGGGCCATGTCCTTCCTTCTTTGCAGTGAGAGATGCAACTGGCAATAATCAGTGTCTTACCTTGGAGGGAATATCCCTGCATGCCCCTGACGTCTAGATCCATAAACCTTAATCAGGTGGCTATTCCCTGCACCTTAAAAAAAATTCATTTACTTAATTTTTAATGTTTAGAAAATGATGGTAGTTAGCATCAATGACCAAATTTACCATAATTTTATTTTATTTATTTATTTTTTTCAACGTTTATTTATTTTTTGAACAGAGAGAGACAGAGCATGAATGGGGGAGGGGCAGAGAGAGAGGGAGACACAGAATCGGAAACAGGCTCCAGGCTCTGAGCCATCAGCCCAGAGCCCGACGCGGGGCTCGAACTCACGGACCGCGAGATCGTGACCTGGCTGAAGCCGGTCGCTTAACCGACTGCGCCACCCAGGCGCCCCCAAATTTACCATAATTTTAAAGAATAAAATGTAAAATTTACCATCTTAACCATTTTTAGGTGTACTGTTCAGCGTATTAAGTACATTTTTATTCCAAGGCAACTGTTAACACCATCTATCTTCAACTCTTTTCATATAGTCAAGACTGAAACTCTTTATCCATTTAACAAAAATCTGTCGTTATCCCCTTCTCACATCCCCTGCAAACTATCATTCTATTTCCTGTCTGTATGGATTGGCCTATTCTAGGCCCCATATGTAAGTGGAATCATACAGTACCTGTGTTTTGGTGGCTGGTGTATTTCAGTTAGCACAATCCTCTCAAGGTTCATTTGTGTTGTAGCGTGTGTCAGGTTGTTCCTTCTTTTTAGGGTCGTATTGCATTCCATTGTATGTATATACCGTATTTTGCTTATCCCTTCATCCCTTGCTTAATTCTTTTGGCTAATGTAAATAATACTGCTTCTAAGTATGGGCTTATAAATATCTGTTGATATCTCGTCTTTCAATTTTTGGGGGTATATACCCACAAATGGAATGGCTGGATCATATGATAATTCTATGTTTAATTTTTTGAGGAAGCTTCATACCGTTTTCCATAGTGGCTGCTCATTTTACATTCCCAACAGTGTACAAGGGTTCTAATCACTTTTCCTGTTCACTGGCACTTGTTATTATTTTTAAAAGAGTAGCCATTCTCGTGCGTGTGAAGTGGTATCCATGGACCCTCATTTGTCCCCTTGTACGAGGGCTGGAAGAAACCACTTCTTCCCCTAAGAATTGGTATCTCACTGTGGTGTTGATTTGCATTTCCCTAATGATTATTGATGTTGCATATTTTCTCAGATGCATTGGCCATTGTATATCGTCTTTGGAGAAATATCTGTTCAAGTCCTTGGACCGCTTTTTAATCAGGTTGTCTTTTTTCATCTCAGGAGTTGTCTAATGTGTTCTGAATATTAATCCCTTATCAGATTTGTGATTTGGAAATATTTTCTCCCATGTTTGGATTGAATTCTTACTCTGTTGATACTGTCCTTTGATGCACAAAAGTTTTAAATTTTCATGAGGACCAATTTGTCTATTTTTTCTTTTGTTGCCTGTGCATTTCATGTCACATTCAAGAAATCTTTGTCAAATCTAATGTTGTGAAGCTTTGAACCATGCTTTTCTTCTAAGATTTTTAATTTTGGCCTTTATGATGAGGTCTTTAATCCATTTTGAGATTATTTTCAATGTGGTATTAGGTATGGTTCACCTTTTTTCTTTTGGATGTGGGTATCCAGTTTTCCCAATCATTTGTTGAAATGATTGTCCTTTTCCAACGAATGGTCTTGGCACCCTAGTCAATAACCACTTGACCATATATCCAAGTTATTTTCTGGACTCTGTTATTCCATAAGTATGTATATCTATTTTTATGCCAGTACCACACTCTTTTGATTACTGTCACTTTAAAGTAAGTTTCAAAATTACAAAATTCAAAACTAGGCCTTCAAATTTGTCCTTTTTCATGATTGTTTTGGCTTTTGGTGTCCCTTGACCCCAAATAAAATTCCATATGATTTTTCTATTTCTGCAAAATATATCATGAGATTCTGATAGGGATTGCATTGAATCTTTTGATCGTTGTGGGTAGTATTAGCAGCTTAATAATATTAAGTCTTTCAATCCAGAAAAGTCTTTCCATTTCTTAATGTCCTCACTGATTTCTTTCAGCAGGTTTCTTAGTTTTCCCTGTACCAGTTTTTGCCTCCTTGGTGAGGTCAGTTTTCCACATATTTTATTTTTATTCATGCTATTGTAAATAGAATTGTTTTATTAATGTCCTTTTGAACTGTTCATTGTGAGTGTATAAAAATACAAATGATTTTTTCATGTGATTTTGTATCCTGCAACTTTCCTGAATCCATTTATGAATTAAAATTTTTTTTTTGCAGAATTAAAAAAAATTTCTACATAGAAGGTTGTATAATGAAACAGGGATAGATTTACCCCTTCCTTTCCAATCTGGATGCCTTTTATATCTTTTTCTTGCCTAATTGTTCTGGCTGTAACTTCCAATACCATATTGACTAGAAACGGTGAAAGCAGGCATCCTTGCCTTGTTCCTGATCTTAAGGGAAAATCTCTTAGGCTTTCAACACTGATATTAACTGGGACATTTATAATTGGATTTTATTATGTTGGGGTAATTTCCTTTTATTCCTTGTTGTATAAGTCCTTTTATAATGAAAGGGTGTTCAATTTTTTCTTTTTCTGCATTAATTGAGATTATCATGTGTGTGTGTTTTTTTTAACCTTAATTTTGTTAATGTGATGTATTACTTGATTTCCTATGTTGACACTTCCTTGAATTCCAGGAATAAAACTCACTTGGTCATGATGTATAATCCTTTTAATATGCTCTTAAATTCAATTTGCTACTATTTTGTTGAGTTTTGCACCAATATTCATGGGGGATATTGATCTGTAGCTTTCTTCTCTTGTAGTGTGTTTGTCTGGCTTTGGTATCAGGACCATGCTAACTTTATAGAATGACTTCAGAAGAGTTTCCCTTTTCTTCAAATTTTTGGGAAGAGTTTGAAAAGGATTGGTGTTAGTTCTGTAAGTGTTTGGTAAAACTCACCAGTAAAGCCATGAGGTCCAAGGCTTTTCTTTGTCAGGTGTTTGATTACTAATTTAATATCCTTTCTGGTTATAGGTCTATTCAGATATTCTATTTTCTTATAATTGTGTCTTGGTAGGTTTTAGTTTCAGGGAATCTATCCATTTCATCTAGGTTTTCCAGTTTGTTGGCAAGCAATTGTTTATAGTGCTCTCTTATAATCCTTTTTATTTCTGTAGAATAGGTAATAATATCTACACTTTCCTTTCTGATTTTATTATTATTATTTTATTATTTTATTTTTTATTTATTTTTGAGAGACAGAGAGAGAGAGAGAGAGAGAGAGAGAGAGAGAGAGGCAGAGTGTGAGCGGGGAAGGGGCAGAGAGAGAGAGAGGGAGGCACAGAATCCAAAGCAGGCTCCAGGCTCTGAGCACAGAGTCTGATTAGGGCCTGAATTCAGGAACTGTGAGATCAAGACCTGAGCTGAAGTTGGATGCTTAACCAATTGAGCCACCCAGGCGCCCCTCCTTTCTGATTTTAGTAGTGTGTTTTCTCTCTTTATGTCTTTAGTCAGTCTAGGTAAAGCTTTGTCAATGTTATTGATCTTTGCAAAGAATCCGTTTTTGGCTTCATTGATTTTCTTCATTGCTTTTCTATTCCCTGTTTTATTTATCTCTGATATAATATTGATTCTTAACTTTCTTCTGCTTGCCGTGAGTTTATTTGTTGTTTGTTTACTAGTTCTTAAGTTGTAGAGTTTGATTGTTGATTTGAGATCTTTTTTGATAAAAACATTTGCAGCTATAAATTTCCCCATTAGCATTGTGTTCCTGTATTCTATAAGTTTGGATATATTGAGTTTTGTTTTCAGGTGTCTCTAAATATTTTCTGATGATTTTCTTTGGTGGTATACTTGTTTTACTGTTAAATTGACACATCTGAACCAAAATATTCACAATACTTGATACACTTTAAAGAGAATCATGTACTATAGTCTTAGATGTAACCACAGAACAAGCAGAACAAAAGGCTTTAAAATATATCCATAGTGTGTATTATTTCAATATTCATTCATTTACAAGTTAGACTTTTTCTTTTTGTAATTCTTTAAAGTTATTTATCTAGTTCTTTATTTATTTATAGCATGTGTGGGTGAGTGGGGAGATGGGCAGAGGGAGAGAAAGAATCTTAAGCAAGCTCCATGCTCAGCATGGAGCCCAAAGCAGGGCTCGATCTCATGACCAGGAGTTCATGACCTGAGCTGAAATCAGAAGTCTGATGCTTAACCAATGGAGCCACCCAGGTGCCCCTCTTTTCCTTTTTCTTTCATTGTTTTATTTATTTATTTATTTACAAAAATTTAAAAATGTTTATTTTTGAGAGACAGAGAGAGACATGGCATGAGTGGGGGAGGGGTAGAGAGGGAGACACAGAATCCAAAGCAGGCTCCAGGCTCTGAGTTGTCAGCACAGAGCCCAATGAGGGGCTCGAACCCACGAGCTGGGAGATCATGACCTGAGCTGAAGTCAGATGCTTAACCAACTGAGCCACCCAGGCGCCCCACTGTGAATTATTTTTAAACATCAAAATGAGTACTGTATGAAATTTTAATTCTATAAAATCAAATGCTGTAAAATTATTGCCAACTGCTTTTGCATATCAGAAACAAATTTATAGATATTTTTATTTTATTTATTTTTTTTTAAATTTTTTTTCAACGTTTATTTATTTTTGGGACAGAGAGAGACAGAGCATGAACGGGGGAGGGGCAGAGAGAGAGAGGGAGACACAGACTCAGAAACAGGCTCCAGGCTCTGAGCCATCAGCCCAGAGCCTGACGCGGGGCTCGAACTCACGGACCGCGAGATCGTGACCTGGCTGAAGTCGGACGCTTAACCGACTGTGCCACCCAGGCGCCCCTATAGATATTTTTAAACATCTCAGGGCACACGGGTGGCTCAATTGGTTAAGCATCTGACACTTGGTTTCAGCTCGGGTCACAATCTCACGGTTCGTGAATTCGAGCCCCACATCAGGCTCTGTGCTGACAGTACAGAGCGTGCCTGGGATTCTGTATCTCCCTCTCTCTGCCCCTCCCCTGCTCTCTCTCTCTCTCTCCCTCAAATAAACTTAAAAAAATATTTTGAAAACAGCTCAATGTACTAAGTCTTATCCAGGTGTACAACGTAATATTTTTTCAATAAAAAGCTGTATATCTAAAACAATTCAAGAACTCACAATAGAATAAACTGTTAAAAATGTGCAAGTTCACTAGACATGACCTACACTCTGTTGTATATGGATAGAGGTTTAAATGCTTATCTTATTGTAAAATACATTGAGTTTTTTGTATTCCCTGGTTATCATACATTGTCTCCTTTAAGAGGAGGTATGGTACTGTTACCTCCAGTTTCTAGTTCTGGTAATGAAACCTCCATGAAGTCTGTTAACAATTCATTACTGGTACATTTATGAAGGCAGCTCACATGATTTGCAAACAAAAACTTCAGGCCTCGTGTTATTTACCAAAGAATTCAGTGCAGCAAGAAGAGAAAGCCCAGTATGCAAATTTACAGACTAATCTACAAACTAACCAGTTTCTGTGATCCAAACTGTGTCAAACTTTCAAGGTATTGTCCATAAAGTTCCATATCATTGTGACCTGCCCCTTCTACCCACAGAGGCTGCATTGGTCTTTGACAAGACTCAAACAATGTGAGGCCACGTGAAGGGTCAAGATGACTTCATCTTCAGTCCCGTGAATTAATACTGGAGAGGTTATCTTAGAGACTTTGTCAATGTTTGGGAATGCATCCAAACAGTAGGTCTTCATGGTATCAGGAAAAGTGACTGGCATTGCCGAGGTCAAAGGGGAATGAAGAATTATGCAAGAACTCTTACACCAAGCCACAAGATCCACAGATGGTACTGTCCCTCTCTAATTTGGTCATTATAGAATCACATTTTCAGGGCGTTAATCCATATCTTGTCCTAAGAGCAAGCCAAGCAGCTTCTATATCTGCATAGAGGTTCTTGTCTGGTGGTTTCCCAGAACTTGGGCCATACCCAGAATAATCCTATGAGAGCATATGACAATTACTCTGTGATCCCAGTCCTATATAGAGTTGCTCATCTGACCAAGATCAACAGCACTTCCATGTGAGAAGAATAAAGTGTACTTGACATTGGGTGAACAACGTGCAAACATGCAGACAATTCTGTTGCCTTTACTGGTTCTAGTCATGAAACACTAATAGCATCTCTTTGTTTAGAAGAGTGCTGCCAGTCTGCTGGTTGTGATCAGTGTAAAGTCCAGAGGCCTCCACGTTCATCATACATCAGCATATAAATTGAATAAGGAGGCAAAAATGCTAATTTTGAGGCCATTTTCCCAGGAAAGGCGGACAGCAGAAGAGGCCACATAGTTCACTAAAGGAGAGGTTATTCTTCTATACCTGAGGTGTGGGGAGGAAAGGGCCAGGAGGGAGTCCCTGCCCATGCACTGTTCTCCACAAGATGCGACCCACGCTGCAGCCACTGCCGCCACCTCCCCTTCTGGCAGAGCAGACACCTCTCCAGATGCAACCAGGTCTTCTTCACCCTTACTTTCCTTTCTATGCTCCTCCTCAGCCTCCTCTGCGGGGCCGGCTCTCCTGATGGGAGGAAGGTGGACATGGAACCGAGGGGGCGGGGGGGGGGGGGTGGGGTGTGAGCAGAACTCTCGCTAAGGAAGGAGTTGGTCACTGACTTAAATGTTTTTTAAATAGTTCACTTGGGATTTCTTTGGGCCCATTGGTTAAGAGTGTGTTTAATTTCCTCCAATTTGTATATTTTCCGGTATTCCTTTTGTTTTTGATTTCTTTTTCTTTTTCTTTTTAAAAAATTTTTTTTTCAATGTTTTTATTTATTTTTGGGACAGAGGGAGACAGAGCATGAACGGGGGAGGGGCAGAGAGAGAGGGAGACACAGAATCGGAAACAAGCTCCAGGCTCCGAGCCATCAGCCCAGAGCCTGACGCGGGGCTCGAACTCCCGGACCACGAGATCGTGACCTGGCTGAAGTCGGACGCTTAACCGACTGCGCCACCCAAGCGCCCCTTGTTTTTGATTTCTAACTGCATCCCATTGTGGTTGGAAAAGATATTTTGTGTCATATCTCCTTTCAATACTGTTGAGTCTTAATTTGTAGTCTAACATATAGTGTATCCTGGACAATGTCCCATGTGCGCTGGAGAAGAACGTGTATTCTGTTATTCGTGGGTAGAGTGCTGTGTATGTGTGTGTCAGATCTAGCTGGTTTCTTGTGTTGCTCCAGACCTGTGTTTCCTCACTTTTCTTCTGCGGGGTGCTCTATCCAGCTTTGAGAATGGGACAGTGAATTCTCCAGCTACTATTGTGGGTCCCTACTTCTCCTTTTCCTTCTATTAAACTTCGATTCATAGATTTTGTTGATCGGGCATTAATGCTAAAAGTTTATCATTGTCAGATATTCTTGCTCTATTGAAACTTTGTTGTTTTGTCTCTTCTAAATTTCTTTTATTTAAAACCTATTTGGTCTGATATCAGTAGAAAATACTCCAGTTCTCTCTTGATTACTGTGTGCAGGGGATACCTTTTCCTTCTTTTCACTGTCAAACTATTTGTGTTTTTCGAAAAAGTGAGTCTCTTTTAGACAACATAGAGTTAGATCATCTTTCTGTCACCATTCTGCCAGCCTCTAGTTTTGACTGGAGTATTTAATTCATTTACATTCAAAGTAATTGCTGATAAGGAGGGACGTGTCTCTGTTATTTGGCTATTTTCTACATGCCTTATAAATACATTGTTCCTCATTTCTGGATTTGTTGTTTTAGTTTAGCTTTTTTAGTGAAATGGCTTAATTCTCTCTCATTTCCTTTTGCATATATTACTCTTTAGACATTTTCTTTATGTTTGCCATGGGGATCACATCACACATCCCAAAAGTATAGCCCTCTAATGTGTATTTCTACAAGCTTATCTTCAATAACAGACCAAAAGTCTCATTTTATGAAGCTCAATCTGATCCCCTTGCAGTAATTGATGTCAGAAAATTACATCTTTATACATCATCCCAAAACATAGACTAATAATTGTTTTCGTGTTATTTGTTAAATCAAGTCAAAAACAAAAAGTGGAGTTACAATTCAAAGTTACAATAATAGCGGCTTTAAAAAAAATATCAGTCTTTTAAATCATGTAGAAAACAAAAACTGGACTTATAAAAAGTCACACTAAAACGATGTTTATAATTGCCCATTTATTTACCTTCACTGAGATCTGTATTTCTTCACACAGCTTCAGTGACTGTCCAGTGTCCTTTCACCCTGAAGGATTCCCTTTAGCAAACCTTGCAGGGCAACTATGGGGAAATGAACTCTCTACCTTTGTTTACCAGAGAATGTCTTCATTTCTCCCTCACTTTGAAGACCCATTTTGCAGATATAGGATTCTTGATTGGAATATTTTTCTTTCAGCACACAGCATATCAGCCCATTGCCTTCTGGTCTCTAGGCTTTCTGATGACAAATCTGTCAACTTTTTAAGGAACCATTGTACTTGATGAGTCACTTTTCTCTTAGTGCTTTCAAGACTCTTTGCCTTTGGTTTTCGTTTCATTATAATGTGTCTTGGTGTGGATGTCTTTGCGTTCATCCTAAATGGAATTTACTATTCTTCTTGGATGTTTATATTCATGTCTTTCATCAATTTGGATCAAGTTTTCAACCATTATTTCTTCAAATAATCTCTCTTACTTTATTCTCTATCTTCTGTCTGGGACTCCCAAAATGCATATGTTGGTCCCTTTTCTGGTGTCTCAGTGCTCCCTTAGACTGTTCACTTCTCTTCAATGTTTTTCATTTGGCTCCTCAGACTAGATAATTTCAACTGTTCTCTCATCAAGCTCAGTGATTCTTTGTTCTGCTTACTGTAGTCTGCTCTTGAATACCTCTAGCAAATTTTTCATTACAGTTGTTGTACATATCAGCACCAGACTTTCCTTTCAGTTTCTCTTCATGTTGTGTATCTCTTTGTTGATATTTTACTTTATTCATAGCTCAATGTTTTGACTTTTTGGGTCTTCCTTTAATTCTTTGAACATCTTACAGACTGTTGATTTAAAGTACTTGTCTAGGAGTGGCTGGGTGGCTCATTTGGTTAAGCATCTGACTTCAGCTCGGATCAGGATCTCATGGTTCATGGGTTCAAGCCTTGCATCGAGCTCCATGCTGTCAGCTCAGAGCCTGGAGTTTGCTTCAGATTCTGTATCTCTCTCTCTCTCTCTCTCTCTCTGCCTCTCCCGTGCTCACACTCTGTTTCTCTCTCCCCCTCTCTCAAAAATAAATAAACATTAAAGAAATTTTAAAAATTAAACAAAATACTTGTCTAGTAAGTCCACATTCTGATCTTTCATGGGGTATTTTCTGGGTTTTTTGTTTGTGGGTTTGTTTGAATGAATCTTATTTTCCTGTTTCTTTGTATAATTTTTGTTTTGTTGTTGAAAACTGGTCACCTCAATCTTATAATGTGGTAACTCTGAAAATCAGATTCTTCCCATCAGCAGGTTTATTTTTGTTTTGATTTTTGATTGTTGTAGTCTGTGTGCCAGAAATCAGCCTGAGGTGTAAATTTCAGCTCTTCTCATGTCATTTTTCAGCCTACACTTTTCCCTGAGCATGTGTGTGGTAATTTTCTACATCCCTGCTCACCTCCTCTACCAGTGATGTTCAGAGAGGCTCTGAGAGCACAGTGGCAATGCCCCTGGGTGGCCAAGGGCTGACAACAAAAGCCCTTATACCTGCTTAGCCAGGACATCCCCCAGGGACTCCCTGGGCTACTGCACCAGGACAGGGCTCTACATAGGGTTTGGCTTGTAAATTGTTTCCCCAAATATACTCTGACTTTGATGCTTCCTCCCCACTGAGTAACCAGGGACTTTGGCCTTACAGAAGAAAAGGTCTGTAGGCCATTAAAGTTGGTTCCCAGATCTGAAGCCAGATCCACAAACATGCTGGATGTTCCAATGCATAATCTGGCACTTTCCATGGAGAGGACATTGGACTAGGAGTCCCTGTCACTTGTTCCTGCTGCAGCATTTGATGCTGGAGGCTGGGATACTGGTTCTTTCTTTCAGTCATGTAAATGCCATAATCTTCACTCCTGACAACTTCAGGTCCCTCTGTCTGCTATCCATAACACTTGAGTCAGGAGCTCTGGTACCCAAGTTCAAATCTCATTTATACCCCGATGGCTAACCAAGGGGTTTGAGAGTGGCTAGCCAGGAGCTCCCAAGGGCCTCAATCTCTGTAGCTGAGCCAATGACCTACAACAGGAAAAGCCCCTTCCTGAGTCCCAGACATCTCAAAGGCATCTGGTGGTTAAGCACTGCTTGTCTACAGTGCCCAATGTGATTGAAATGTGAGGCACTGTGCATAGTCCTGGTTGCTTGCTCAGGCAACCAAGGCCAGCAGGCAGGCAGTAAACTCAAGTAGGAACATGTGCAGATGCATCCACACATGTACAGGACCCACCACACCAAACACCCATAAACTTTCCTCTTTCCAGCCTTCAAGTAAACATTAAGGAATTCTGGTCACAGCGTTCATTCCCTCTTTCCTTCTCTTCCTTCCTTCCTTCCTTCCTTCCTTCTTTCCTTCCTTCCTATTTCCAAGTATATTAAGTGGATATCTCTGTGCCCATCTGTGTGTTAGGCTTGGTAATCATTTAATGAAACAGACAGAACATATATTCTCCTAATGCTTACAATCTGATAGAAAAGAGACAATAAATAAAACATAATAATAGTAGTACCTTATATGGTACAGCTTGATTCGGGGCTGGACCCACGAACCATGAGATCATGACCTGAACTGAGGTCAGATGCTTAACCCACTGAGCCACCCAGTACCCTCACTTGTTTTCCTCTCTCATCCCTTTTCCCAGCCCTTGCTGGTCTCTACCCATGATCCTTCAGCATCCCTCTGCTTCCACCACTCACCAGACAGCAGCAGGAAAGGGCCCCATGATCAAGGACAACACCCTGGAGCAGAACTCAATGTCTTCTTTCCTCTCAAGCTTCGACCCATCCCCCAGCAGAGTACAGGCCCTCCCTGAAAGACACGTCCCTGTTGCGTGTTGGTCCCGGCTGAGCAGTGGCACAAACACAGCTCCTTCTCTCCCTAGCTGTCCGGCTCCCCCCTTGCATAAACACCCACGCGCAGGTGTTTGCTTGCTGGCCCCTCTGCCACAGGCACAGACTCCACCTGCAGCTCAGCTTCCCCCCTCCTGTAGCACTGAGCCAGCAGCTCCTAACTGGAAGGCACATCAGAAAGCCCAGGTGACCAGCAGGTCCCATCTAGAAGAAGTGGGCTGCAGAGGGGTCTGCACTTGACCTGACTCGGGAGCACTCCACCTTCATAGAGGCCTGACCTTGCCCTTCAACCTCACCCCTGGCCCAGGCTTGCAGACTGCACTTGGCCTTCCCTCCTCCTTCCTGGCCCACATGCACCTGGAATCACAGCTTCTTCCCAGTGCTGCTTGGTCCAGGCTGCCAGGGCCTTCCTGCCCCGATCCTAGCAGGGACTGGACAAGGCAATGCAGGCAATGCTGTAGCAACGTTCTTCTAAATGAGGTCTAGGTGGTAATTGAGACTTCCTAGGTGACGCTGTCTGTCTACCCTCTGTATCCTGAGACTGCCACCACACCACCTCCCCCCACTGCCCACATGGAACCCTCCCAGACAGGGGCCCCCTTGGAATTTCTGTTCCACTTTACATGCCTGGAAAGCTCACTGTTCAAGGAAATTCTTCCTATCAAAGTTAATTAGTGGAAATCACTTGTTTTGACACCAACATTTAAAGTAGGCATTTGAGAAATTAGCGCATGATTTCATGCTCTTTCTCCAGCAAGTGCACCAATGACGTATGAGGCAACCATTTTGATCCCAAGGAACTAGAACTGATGTTCCCTTGGGGAGGACCACCCCAAGAGATAGCAGGAGCAACCACAGACCTGCATGGTCCTTACTCTGGTTGTGATATGGTCACAGTCCCTCAATGTGGGGCAGGATGACTAACCATCCCAGGCAGCCCCAGACTGGGCAATGTATAAACACATTAGGACCAATGTATAAACACATTAGGTTCACAAGTGAGAAGGCAGTCACCCTCCATGATGGTCACAAATAAATGGTGGAATCAACAGAAAGTCCCCAGGCCCTGCACTCTCCACCTTTTCTTGTTTCATGTGTCACCTTGTTCTTTGACCAAACACAAAATGTGTTTTCCTATTTCCCTCCCCTCAAGCAGCTTGATTATGGGGAAATCACGTTGACCATCCCTTCCTTCAAATCTACAGGGCAGAGACCACCATAAGGAAGCGCTGGCTCAAAGAGGGCAAGGTGAGGCCATAGGGTACAGTCCACATGCTCTGCTCTAAATGGTCTTTTGGGCTGTGCCCTGAGAGGCTGGACAGGGAAAATCCTGGAGGCAGGATCAAAACAGAGGGCACAGCTGCCCCGAGAATGACTTGCCCCCCTCTCCCCAAATGGTCAAGGGGGCCTGCATCTCCTTTTGCATATGTTCCGAAGAGAAACTCCAACAAGAATGGGGGCAGGTGGAGGGAACCAGAAAAGAGTACAGGTGGAAGTAACCCAGAGGAACAATTCAGGACACAGGTCCTGGAGGAACAGTTTTAGGGGCTGCATAGTGGACAGAGGTGACCATCTGTGCTTAGGACTCATCTATCTGCTATAAGTGGATCCTCCCAGTGGAACATTATAGTCAGGGCTCTGGCACCACAGACTGACCCCTAGGTGTGGTCTTGTGGGTCTTTTTCTTGGATTCCTCATGATGGCTGGAGAGATTGGGGAAAGGGTGCACATAAGAAGGAAATAGGGTCATCAACTCTTGTCTGGATTCCTCCCCAGTGTTGAATCCCTCCCTGCTAGCTCTCTGACCCTTTCTTGCTTGTGCCCCTCTGATCCCATGATCTCCTGAGCCCTCTGCAGTCAGGACATAATTGCCACGCATCACCCCGGGGTGAGCCCTGCTGAGTCTGAGAGTAGAGAGAGGTAGGGTCAAGTGCTGAGCAGGGAGCGCAGCCCTCGCTGCCCAATCCTCAGCCAGAGCCAGAAGTGGCCATGCTCCACACTCAAGGCCCCGGTGACCCTGGCTGTGAGCTAAGGGTGTGGATGCAGATGCGGCTCACAGGCCACCTCAGCACTCACACTTCCCACTCCTGTTACAGGAGCTTGTCGTCCCCTCCGATCTGTGCGGATACAGATGAGGGATCCCATACCCCAGGAAAGCCCCTCCCATCCCACCATCTGCCCAGACTCTCACCTGGGCTTCCCTCAGCTGCTGGTGATTTCTTCCTGCATGAAAGGACACACACAACAATGGCAATAACAAAAGCAACAGAAGCAACCATAGCACCCCAATGGTTGGTCATCCATTCTGGTGCACCAGGGCATTTCTTGGAAAAAGGCCTTATATTAACCTGGGATCCCTACTTTCCTCTCCCCACCCTGGTTCCTGACCTGATCAGGGCCAGAGCCTCCTCCATGATCACTGCAGTCTCACCTGAGGGTACACAGTATGCAATGTGGTTCCAGGGGCTTCCATGTAGCAAGAGAACCTCTGCTCCTCTCCCTGGGAAATCCTTATGACCACACACATCCAGTAGGTCCCCTTCCCATCAGGAAGGACTCCCTAAACTTCTGGGCATCTTGGCTCACAGGATCCTCATCCTGAAGCAGGTCAGGAAGATATTCCCGGGAGGGAAACTGAAAGCCCAGCACGTCACAGTGACCATGCCCTCCAGGGCCTGGCTGCAGGTGACCTTTACTGTTGGGGACACTGGGGAAGAAAGCACAGAGCCAGCCATTCACATGGCAGAGCACTGCTGCCCTCTAAGTGAGACAGAGAGGACAGGTTTGCTTCTCTCATCTTTCCAGCTCTGGCTGAAGCCATCATTGACGCCAGACTTTCTCCAAGTCCCTTCTGCACCCTACAACCCAATTCCTTTCAGCTGGCAGGAGGATGCACCTGGGATCCAGGCCTCACTCTCACGGATTCTCATTTTGAGGCTGAGGAGGGGATATGGAGGGGGGGTGGGCTCCTGGGCTGAGGGGACTATAAGGGAACTCTCTGTGACAGGGTGGATGGAGCTTCCTCTCCTGCTTGACACCCACCTTCCTGGTTCAGTTTTCTGTCAGAGGGTCCATGGCTTTCCTGGACTAATGACACTGGGAGGGTGCATTTCCATCCCCACCTGCTTGGTGTCTCTATCCAGAGGCTGTAACAGCACAGGTGGGTCACGGTACCAGGGACCAACAGAACACACGTGCATCCCACAGGTCAAGGAGGGTTTCCTTGGACAGTGTTGCTGGGGGGAGGTCAATGGGTCTGGGGGAGGGGAAGGGCCCACACCAGGGTTGAACCTGTTCTGCCCCAGAAGTCCATCCAGGATTCTAGATATTTCTGCAGGCTTCCACCAAGCTCTCCCTGCACATAGGCTGAGGCAGCCTGGTTTGAAAGCCATCTGCACCGTGATTTCCTTAGCCAAGGTCTGCGCTGAGGACCAGGGAACTGGCCATTTATGGTCTTTGAGTCATAGAGAGGGAAGAGCTCCCATCATAGCGGAAATGACCGAAGCCCCTGGTGCTGTTGTCCTCTCAGATCTCTCAGCCCCAGATCTCCTGGAGTGGATATGAGCCTGCCCCCAGCCAACAATGACAAATCCCATCCTGTGTTCCTCTGCTTTCCCCACACCAGTGACAGATTCCCACCAGAGGGGCCCCTCTCTGCTCTCTTCCACATCTTTCCTGTGCTGGGTGAGTGATGACCACCCCTGGGCTGAAGTCCACAGAACCTCAGTCCTCACCCCCACCCTCAGGTAAAATCCAGTGGAAAGAGACAGGTCTCTGGTCTTGGCCTGGAACTTCCTTGGGAAAGCCCTCCCATCACCCTTGCACCCACCCTGCACTCACCTCCTTTCTGGGCCTGCAGGGCCACAGTGTCTGCCAGAGTTTTTGTGAGGCTCTTCCTGCGCTCTCTCAAGTCCTTGGTCTCTGTGTCCCACTTCTTAGGTACCAGGACTGCCTTGCCCACAGTCCCTGTGCCTCTGCCATGTCTATGTTACTGTCATCATGCAGGAAGGCCTGGCCCTCCATGCGTCCTTCTGTGAAAAATCTCCAATGCACAGATCCATCCTGGGACAGCACTATCAGGTTATAACAAAGACTGAGGGATCCTGGCAAGGGGGAAACTACAACTGAAACTGCCTCCTGGAAGTAACTGCTTGTCAAATATTTCTCAGTAAAGCTCTGCTGCCCTGAGCTGCTTGAAGTCTTGAGGATGCAGAAAATGCACATGTACAAGGGACAGGAAGGAGGCTTTCCAGTACAGGAAGATAGGCAAGGGGCCTGAAGGAGAGGGAAGAAGGAATGGCGGTGGGGGACGGGGGTGAAGACGGGTAAACATGCAGGACAGGAGCCAGGAGAGGGAGGCACAGGCTCCTGTAGGTGGTGTGGGTAGGAGGTCAAGAGCAGAGTTAGCCTGCAGGGAACAAGCGAGGGTAAGAAGGCCAAGGTGAAGGAGAGGTCTTGTCAGCAGAGAGGGAAGGGCATTGGGGAAGGGATCAGCATTTTTCAGAGCTAGAGCAAATAATCTTAAAATTTGTATAGAACCACAAAAGACCCCAAAGAGCCAAAGCAACTCTGAAAAAAAAAAAAGGAGGATTCCAGATTTCAAGTTACATTACAAAGCTGTAGTCATTAAGACAGTATGGTACTGGCACAAAAGCAGACACATAGAACAAATGGAACAGAATAGAAACATTCAGAAATGGAACCACAACTATATGGTCAACTAATTTTCGACAAGGCAGGAATGAATATCCAATGGAAAAATGACAATCTCTTTAACAAATGGTGTTGGGAACACTGGACAGCAACATGCAGAAGAATGAAACTGGACCACTTTCCTACACCATACACAAAAATAAACTCAAAATGAATGAAAGACCTAAATGTGAGACAGGAAACCATCATAATCCACAACAACTTAAAAAAATTTTTTTTTAAATGGTTATTTATTATTGAAAGAGAGAGTCAGAGCATGAGCAGGGGAGGGTCAGAGGGAGAGGGAGACACAGAATCTGTAGCAGGCTCCAGGCTCTGAGTTGCCAGCACAGAGCCCGATTCGGGGCTGGAACTCACAAACCACGAGATCATGACCTGAGGCAAAGTTGGACGCTTAACTGACTGAGCCACCCAGGTGACCCCACAACAACTTATTTTTTTTTTTTAATTTTTTTCAACGTTTATTTATTTTTGGGACAGAGAGAGACAGAGCATGAACGGGGGAGGGGCAGAGAGAGAGGGAGACACAGAATCAGAAACAGGCTCCAGGCTCTGAGCCATCAGCCCAGAGCCTGACGCGGGGCTCGAACTCCCGGACCGCGAGATCGTGACCTGGCTGAAGTCGGACGCCCAACTGACTGCGCCACCCAGGCGCCCCCCACAACAACTTCTTACTAGACACATTGCTGGAGGCAAGCCAGACAAAAGCAAACATGAACTACTGGGAGTTCATCAAGATAAAAACCTTTTGCACAGCGAAGGAAACAACCAACCAAAGTAAAAGACAATCTAGAGAATGGGAGAAGATATTTGCAAACAACATATCTGGTAAAGGATTAGTTTCGAAAATCGATAAAGAAGTTAGCAAACGTCACAACCAAAAATGCAAATAACCCAGTTAAGAAATGGGCAGAAGACATGAATAGACGCTTTTCTAAAAGAGACATCCAGATGGCTAATAGACATGTGAAAATATGCTAACATCATGAGAAAGAATGAAATCCTGCCATCTGCAGCAACATGGATGGAACTGGAAGGTATTATGCTAAGTGAAATAAGTCAGTCAGAGAAAGACAGGTTATCATATGTTTTCACTGTTATGTGGAACTTGAGAAACTTAACAGAAGACCATGGGGGGAGGGAAGGGGAAAAGATAGTTAAAACAGAGAGGGAAGGAGGCAAACCAGAAGAGACTCTTAAATACAGAGAACAAACTGAGGGTTGCTGGGGGGCTGGGGAGAGGGGAAAATGGGTGATGGACATTGAGGAGGGCACTTGTTGGGATGAGCAGTGGATGTTGTATGTAAGTGATGAATCACGGGAATCTACCACCCAAACCAAGAACACACTGTATACACTGTATGTGAGCCAAGTCGACAATAAATTATATTAAAAACAAACAAATAAACAAACAAACAAATAAATAAATAAACAAACATTAAAAATAAAGAAAATATGCTAATATTTTGCTAAAATGAGCAGCACAAGAAACAACAGATTTTGGCGGCCATGTGGAGAAAGGTGAACCCTCTTGCAGTGTTGGTGGGAATGTAAACTGGTGTAGCCACTCTGGAGAACAGTATGGAGGTTCCTCAGAAAACTAATAATAGTTTTATTATTATAAATGATCCAGCAATGGCAATACCAGGTATTTACGCAAAGGGTACAAAAATACTTATTTGTAGGGGTACATGCACCCCAATGTTTATAGCAGCATTATCAACAATAGCTAAATGATGAAGAGAGCCCAAATGTCCATCTACTGATGAATGGATAAAAAAGGGGTGGTATACACACACGTGCGCGCGTGCGCACACACACACACACACACACACACACTCACACGCAGACACACATACATATAATGGAATATATATGATTTATCCTCAAGAAATCTCCACGTGCATTTGAAAAGAATGTATATTCTGTTTATGGCTGGAATGTTCAATAAATGACAGATTTCTACTAGTGGTTTACAGTATGGCTCAAGTCTTCTTTATGTTTATTGATCTCTGCATAGATGTTCGATTCATTATGAAAAGTGATATATTGCAGTTTCTGACTATTACTGTTGTCTGTTTCTCAATTTCTGTCTGTTTTGTTTTCATGTATTTGGCGCTGAGTTATTAGGTGTTATATGTTCAGAATTGTTTCATCCTTCTGATAATTTGACCCTTTTATCATTATAAAGTGATGCTGTTTATCTTTACTAGCATTTTTTCTTTATGTCATATACAAATATTTATTCAAATAACATATATTTATATATTTATATCATATCCTGGTCGTGTTATATTTTATGTCTTATGAGTGCAGTATTGAATATTTGTGACCTTGTTTTTACTACCTATTCTCTCTAAAGTTACTCAATCACAGTCTTTTTCTCATTTGTATTTTACATTTTATGTTACGAATTGCTCTTTTTCTTTGTGCAAATTTTTTGACACATAGGTTAAATGTAGATTTCTGTAGGGAAATTTGTTTCTTTCTTATACATTTGAGTCAATATCAATCCAGGACAATAATAAACTAAACTAGGGGCGCCTGGGTGGCTCGGTCGGTGGGGCGTCTGATTTCAGCTCAGGTCATGATCTCACGGTCTATGAGTTTGAGCCCCGCGTCGGGATCTGTGCTGACAGCTCAGAGCCTGGAGCCTGCTTCGGATTCTGTGTCTCCCTCTCTCTCTGACCCTCCCCCATTCATGCTCTGTCTCTCTCTGTCTCAAAAATAAATAAACATTAAAAAAAAATAATAAACTAAACTAATGACTTGAAGGCATTTTGACCCAAAATAGCAAAGCAAATTTGAACTACAAATCACAGAAGCGTTAGTCTGTCATTGCAAATTCTTTGAAGTAGCTGTTTGCTCACTTCGGGCTAGCTCCAAGCAAACCTCCTTAGAATAATATCTTCTTGTTCTTGAAGATAGAGTCAATCTGATTCGTGTCACCCTTTCCTGAGGATATGAATCTATGAAGCTTAGGTTCCCATATTTTCAGGAAGGGATGTTTCTCATGAAGTAGAATAAGCTCTGGGCATTATTTCCTGTCTAGTAAGTTCATGAGCCTGAGAAGGCAAGCTAAGATTTTCTAGATTTGAAATACACCTTAAGTATCAGAGCAACCATCATCCCTGGCTTTTTGCCCATTATTATGTTTTGGCCTACATGATTATATATATATATATATTATATATAATATGTATATATTATATATAATATATATAATATATATTATATATAATATGTATATAAGATATGTATATTCTGTTTATGTATATATATATATATAATATATATAATCATTTTTAGTTGTTTTTATAGGAAGAGTCAGCCTTAAAACTTAGTCTACTGTGTTATTGGAAGAGGATCCCCATTCACAATTGTTTCATTTCTGCTGCTTATCCAGCACCAAAGGAGGTGGTAGAGTGCAAGTCCACCCAAACCAATGGTGATCTGTGTCTTGTGTGAGCCAGCACTGGTCTGTGAATGTGCATCAGCCCACAAACAGAGACAGAAATGAAAGTGAAACCTTATTCTGTCTCAGACTGGCAATTAAGACAAATATAAGCCTGCATATTGTCATTGGATCTGCTAAAAACAGTTTGATTATTAGCTGTTCGTGGACCAGAGGTGGAGGAGCACAGTGTTTAACCTGGAATGATTTTGCAGACTTTTGTGAGGGTCACATAAAACCTGGTAAATTTTGGATACTCTGCCCAGAAATACGGGCATGTACAAAGAAATATGAAGTGTCAGTGTATATATAAGGATCATCTGAAGTGTTACAGATCTGGATTACTTAATCCTAGGAAGAGACAAAGGCTGGAGAAGACATTTTGAACAACCACTTCATCACCCGACAGTGCTACTCCACTTAATTGTGAGTAGAACTGGAGTAGACAAAAGCTGGATCCCATAACAACTATCAAGGGGAAAAGTTGAAAGATGCCATTTTTTAGTCGCTCCTGCCTCCAATCTGACCTGAGTGCCTACAATGTATCATATCAAGTTGTAGTGTCAAATCACTGCTCCAAATGTTGCAATTTGTCATTCTTTTTCCATTCCTGGCCCCCAGTTTCCACGCCCAGAACTTGTATCCTCTTCTCACGTAAAAGGTTTCTACATTTAAAAATCTTGATGGAGGGCAGACACCAAAGAGAGGAGAACCCACTTTGCCAAACAGTCTTGCATTGGACATGGCATGAAACTTCACAGTCATGTGACCACCTGCCAGACTCTGCCTCGGGACATGTGACAGATAGGCTGGGACAGCACAACATGGCATTTGGCGCAGGTGTCTGAGTGACATTGGTGTCATGCAGTTGCAAGCGGCAGCAGCAATAACAGTCCTAGCCTCAGGATCCAGTGTCCTACATGAGGGGACTCTGGTGTGAACAGTGGCATCTATACTCAGCAGCAGGGCCCTGGTTATATGTGAGCCTCCACTTAGGGTCCATTGTGGATTCTGTTCCTGTTTGTGTAGACTCAAGCCTGTTCTGTGACTTTCCTTGAAATAGAACAAGGCCCCACATTGTCTCTCTTCCCAAGTCTCTGTAAATGTACATATGTATCACAAAGAGTCAGAAGTCAATGCAGGGAATAGCTTCAGAGAGCATGATTTCAGACTTTTTTTTTTCCAGTTTTACTGAGATATAACTGACATACACCATTGTGTCAGTTTAAGGCTACAGTTTCTTGACTTGATACATTTCTATGCTGCAAAATGATTACAATATGTTGTAATTAGCATTAGCTAAGACCTGCATTGTGTCACATTGTTACCATTTCCTTTTGTGTGGGGAAAACATTTAAGATCTACACTCTTGTTATCGCAGAGATTTTATGTTGAGCTGATAACCACTTCCTCAAGCTGCGACCTGGCTGTGCCCCATGGGAGAGAAAATATGTATCTCCCAGCAGGTCTTGCATTTTTCTTCCTAGAAAAACAAAATAAAACAAAACCGAAAAACCGAAAAAAAAAAAAAAACCCAAAACAAAACAAAAAACATTTCAATGTGCATGTAAGACCCCTTGCCACGATGAGGGCTCTCATCAATGACCTCACTGTATCTCTGTCTGGTGGAACACCTGGATTGCTTGTTGGTTTGTTACAAAATGCCCAGGCCTTTCCCCATCTACCACGTTAGAGTGTTGGGCGTGGACCCAGGAATCACTTAGTTAATAAAACCCAGAGGAAAGGCTGATGCACAGCCACGTGGGAATCCTGCTTTATGTACTTGCTTCTCAGTGTGTGATCTGAAGACCAGAAGCAGCACCAACCTTGTTATAAACCCAGAATCTCATGCTCTACTCCAGATTGTCTAGCTCTTCCTAAGTCCAGGAAATTCCTGTGCACACTGAAGGCTGGGTCCCCTGGAGTGTGTGCCTTCTAGGTGCAGAAGCAGAACTGTGCAGCATGCTCTAGGTTTGCTCTGATCCGCTTGCTTAGTGCTGACAAGTCCAGGGTTTGGTCCTGTTCCTCTCTCTTCTATGGCCATCATCCCCTTGGTGACCTCATCTATGCTAAAGGCTCTAAACATCATTTATATGGTGTCACCTTCCATATCTATTTCTCCGACCTAGATATTTCTCTACTCTGTGATCTGTATCCAACAGCCAACCTCACTTGTATTTCTAACAATCTCAGTTTCCACCCTCCTAAATTGGGTGCCTGTGATGCTGCTTCCCCAAATGTCCTACTTCCAGAGTCTTCTCTTTTCAACGGAAGTCACTCCACATTTCTACTTGTAGTCTGAAGGATTGGGTGCCATCCTTGATTCCTTCTTTTCACAACCCAAAATTAATACATTAGGAAATGTTGTAAAGTCCATCTTTAAATGTATCCAGGACATAAACACACACACACACACACACACACACACACACACAAACCAGAGCACAGTCACTTCTTATTATTTTTTCTCCTCAAACCCCAACATAAATCCAACATCCCCCCTACTGGTGCTTGACCTTCACCTCTCGATTCTGCACAGCAGCAAACAGATGCTTCTAAAAAGAAGTAGTCCCAGGCAGACCACCTGTTCTAAACCATCTAGTGACTCCACATGTCACTCAGAGAAAACTCAAAACCCTTCTAATCCTAAGGTCTAGACATCAGACGGCATTTCACATGCTCTCTGCTCCAGCCACAGTGGCCTCTCACCCTTCCTTGAACACAGGACACACTCTTGCCCTAGTGCATGTACCTTGAGGTTCCCCTGCCTGGAATTCCTTGAGACATGCTCTTCAACAACTCCTTGTGTCCCGCACATCTCTCAGAGGTCAGCTTCCCAGTGAGGCTCACACTTACCACCATAGTAAAGTAGCCACCTTCATTGTCCCCACACAGGTAACTCTCTGGGTCACCTTCCTCAAATCACCTACCAATTTCCAATTTAAACACTTCCCTCATTTACCACATTTATACAATATACGGTTGACTCTGAATTACACTGCTTTGAAATGTGCACATCCACCAATATGTGGACTTTTTTTTACAATAAGTACTGTCAATGAAGTTTCTCTTATGTTTTCTATTTTCTCCAGCTTAATTTACTGTAAAAATACAGGTACATATACATGTAATGTACAAAATATGTGTTAAATGACTGTTCTTGTTTTCAGTAAGACTTCTTATCAACAGTAGGTTATTATTAGTAGTAGTTAAGTTTCAGGAGAGTCGAAAGCTACACTTGGAGTTCTGACTGCACAATGGGGTCATTGCCCTCAGTCCCCACACTGTTCCAGGGTCAAGTGGAGTCTGTCCCTCACCCCTAGGACATATTCTCCACAAGACCAGCACGTTTGCCTCTTCTTACTTACTGAGGTGTCCTAGATGAAAAAAATAGCAGGTCCTGTATGTGGCACACGACATTGTCAGTGGAACGAGTGGTCAGTGGAGAGGGTCTCTCTCTTCTGGATGAGTCTCAGGCACAGCTGGTCCGTGGCAGCTCCCACACAAAGTGCCCACACCTCATCATCAGTGCAGCCTCTACTTTCCCCCAGGGCTGCTCCCCACTCCCTCTCTCTGCTCAGCTCCCTCCTCCCATAGCGTTTCCCTTGCACAGCACAGCACAGCACAGCACAGCACAGCACACAGTTACAGTCCTGTCTTCAGAATCACTGTACTTAGGCTCTATGGGGCCCTTTCTCCAATCAAATAGAAATCTACATTAGACGCTGCTTTATAAATCCATGAACTTGGATGGGAACAAGCACCAGCATCACTAGAACTAAGGGCAGGGAGAGGGGGCAGAGAGGCACGGAAGGTAGAAACTAACTGAAGTTTCATAAGATTGAGAAAATCTTAAATTCCTCTTCTGTCTACCTCCAGATCTAAAGAATAATCCAGAAGACAGCTCTAGAGGGAGGGGAGGAGATGGATGACTGAAAATTCATCTCTCCAAACCCCAGAGACTCCTGCGTACAGGGCCCACCTACGCCTGTGGAACAACAGCCCAAAGGACTCCTGGTGCTATAACCACCGGGGTCACCCGGGTAGAATGAGACAGGAACTCGGACACCAAGAGCAAGAACAGGCCTGATGCTGCATAGAAACAAGGGGGGGAAAACACCCAAAGATGGGGCTGAGGTCACGACCCAGGATGGAGCCTGGGCTGACTCAGTCACAGGAAGCTCTTGCTCCACAAGGTCCTGGTGACAGATAACATCCAAGCCCCTATGATCACAGGTCCTGGTGAGACAAGGTTCCACAGAAGGGACAAGGACAAGGAGCAGAGACATGACCCAGCTGAGGAGTGAGCATGTCATGCCAATGGTGCACTGAGCACCGACTGGACACAGGCCCTGTCCACACTCGGTTCCTCCAGCCCTCTCCTGTCCCCACCTGCAACAGACATGGCACAGGAAACATGCGGGTTCTGGAAGGTTCTCAGGGCTTTCATTTATTTTTTGTTCCAACTGTACAAATCCTCTCTTTTATTACCTCGTCATGCCCACATACCAAGAATTACAAAACGCAATTCATATCTGGATTCTCATTTTCAGTGGGGAAGTAAGGCAACAATACTCTGCCCAACATGAAATGAAGACAGGGATGGAGACGGTCCAGCCCTACCTCTTCTGGAATAAGAAAGCAGATCAGAAAGGGCACAGGAATCAGTATGGGGAGGGGTCATGGTGGGCAGGGTGGGGGCAGTCTCCTGCATCCTCACAATATGCTAATAGGAACGCAGACACATTCTGACACCATCCGCAGAAAGTCAAGGGATCTCGATGCCACCACGTGGGAGTGTGAACAGATCCTGCATCGCTCAGTGCACCACAGGCAGCGGGTCTCACATTGTGAAAAAAAATCATCATGAACACATTTAGGTCAGTTACATAAGTGCCACACACTCAACAGGCCCCCTCATGCTCAAAGTGTCCCTAGTGCCCCCACTCCTCCCCACTTCACCCTCCAGAGTCTTACCTTTAGGAGCCATTAGAGTTGAATCAGAGCCCTGGGTACTATAATCGCCTGGGGCAGAACAAACAGGACGTGATCAGAGCCACAGGAGTTGAGACTAAAGGAGGAGCTATGGTGGGGGGTGAGCTTCCCATGGGGTCCTGTCTACACTGTCCCAGGGTTTCAGGGCTCACCTCCTCCATACTTAAGTGCAATAAGTATGCTTGCACTCTGTCTCTCTCTTTCTCTCAAAAATGAATAAATGTTAAAAAATCAAAACAAAGTCATTTCTTTTAATATCCCAAATCCCAACAGAAAAGATGGTCAGTACTGAGAAACTGTCAAGCTTCTGGGAGGGTCGCAGGTTAAATGGGTTGAGTTACATGGGTGATGGGTTCTAAGGAGGGCACTTGTTGTGATGAGCACGGGGTGTTGTATGTAAGCGATGAATCACTCAATTCTACTCTTGAAACTAATATTAAACTGTATGTTAGCTAACTGAAATTTAAGTAAAAACTTGAGATAAACAAAGAAATGGTAAAAAGCAGCGATTGCTCAGTAACCAGCACAGGGGTTACTGTGGGTCGTATGGTGCCTTGTTTTTGTCTCTAATTAGACAAAGTAATATCATGGTTTCACAGTCTCCTTGTGTGCTGTCGATGTTCCGTGAGATGACTGGCTCATGTCCCACAGGAATAGTATGGCCCGTGGTGGCATCAGTCAGCTTCTCACCACACTGAGGCCCAGCTGTCAGTGTCAGACCAGTTCCCGATGTGGGGGCTGCTGTTTCTTCTGTCTTCAATTGCATATTTTAAAGCACCTACAACCTATCAATAATAACTATAGAATCGGTGTTTTGGGGAGCCTGGGTGGCTCAGTCGGTTAAGGGTCGGACTCCTGATCTCATGGTTTGTGAGATGGAGCCCCGTGTCAGGCTCTGTGCTGACAGTGTGGATTCTCTCTCCCTCTCTCTCTGCCCCTCCACCATTCATGCTCACTCTCTCCTTCTCTCTCAAAGTGAATAAACAAACTTAAAAAATATATTTAAGAAAAAATTTATCCAATTGAGGGAAATTTTTCAAAGAATGTAAAAACTACCACAATATCCCTGACCTATTAAGAAAATTGGTATTTTTACAGTTTATTCTTTCTAATTAATTTCTTTGAAAAAAATTTAAATTTGAATATATTCGACGCAAGATTACATTAGTTTCAGGTGTACAACACAGTGACTCACTTTGTGTCTATACCATGCCCAGCTCACCACAGTGTAGATACCATCTGTCACCACATAATGATGTTACACTGTCACTGACGATATTCCCTGTGCTGTACCTTTTATTCTTATGACCTTTTCCTTCCAGAGGTGGAGCCTGTGTTCCCACTCCCCTCATCCGGGTGCTCATCCTCCCAACCCCCTTCCCTCTGGCAATCATCAGTTTATTCTCTGTATTTATAGGTCAGATTCTGCTGTTTGTTTCTTTATTCATTTGTTTTGTTTTGTAAATTCCACATATGAATGAGATCATACGGTCCTTGTCTTTCTCAGTCTTAGCAGACACACTGCCCTGTTTGTCCATCCATGTTGTCACAAGTGGCAAGATCTCATCCTTTTTGTGGCTGCATAATATTCTGTCGTGTGTATTTGTATATGTGTGTATATACCACACATCTTCCTTATCCATATGTCTATGGGTGGACACAGGTTGTATCAGTGTGACTTTTACAAGAACCTCACACACTGAACATCATCTGGGATGAGGGCGCCCCCTGGTGTCTGGGTCCCTGTCCAGGTGCTGGAGCTGAATGAGACCCTAGGGAGGGCCGGGCTGAGGAGGAGAAAGGCAGCTAGGTCTTCTCTCCTTAGTCCTGTGGCTGCACGTGGCATGGAAGTTAAGGGGACACCCCTTCCCCCACCCCACTGTTCTGCTCTCAGGTGGATTCTGACTGAGAAGCCTGAGTGGGGTCTGGACTATAAGTCAGGTAGACATGTCTGACCAGAAGCCTGGGCGTCAGTGGGGAGAGGAAGAAACTTCCGACCAGCCATGGACTCCACAGGGGTCAGCCTCAGGGGTGAGGCAGGATTGCAGGAGAGGAGAGCTCAGGAGCCGGTGCCATTGCTGAGGTGTCTGTGTCCCTGTGCACCTCATCCTCTAACCCCTTGATGGTGATACAGGGAAAACCGAAAAGTAGAAACACACTTTTTGGACACCTTATTTATAAAATTCAAAACTCAGTTAAACAAAAATCATTTCTGATGTGGAAATAGCATCTCAATGTCTATATGGTAGTCTACAGTGTAGATGTGCACACTGGGTTATAGGACTAAGATGACAACTTCCCTAAAACTCCTGCCAGAAAATATAAAAGGGGTCCTTGTGGCGGAGGCACAACCTGGTCCCCAGAACTCTCTCTCCGAAGGCATATGACCCAGCTGACACCTGGTGTGAGTGCATCCTGTGCCACAAGTGTTAAGAGTGAACACACACGCTTCATTTAACACCCATCCTCCCCTGGGGATTGCACACATACATTTGTGGGTATTTTCCTCTACTGGACAGGGATCACAGCAGGAAAGGTTGTCTGAGAATTGGCTGCCTAATATCACTGGGGATGATAGGGCCCTGAAGAGATACATACCAGTAGAGGGAGTGCCATGACAGGCATATTGCATGAAGAACCTCCAATAAGTAGCTCCTGGTTACTCAGCTTTCCCTCAGCTGTTCAATCAAACACTAATGTAGGTGCTGCTGGGCAGGGACTTTGAAGATACAAGCAAGGTCTCGTATCAGTTGACCTTAAGTAAGGGAGATTACCTTAGGTTGGACGGCCCTAATCAGGTGAGTTTTTAAAAGGACTTGGTTCTTCCTGAGCAAAAGGATTCGAAGTGTGAGAGGGATTCAATGTGAATGGGTTCCCTATTGTTGGCGCTGAAAATGGAGAGGCACAATGGCCAACAATCCTTGTGGGCACTAGGGACCATTCCCGCTGGCAAGGAAATGGGGACTTCAGCCTTATAACTGTAAGAAACAGAATTCTGCCTCCAGCTCTGTATGAACTTGAAGGAGAAATCCACCTAAAGACGACAACGCAGCTTTGTAAAATCATGAACAGAGAAGCCATCTACATCATGTCTAGATTTCTGACTAAAAAACTGTAGGGAAATGAATGTGTGTTGGGGCACCTGGGTGGCTCAGTTAAGCGTCTGACTCTTGATTTCAGGTCAGGTCATAATCTCAACAGCTTGTGAGTTCGAACCCCTCTTTAGGCTCTGCATTCATAGTGCAGAGCCTGCTTGGGATTTTCTCTCCCCCTCTCTCTGCCCCTCCCACCCTCTCAAAATAAATAAATGTTTAAAAATTAATGAGTGTCCTTTAGAGCCACTAAGTGGTGGTAATTAGCTCTGCAGTAATAGAAAATGAATATACAAGCTCACTATGCAACAAATCAGCTCATTGCACTTTTTCCACTGAAATGAATGTGAACTACCATGCACACTAGTTGCATGAAACCAAACCTTTCCTGACTTTTCGGTGTATACCATTTAGTGGTTTTTATGTGATGCAATGAAGTTCTAATACAGTCATATTTCATTCATGTATTCAACAATTAATTCAGAGCCTACTAGGCTTTCTATCCTGGGGATACAGGTGTCACCAAATTAGCTCAAAGCCCCTGTGCTCATGAGCCTTACATTCTAGAGGCTTCCCTAGAGTGAGACGGAGCCACTGGAGCATTTTCAGTGAACACATGATGTGACCCGACTCACATACCAGGATCACTGACCCTGTGGGGAGAAGAGCCCCAGGTGGCAAGTGATGCGGGGCACCAGGGCCACAATCCAGCAGGGAGAGGGTGGTGGAGACTAAGGGGAGGAGAGGGCCTGAGGCATGAGAGAGACGGAGGGATGGGCTGCAGACACAAGGTGAGAAAAGGAGAGGTAAGGAATTCTAAGCAGTGGAATTCTCAGATTTAAATATGTTGTTATACAGAGTTTTAATAAGTATCTACAGGGCGTAGCAAGATATTCTTTGCATCTACTATTTACTATACTCTGGGGCTGCCTGCAAACCCATTGCCTCCTTATGATAATCAGGGTAAAGAAAATAATACCAAGTGCCCCAATAATATGCACATAACTTAGGTATTCAAACACAGGAAATGCATGGATGTTGGTGAAGGTCGTTTGACTGCACTGAACACTTGCAACTTGGAGGCTATTAAAGCTTGTCCACTCTTCCAGGGGAAATATACATAACAATTGTGCATCCATGGACTGAGGAAATGTCCAGGGCTCACACAGAGAATCTTGGGGCTATGGAATGAAAGTCATGTTAAAACACAGGAGTCACTGATATATTGTTTGGGAAAACATAGGAGGTTTGTGGGTCTGACTGCTGTGCTGGATGGTCACTTTTCTGTCGGCAGGGGCCAAACTCACTTTTACAGATTAGATTCCTGATGATCGGGGGTTACCACCATTGTGCGACCAGTAGAGTTAATCAACAAGAAGGAAATTGGCCTCAATGGGAATCTCTGGCCGGTGCATCAGGCACAGCTTCTCCAGGTGTAAAGAGAAAACCCCTGTCCCTCCCTCTCTGTTAGCAGGGGTAGCTCGCTCTCTGTTATTGAGTGCCTTGGAGGTGAGTTTCCTTCTAGAAGAGTCCAGAGGGAGAGAGTTGAGGGGTGGGAGGTAAAAGTCCAGTTCAGTGAATATTCTGCGAAGGACTATGGAGCAAAAGGGGGCTGAGCCCAGCTTGTGGGTCTCTCCCTGGTTTCCTCAGACAGCCCCTGGGTCAGGACTCAGGGAGACAGGATGACAAAGTCACCTGACCACCGTGCAGGAGGAGAGGGGTCAGGGCAAAGTCTCAGAACCCCGGGGAGGGCCTGGCTCTCCGTGTCCCCTCACAAGGGCGGTGTCTGGCTCAGGGAAGCCCAGGGTTGGGAGTCCTAGTCTCCCCTGGTTTTACTTGCTCTCACAGCCTGGGTAACGTCCTCCTGTCTGGATACTGATGACGCGACATCTCTTCGCACTTCCATTGGGTTTCGGGTTTCTGAAGAAGCCAATCAGCGGCACCGTGGTTCTGGGTTATAAAGTCCTTACAACATCACCAAGGTCTCCTCTATGCCTCAGACCCGCAGTGTCTGGGTCATGCATGGGTCTTCGCACCCTCTCCCGGCTGCTGTCCGGGCCCTGGCCGTGACCCAGACCTGGGCGGGTGAGTGAGGAGTTGGGAGGAACGTGCCTCTGCGGGTCAAGAGCAAACGGACAGCCCAGGGGGACACGGGACCCCAGGAAGACGGGCTTGACTACGCCCTCACTCGGGGAAAGTATCTGTCCGCTGTCCTCGCCCCAGACCTGCACCTGCCCCAGGCCCCGCCCCGGCCTGTCCTTCCTTGTGCTTCCCCGACTCCGCCCTGCTCTCCCTGACTAGGGTACACCTCCCCCTGCTCTCTAGGTCCCTTCCACCTGGGACCTGGACCCTGGGCGGGAGGAAGGTCTGACGGGGTCCATCACCTCAGGCTTCCACTCCCTGAGGTCTTTCCTCCCGGCCCTGTCCAGGCCCGACCGCTGGGAGCCCAGATCCGTCCTACTCCTGCCCCACACTGCCCTGTCTTCTCCCTCATGTGCTCTCCTGTTCCTGCAGAGGGGGCACGGGCCTCTCTGTCCCTGTCTGTGCCTCGTGTCCCACGGAGCTACAGCTCTTACTCCCTCGTTGAAGGTAAAACATTAGATGCAGGTATGTTTTCTTCTGTGCTTGCCTTATGGGGTTGATGGATTAATTAAAAAAGAATACTCCTTAAGTTTGAGAGAGTAAATCAATAGAAACCCTGAGAACCATCCAGAGTCAGCATGTTTGCCTTACTTCCTCTGGGGCTTGGGGACAGGAGAGGCTGTGAGGAGCCAGCATGGTTGGGATTGTGCCCAGTAGGTGCTCAGTGCATCCTGGGCTTTAATATGGTCACTCCTCAGCTGCATCATCAGTGCTGCTCCCTTGTCCTTGTCCCTTCAGTGGAACCCTGTCCCATCAGGCTCTGAATCATAGGGACTCTGATCTCTCCTGTGTCCAGGACCTTGTGCAGCAAGGCCTTCCTGTGACCAGGAGAGCCTAGGTTCAAGCCTGGGTCAGGACTCAGCCCCTAAGTTTTGCTTGTTTCAGTTTGTTTCTATGTTTCTATGGAGACTTAGGCTTGTCCTTATTCTTGTAGGATGATGGTCCCATTTTTCTCCTGTGTCCCCCAGTCTGGGGCAGCCTCAGGGGTCCCTGGGCCTTTTGTTGTCCCCACAGGCCCAGTGAGCCCCAGCACACAGGAGTCTCTGTGGATTTGCAGGATGAATTTTCAGACTCATCCATCCCTTCTCCTCTTTCTAGCGCTGTTCTGGATCATTCTTTCCATCTTTTCCCCATCTTTTTAAAAAAGCAGATTCTGTATCTTGACACAGCCCCAAAGGCAAGGGAATTAAAAGCAAAAATGAACTATTGGGACCTCATGAAGATAAAAAGCTTCTGCACTGCAAAGGAAACAATCAACAAAACTAAAAGGCAACCAATGGAATGGGAAAAGATATTTGCAAATGACATATCGGACAAAAGGCTAGTATCCAAAATCTATAAAGAGCTCACCAAACTCCACACCCGAAAAACAAATAATCTGGTGAAGAAATGGGCAGAAAACATGAATAGACACTTCTCTAAAGAAGACATCCAGATGGCCAACAGGCACATGAAAAGATACTCAACGTCGCTCCTTATCAGGGAAATACAATCAAAACCACACTCAGATATCACCTCACGACAGTCAGAGTGGCCAAAATGAACAAATCAGTAGACTATAGATGCTGGAGAGGATGTGGAGAAACAGGACCCCTCTTGCACTGTTGGTGGGAATGCAAATTAGTGCAGCCACTCTGGAAAACAGTTTGGAGGTTCCTCAGAAAATTAAAAATAGACCTACCCTATGACCCAGCAATAGCACTGCTAGGAATTTACCCAAGGGATACAGGAGTGCTGATGCATAGGGGCACTTGTACCCCAATGTTTATAGCAGCACTTTCAACAATAGCCAAATTATGGAAAGAGCCTAAATGTCCATCAACTGATGAATAGATAAAGAAATTGTGGTTTATATACACAATGGAGTACTACGTGGCAATGAGAAAGAATGAAATATGGCCTTTTGTAGCAACGTGGATGGAACTGGAGAGTGTTATGCTAAGTGAAGTAAGTCATACAGAGAAAGATACCATATGGTTTCACTCTTATGTGGATCCTGAGAAATTTAACAGAAGACCATGGGGGAGGGGAAGGAAAAAAAAAGGCTAGAAAGGGAGGGAGCCAAAGCATAAGAAACTCTTAAAAACTGAGAACAAACTGAGGGTTGATGGGGGGTGGGAGGGAAGGGAGAGTGGGCGAGGAGTTTCGAGGAGGGCACCTTTTGGGATGAGCACTGGGTGTTGTATGGAAACCAATTTGACAACAAATTTCATATTAAAAAAAAAAGCAGATTCTGAAAAAAAGCAGATTCTGGAGTGAGAGACAGGATCTGTTGGTTTCTCATCCTTATTAAATTTCAGTTAGTTTTTGTCTTCTCTGCTCACCTGCTGACCCCCTGCCCTTAGCTCTAGAGCTCCTGGTCCTGGTTCCAACCCTTATTCCTAGAGGGAAAGCAGTGTCTAATCTTCATTCACATTTGTCTTCAATATATGACCTTTGGGCCTAGGTACACCTTTTGTGAAGGAGAACTGTCATTGTGTCCTGTGCTGTGCAGGAGGGACGGTGTGGGATGGAGGAGGTGAGGTGTAGGGGGGAGACCAGCACTGGTGAGAAAAGTGGTGGCTTCCATGAACAGGTGTGGCCTGCGACTGATCTGGAAGGGACAGGCGCTCTATGCTGATCGTTTATCCAACTGATAATTGAGCGTCAGATACAGGAACACTGTTGTAGCATCTAGGACACTTCAGTGATGTAAAAACAGGCAGAATTTTCCGGCCCCATGGGGATATGTTCTGGTAGTAAGGGACAGAATATGTGCTAGTAAATAAGGGAAGTGTGTGTGTGTTAGAAGTTGGGAAGGGCTTTGAAGGAAGCTGACCCAGAGTTACCTGTGTTGGGCCAGGGAAGGTGGCTACTTTAGTACCAGAGGGAGCCTCACTGGGAAGGTGACCTCTGAGAGATGTGCAGGACACAAGGAGTTGTTGAAGAGCATGTCTCAGGGAGTTCTTTCCAGGCAGGGGAACCTCCAGGCACATGCACTAGGGCAGGAGCATGTCCTTGTTCAAGGAAGAGTGAGAGGCCTCTGTGGCTGGAGCAGAGAGCATGTGAAATGCGGTCAGATGTCTAGACCTTAGGATTAGAAAGGTTTTGAGTTTCCTCTGAGTGACATGTGGAGCCACCAGATGGTTTAGAACAATGGTCCACCTGGTACTACTTCTCTTTCGAAGCATCTGTTTGCTGCTGTGCAGAATTGAGAGGTGCAGGGCGAGAAACCAGTAGGGAAACTGAGGGAAACTAGTGCAGTGTCCAGGAGGGGGATGTCGGCTGGAGCTCTGGGGTGTGAGGAGGGAGAGTAATAGGAAGTGACTGTGTTCTGGATGTATTTAAAGATGGACCTTGCAGCATTTCCTAATGCATTAATTCTGGAGTATGAGAAGGAGGGCATCCAATATTTCAGACTGCAAGTAGAAATGTGGGGTGCCTTCCGTGGAAACCAGGAAGACTCTGGGAGTAGGACATTTGGGGAAGCGGCACCACAGGCACCCAATTTAGGAATGTGGAATCAGAGGTGTCTAGTAGAAATGAAAGTGAAGTTGGCAGCTGGATATAGAGTGCAGGGTGGGAGAAATAGGTTGAAGAAATAGATGTGGGAGGTGACACCATATAAATGATGTTTAGAGCCTTCAGCACAGATGAGGTCACTAAGGGGATGATGGCCATAGAAGAGAGAGGAACAGGACCAAACCCTGGACTCC
Source organism: Prionailurus viverrinus (assembly GCF_022837055.1). Lineage (NCBI taxonomy): Eukaryota > Metazoa > Chordata > Mammalia > Carnivora > Felidae > Prionailurus > Prionailurus viverrinus. The sequence goes on along the minus strand of NC_062565.1, from coordinate 30,111,663 downwards.
GCAGTGCTAAGCAAGCTGATCAGAGCAAACCTAGAGCACGCTGCACAGTTGTGGTTCTGCACCTAGAAGGCACACACTCCAGGGAGACCCAGCCTTCCGTGTCCACTGGAATTTCCTGGACTTAGGAAGAGCTAGACAGTCTGGAGTAGAGCATGAGATTCTGGGTTTATAACAAGGTTGGTGCTCCTTCTGGTCTTCAGATCACACACTGAGCACCAAGCACATAAAGCAGGATTCCCACATGGCTGTGCCTCTGCCTCTCCCGTGGGGCTTATTAAGTAGTGTTTCCTGCCCTCCCCTCTCCCTGACACACACACACACACACCCCACTTTTTTTTTTTAATGTTTATTTACTTGTGTGAGAGAGAGAGACAGACAGACAGACAGAAAGAGTGTGAGCAGGGGAGGGGCAGAGAGAGAGGGAGAAACAGAATCTGAAGCTGGCTCTAGGCTCTGAGCTGTCAGCATAGAGCCTGGTGTGGGGCTTGAACTCACGAACGGTAAGATCATGACCTGAGCTGAAGTCAGACGCTTAACCAACTGAGCCACCCAGGTGGCCCAACACACATACACACACTCTTAAGATTATGGGCCAGGGGAGATGCCTGGGTATTTTGTAACAAAGCCACAACCCACCCCAGGGTTCCACTAGGACCACTGAAGTCATTGATGAGAACCTTCATTGTGGGAAGGAGTCTTACATTCACATTTAAATGTTTTTTTTTTTTTTTTTGGAAGAAAAATGCAAGGAAGATATGCTGGGAGAAACACAGTTTCTCTCCCATGGGACACATCAGGTGGCAGATAGAGGAAGTGGTTACAGGCTCAACATAAAACTCTGAGATACTAAGAGGTAGATCTTAAATGTTTGCAACACACACAGACACACACACACACACACACACACACACAAACGCAAGTTACTGAGACATATGCAGGTGTAGCTGACTCTATGGTGGTAATCATTTGCAGTATACAAATGTTTCCAATCAAAAGGTTGTGCCCTTAAACTTATAAAATGTTGTATATCAATTTTATCTCCATGAAAGTGGAAAAAAGTACTGAATCCTTGCTCTCTACAAGTATTCCTTCACAGATCCTCACTCTTTGTTTTAAACAACAGAGTCCAAGTTGTTTTAACTGAAACAATGTATATTTATAAGGAAATATATATATATATATGTATATACATATAGTCAGGGAGAAATATAAATATAAAATTTAAATATGTAATATAAGGAGAAGAAGGGAAGATGGCGGCGTAGGAGGACGCTGGGCTGACCGCGCGTCCTGCTGATCACTTAGATTCCACCTACACCTGCCTAAATAACCCAGAAAACCGCCAGAGGATTAGCAGAACGGAGTCTCTGGAGCCAAGCACAGACGAGAGGCCCACGGAAGAGGGTAGGAAGGGCGGCGAGGCAGTGTGCGCTCCATGGCGGGAGGGAGCCGGGCGGAGGGGCAGCCTGCCGGCCAAGCAGAGCCCCCGAGTCTGGCTGGCAAAAGCGGAGGGGCCAGACGGAGTGTGTTCTGACAGCAAGCAGGACTTAGCATCTGGGAGGTCATAAGTTAATAGCTCTGCTAGGAAAGTGGGAAGGCTAGAGGACAAAGGGAGGGAGAGCTTCTGAGCCCACGGACGACAGAGCTCAGTTTGGTGGGGAACAAAGGCGCTCGCCAATGCCATCTCCCCCCCCATCCCCCAGCCAAAATCCCAAAGGGAACCAGTTCCTGCCAGGGAACTTGCTCGCTCCGCGCAAACACCCAACTCTGTGCTTCTGCGGAGCCAAACCTCCGGCAGCGGATCTGACTCCCTCCCGCTGCCACAGGGCCCCACCTGAAGTGGATCACCTAAGGAGAAGCAGCTAAGCCTGCCCCTCCTGCCCCCATGCACCTTGCCTACCCACCCCAGCTAATATGCCAGATCCCCAGCATCACAAGCCTGGCAGTGTGCAAGTAGCCCAGACGGGCCACGCCACCCCACAGTGAATCCTGCCCCTAGGAGAGGGGAAGAGAAGGCACACACCAGTCTGACAGTGGCCCCAGCAGTGGGCTGGGGGCAGACATCAGGTCGGACTGCGGCCCCGCCCACCAACTCCAGTTATACACCACAGCACAGGGGAAGTGCCCTGCAGGTCCTCACCACTCCAGGGACTATCCAAAATGACCAAGCGGAAGAATTCCCCTCAGAAGAATCTCCAGGAAATAACAACAGCTAATGAACTGATCAAAAAGGATTTAAATAATATAACAGAAAGTGAATTTAGAATAATAGTCATAAAATTAATCGCTGGGCTTGAAAACAGTATAGAGGACAGCAGAGAATCTCTTGCTACAGAGATCAAGGGACTAAGGAACAGTCACGAGGAGCTGAAAAGCGCTTTAAACAAAATGCAAAACAAAATGGAAACCACCACAGCTCGGCTTGAAGAGGCAGAGGAGAGAATAGGTGAACTAGAAGATAAAGTTATGGAAAAAGAGGAAGCTGAGAGAAAGAGAGATAAAAAAATCCAGGAGTATGAGGGGAAAATTAGAGAACTAAGTGATACACTAAAAAGAAATAATATACGCATAATCGGTATCCCAGAGGAGGAAGAGAGAGGGAAAGGTGCTGAAGGGGTACTTGAAGAAATTATAGCTGAGAACTTCCCTGAGCTGGGGAAGGAAAAAGGCATTGAAATCCAAGAGGCACAGAGAACTCCCTTCAGACGTAACTTGAATCGATCTTCTGCACGACATATCATAGTGAAACTGGCAAAATACAAGGATAAAGAGAAAATTCTGAAAGCAGCTAGGGATAAACACACTCTAACTTATAAAGGGAGACCTATAAGACTCGTGACTGATCTCTCTTTTGAAACTTGGCAGGCCAGAAAGAATTGGCACGATATCTTCAGTGTGCTAAACAAAAAATATGCAGCCGAGAATCCTTTATCTAGCAAGTCTGTCATTTAGAATAGAAGGAGAGATAAAGGTCTTCCCAAACAAAAACTGAAGGAATTTGTCACCATTAAACCAGCCCTACAAGAGATCCTAAGGGGGACCCTGTGAGACAAAGTACCAGAGACATCACTACAAGCATAAAACATACAGACAACACAATGACTCTAAACCCGTATCTTTCTATAATAACACTGAATGTAAATGGACTAAATGCACCAACGAAAAGACATAGGGTATCAGAATGGATAAAAAAAAAAACAAACAAGAGCCATTTATTTGCTGTCTACAAGAGACTCATTTTAGACCTGAGGACACCTTTAGATTGAGAGTGAGGGGATGGAGAACTATTTATCATGCTACTGGAAGCCAAAAGAAAGCTGGAGTAGCCATACTTCTATCAGACAAACTAGACTTTAAATTAAAGGCTGTAACAAGAGATGAAGAAGGGCATTATATAATAATTACAGGGTCTATCCATCAGGAAGAGCTAAAAATTATAAATGTCTATGCGCCGAATACCAGAGCCCCCAAATATATAAAACAATTACTCATAAACATAAGCAACCTTATTGATAAGAATGTGGTAATTGCAGGGGACTTTAACACCCCACTTACAGAAATGGATAGATCACCTAGACACACAGTCAATAAAGAAACAAGGGCCCTGAATGATACATTGGATCAGATGGACTTGACAGATATATTTAGAACTCTGCATCCCAAAGCAACAGAATATACTTTCTTCTCGAGTGCACATGGAACATTCTCCAAGATAGATCATATACTGAGTCACAAAACAGCCCTTCATAAGTTTACAAGAATTGAAATCATACCATGCATACTTTCAGACCACAATGCTATGAAGTTTGAAATCAACCACAGGAAAAAGTCTGGAAAACCTCCAAAAGCATGGAGGTTAAAGAACACCCTACTAACGAATGAGTGGGTCAACCAGGCAATTAGAGAAGAAATTAAGAAATATATGGAAACAAACGAAAATGAAAATACGACAATCCAAACGCTTTGGGACGCAGCGAAGGCAGTCCTGAGAGGAAAATACATTGCAATCCAGGCCTATCTCAAGAAACAAGAAAAATCCCAAATACAAAATCTAACAGCACACCTAAAGGAACTAGAAGCAGAACAGCAAAGGCAGCCTAAACCCAGCAGAAGAAGAGAAATAATAAATATCAGAGCAGAAATAAACAATATAGAATCTAAAAAAACTGTAGAGCAGATCAACGAAACCAAGAGTTGGTTTTTTGAAAAAATAAACAAAATTGACAAACCTCTAGCCAGGCTTCTCAAAAAGAAAAGAGAGATGACCCAAATAGATAAAATCATGAATGAAAATGGAGTTATTACAACCAATCCCTCAGAGATACAAACAATTATCAGGGAATACTATGAAAAATTATATGCCAACAAATTGGACAACCTGGAAGAAATGGACAAATTCCTAAACACCCACACGCTTCCAAAACTCAATCAGGAGGAAATAGAAAGCTTGAACAGACCCATAACCAGCGAAGAAATTGAATCGGTTATCAAAAATCTCCCAACAAATGAGAGTCCAGGACCAGATGGCTTCCCAGGGGAGTTCTACCAGACGTTTAAAGCAGAGATAATACCTATCCTTCTCAAGCTATTCCAAGAAATAGAAAGGGAAGGAAAACTTCCAGACTCATTCTATGAAGCCAGTATTACTTTGATTCCTAAACCAGACAGAGACCCAGTAAAAAAAGAGAACTCCAGGCCAATATCCCTGATGAATATGGATGCAAAAATTCTCAATAAGATACTAGCAAATCAAATTCAACGGCATATAAAAAGAATTATTCACCATGATCAAGTGGGATTCATTCCTGGGATGCAGGGCTGGTTCAACATTCGCAAATCAATCAACGTGATACATCACATTAACAAAAAAAAAAAAAAAAAAAAAAAAAAAAAAAAGAGAAGAACCATATGATCCTGTCAATCGATGCAGAAAAGGCCTTTGACAAAATCCAGCACCCTTTCTTAATAAAACCCTTGAGAAAGTTGGGATAGAAGGAACATACTTAAAGATCATAAAAGCCATTTATGAAAAGCCCGCAGCTAACATCATCCTCAACGGGGAAAAACTGAGAGCTTTTTCCCTGAGATCAGGAACACGACAGGGATGCCCACTCTCACTGCTGTTGTTTAACATAGTGCTGGAAGTTCTAGCATCAGCAATCAGACAACAAAAGGAAATCAAAGGCATCAAAATTGGCAAAGATGAAGTCAAGCTTTAACTTTTTGCAGATGACATGATATTATACATGGAAAATCCGATAGACTCCACCAAAAGTCTGCTAGAACTGATACATGAATTCAGCAAAGTTGCAGGATACAAAATCAATGTACAGAAATCAGTTGCATTCTTATACACTAACAATGAAGCAACAGAAAGACAAATAAAGAAACTGATCCCATTCACAATTGCACCAAGAAGCATAAAATACCTAGGAATAAATCTAACCAAAGATGTAAAAGATCTGTATGCTGAAAACTATAGAAAGCTTATGAAGGTAATTGAAGAAGATTTAAAGTAATGGAAAGACATTCCCTGCTCATGGATTGGAAGAATAAATATTGTCAAAATGTCAATACTACCCAAAGCTATCTACACATTCAATGCAATCCCAATCAAAATTGCACCAGCATTCTTCTCGAAACTAGAACAAGCAATCCTAAAATTCATATGGAACCACAAAAGGCCCCAAATAGCCAAAGTAATTTTGAAGAAGACCAAAGCAGGAGGCATCACAATCCCAGACTTTAGCCTCTACTACAAAGCTGTCATCATCAAGACAGCATGGTATTGGCACCAAAACAGACACATAGACCAATGGAATAGAATAGAAACTCCAGAACTAGACCCACAAACGTATGGCCAACTCATCTTTGACAAAGCAGGAAAGAACATCCAATGGAAAAAAGACAGTCTCTTTAACAAATGGTGCTGGGAGAACTGGACAGCAACATGCAGAAGGTTGAAACTAGACCACTTTCTCACACCATTCACAAAAATAAACTCAAAATGGATAAAGGACTTGAATGTGGGACAGGAAACCATCAAAACCCTAGAGGAGAAAGCAGGAAAAGACCTCTCTGACCTCAGCCGTAGCAATCTCTTACTCGACACATCCCCAAAGGCGAGGGAATTAAAAGCAAAAGTGAATCACTGGGACCTTATGAAGATAAAAAGCTTCTGCACAGCAAAGGAAACAACCAACAAAACTAAAAGGCAACCAACGGAATGGGAAAAGATATTCGCAAATGACATATCGGACAAAGGGCTAGTATCCAAAATCTATAAAGAGCTCACCAAACTCCACACCCGAAAAACAAATAATCTGGTGAAGAAATGGGCAGAAAACACGAATAGACACTTCTCTAAAGAAGACATCCGGATGGCCAACAGGCACATGAAAAGATGTTCAACGTTGCTCCTTATCAGGGAAATACAAATCAAAACCACACTCAGATATCACCTCACGCCAGTCAGAGTGGCCAAAATGAACAAATCAGGAGACTATAGATGCTGGAGAGGATGTGGAGAAATGGGAACCCTCTTGCACTGTTGGTGGGAATGCAAATTGGTGCAGCCGCTCTGGAAAGCAGTGTGGAGGTTCCTCAGAAAATTAAAAATAGACCTACCCTATGACCCAGCAATAGCACTGCTAGGAATTTACCCAAGGGATACAGGAGTACTGATGCATAGGGGCACTTGTACCCCAATGTTTATAGCAGCACTCTCCACAATAGCCAAATTATGGAAAGAGCCTAAATGTCCATCAACTGATGAATGGATAAAGAAATTGTGGTTTATATACACAATGGAATACTACGTGGCAATGAGAAAAAACGAAATATGGCCTTTTGTAGCAACGTGGATGGAACTGGAGAGTGTGATGCTAAGTGAAATAAGCCATACAGAGAAAGACAGATACCATATGGTTTCACTCTTATGTGGATCCTGAGAAACTTAACAGAAACCCATGGGGGAGGGGAAGGAAAAAAAAAAAGAGGTTAGAGTGGGAGAGAGCCAAAGCATAAGAGACTGTTAAAAACTGAGAACAAACTGAGGGTTGATGGGGGGTGGGAGGGAAGGGAGGGTTGGTGATGGGTATTGAGGAGGGCACCTTTTGGGATGAGCACTGGGTATTGTATGGAAACCAATTTGACAATAAATTTCATATATTAAAAAAAATAAATATGTAATATAAAATATAAATTATACATAATACATACTAAAATGTCTTTTAAGATAAATATATGAAGTATAAAACAAATTATATTTGTATATTATGAGTATATATATTTATATATAATTTATATATTATATTTGTATATAATAAAATATATAACAAATTATATTTGTATAAAGTATAAAACAAATTATATTTGTATATTATGAGTATATATATTTATATATAATATATATTATATTTGTATATTATAAATATATACATATTTATAGGGAAATATGTATCATGTATATATTTAGTTAGAGTATTATGCATCATTTATTTCAGCGAAGGCCACAGAACACCCTGAGACCAAGGGCCAGGAGGAGAATCCATAGTCCCACCCTAGGTCAAGGCCCAAATAGGAACCACTGTCCGTGGTGCTTGGTAACAGATGCCACTGTCCACACCACTAGACCATGAGGTGATGACTGCTGTCGCTGCTGCTCCTGGCAGGAGCACATCGCCTGTGCCAAATGCAACAGCACTGTCCCAGCTTCCCTGTCTCCACATCCTGAGTCAGAGTCTGCTATGTGGTCACTTAACTGGTGGAACCTTAGGCCGTGTCCAGCTGCAACAATGTTGGCATCATGATTTTGATCTGGATTCCCGGGGAGTGAACACTAGCACCCTTGTACATGTTCATTTATACCAGTCTGCATTCCTGGCCATAGCCCTGTGAGAGGCCATGCATTCAGGTGGTCCCCAAGGTCACCCCTGTTGTAGGCAGACTCTAAGATGACTCCAAAGTGCCCATCCTCTTGTATTCATGCCCTTGAGTGACAGCCACTGTGGGAACAGAAGCTGGTTATAGTGACTTGCTGGTAACAAATAGAATAGGGTGAAGTCATACAAAGTATATCTGGGATCACCAGGCACAAGACATGAGGGACCTGGAGTCAAGTGTGCCCAGGTGGGCCATCAAGCCAGGCTGGAGAAGTAGGGGTTTCTGATGGAACCCAATGACAAATGACCCTGCATTCCTTTCCCTCCTGAAGGGTTCTTCTATAGACCTCAACCTCTACAACCACTGCCATCAGATGACATGAGGAGGAGGAAAAAGGTCACCAGCAGTGATGGTCATTGTGGCTGGAAGGACAGGTGAACTCTGTAAACAGGACAGGAAGAGCAGGGAAGAAACAAAGCCTCCCAAAGGTAACATCTGGGGAGCCAAACACTCCCCCAGGGCAGCCCCATGGCCACAAAATGAGGAGGAGAATAGTCTCTAGTCTCCCTGTGATGCCCCTGTGGGCCAGCTCTCCCTTCCTCCAACCCAGGACACTGTCCCAAGGAGCCCACACTGGTGCACCCTGTTTATATATCTCTGCTCATCTCCAGAACAGACCACCATGGCCACCCACTCTTGGAAGTCCTCCTCCCTCTGTATGTATTAGTTCAGTCGTGTGCAGCAGAAATCCAGCTCCCAGTAGGATGAATGGGACACAGCTTCTATGTGTCTCCCATGAGTGAGTCAAGCCATCCAGGGTTGTGAGGGTATGTCTGCCCCACAAGGCTATCCAGGCATGCAGCTTCCTGTGACTTGGCAAGTTGCCCTTATTAGCATGAGCCAGAGTACCTAAGACCATGTCCGTGGTCCATGTGCAGTTAGAGAAAGCAGGAAAAGAGGAAGTTTCCTTCCTTTAAGGGCAACACCTACTACTTCATTCTGCTTCACCACGATGGCCGGAATGTAGTCACACAGACAAACATAGCCTCAAGGGAAGCTGGTGAATGGATCTGTTTTTAATATGAGTTACCCTGTGCTCCCGTGAAACTCTATCACTATGGAATAAGGATGATTTTTGCTCTACTTAAATTTTTAAAAGTGGATAGGATGGAGGAGGAAATTTACTGTTCACTCTGTACTCCTTTATGTTATATAAAGTTTTTAAATCTTGTGCATGTCTCAGTCAGGTGACATGAATTTTGAATTTTTTTTTAATTTTTTTTCAACGTTTATTTATTTTGGGACAGAGAGAGACAGAGCATGAACGGGGGAGGGGCAGAGAGAGAGGGAGACACAGAATCGGAAACAGGCTGCAGGCTCCGAGCCATCAGCCCAGAGCCTGACGCGGGGCTCGAACTCACGGACCGCGAGATCCTGACCTGGCTGAAGTCGGACGCTTAACCGACTGTGCCACCCAGGCGCCCCTAATTTTGAATTACCAAGAAAGCCTACCTCATTTAGCAGACAGATATTAGGCAGTAATAGATGGTCAGCTCTCCGCTAGGCTGAGTTACAGAAATAAAAATTCACAGTGGGGTGAATAACCTGGTAAATGCAACTATTATAATGAGTTCTGGGACATACCCTCCAGACAGAAGCTTTTTGGTGCCTAATGTGGGCCAGGTGTTGTGCCACATGCTAGGGACAAAAAGAAGATGCAGGTACATACCTTGTGACATAAATGTCTCCTGCTGATGACCTTCTGTGCCAATCCCTGACTTTCCAGGAACCCTACCTCTGTGTCTTGTCCCGGTATGGGAATGGACTGAGACTTGGAAAGAGAATCTGCCCATTTTGTCCAAAAATTAGCGAAAATGTTTAGGTAGAGAATACTAACTTTCTTGTGTAACTGACTCATCAATACAAAAAAATACCACCAAGAAAGAAAATGGATGAAGGGAAAGAAACCAACAAAGTGGAATCACAAGAAGTGACTTTGTGGGATCCTGTATGTGGCAAACTGGAAGAAATAGTGGGAGACCAGGATTTGCCTGGGAGCATGACACAGGAAAGCAAAAAAAAAAAAAAAATGTTCAGTTTAGTGATGGTGCTTTCCTAGAGGTTTAGAAGGTCTGACAAGGCAAGGGGGAAATGTTCAGAGAGGATGACCTCTCAGGCTCGACAAAGGTGAGCAGACCTTTCCAAACGATAATGTGAATCTTGTATCTAGAACTCTGCTTTAATAACACAGCTCAGAGGGCGCCTGGGTGGCGTAGTCGGTTAAGCGCCGGACTTCAGCCAGGTCACGATCTCGCGGTCCGTGAGTTCGAGCCTCGCGTCAGGCTCTGGGCTGATGGCTCAGAGCCTGGAGCCTGTTTCCAATTCTGTGTCTCCCTCTCTTTCTGCCCCTCCCCCGTTCATGCTCTGCCTCTCTCTGTCCCCAAAATAAATAAACGTTGAAAAAAAAATCTTAAAAAAAATAACACAGCTCAGCTGTGCAGTTCTCTTCTCCAACAAGACACTCAGAATGATAATCATCTTGTTCAGTGATTGTGCACCTGTGTTTGAATCCACCCAGTATAGAGAATGTGCTACCCTCCATTCCTGCCATCTGTCAACTGGAACACCCTCATACACACAGATTCTATAATAAAGCCCAATGGGCTCCACCTTTTGGTCCACTGGCCTTGAGGAGTCTCCTCCCACTGAGTGTGGGTGGGGCCTGGAAAATCCTCTAACCAATGAAATGTGGCAGTGGTGATGTTGGATCATATACCACCTTGCCAGTTTTCTACTATATTCTCAAATTACAAGCTTTGCTGAGGCCAGCAGCTGCATTAGAAAGACCAGACACTGAGTTCAGCCTTCTGCCTACATCCAGCACCCCCAGCCCAACCAACAAGGGAACTCTCAGTCCTCCCCCTAAGGCAGGCTTTCCATTTCTTGAAGACAGAAATCCTATTTTCTCTTTACAACGTGAATGTCAAGTTCTTTGCTCTCCCTGCATCTGGGAGGCCCCATGAGTGAGGAAAGGCAGGATAGGAGGAAGTACCTTGAGGAGAGTGAGGCTAGACTTGGCCTCACCTCTCACCTTGGAGAGCAGGTATCACCAGGAGGTCAAGTAGAAACAGAGAAGACAGAGACAGCAGGGATTAGAAGGACATGAATGGCCACCCCAGTGTCTCTCAGGCCTGCACAGGGCTGTGCTTTGGGGCTGTGAATAGAACAGTGATGAAGAAACTCTGCCCCCACCCCCCATAGCTGGTCTTTCCCCCTCAGCATTGTGGACAGGCCACCTCACAGTCCAGATGCACACACCGTGGACTCTGTACAGCTTAAGTGTGACCCTCTCTCCCACCATCTGCAGCAAACGAACTCCATCAGCCAATGTAGAACCAACTCTTCTGTCACTTCAAACCCCATGGACTTACTTATAGGGACTGTGAGAAATGCATACCTTTCACAAGACTCAGTGCTGGCGGAGGAGAAGCTGTCAGAGCCACAGAATGAGGTGACTCTTAATGCAGCAGGTGAAAAGTTCCAGGAATGAAAAACAAAACAAAACAAAACAAAAAACGGTGGGCTCTTGGGTTCAGGAGTCTGACTGTTTTGTTAGAATCATCGTTCAGTGAATTGAGTCACTTAACTTCTAAGTGATCTTGATTTCTTTGCCTGTAAACTGGAATTGATAGCTTTCCCTGTCTCATGGGACTATTATGAGGTTGAAATGATTCAATTCATGCAAATCCCTTAAACCAGAACTCTGGTGAGGAAGAGAGTCCCACCAATGTAGCTCCTGTTTCTTCCTCCTACATGACATGTACCAGTTCTCCCTGTCACTCATCAGCCTGAGCCCCTCTCACTTCCTGCAGATGAAGAGCTGTTCTATCACATATATCCCATGGGGGTGGTGGTGAGGCAACCATGAAATGGCCAGTGTGGAGGTACAGTTGAGGGATCCTCAGAGCAATGGGTGCTGTCTCTCTCTCTCGCTCTCTCCCATATATATGTTCAATTATACACATCTATACAAACCTCCATACACAAATACCCATACACATTTCTATGGGATTGTGAACCCACCCAGAGAGACAGACACACAATCACATAACGCACTCCCTTCACATTTGCCATTTCAACTGGGGTCTGGCTGACCCCCACTTCATCTTTTTAAAAATTTTAGTATCTTGAGGGAGAAAAACCAGAGAATATTTGTCTCACTAGAAAGAATCCCACTCCCTAGGGACTCTGGTACTTTCTGGATCTCAGCATGCCTGCTCCTGGAGCTCTCCTGAGTGGGAGATGTGCCCTTAGATGGAGATCCTGGAATCCAGCGGCAGCCATGTGCACTGCCCGCCTGGTATTGGGACTCTGGGCGTCCAGCAGGTCTTCAGCCTCTCACCTTCTTCTGACTGCTCTCCCACCCTGGTGTGCCCCCCACTCCCCACCCCAGGATTTGCTACACAGAAGGATGTTGCCACATTACCTTCAGAATGAACAGAACACTGAGGTTAGGAAGTTCTAGATCAGAAGGAAGAAACCTGGACCTCTTCCCCACCCGAGTTCTTGTTGTTCTAGAGCACACCTCCAGCAACTCTACTTCCGACCATCTAAACTGCTGCTCAAACAACCCCAGTGATGAGAGCTCCAAGGAGAACCTGGTCAGCAGATGCCCCCTCGATGAGCATAGTGGCTGGGAAAATGGATCTGAGGAGTAAAGGAAAGGTGAGGGGTGTCTCTGTGCCTGGACTCTGCTGCAAGTCTCTAGAAGGGCTCCTGTTTCCCTGATATGTGGCTCCACTCCTCATCCTCTCCCTAATCCTGTCTCATGGTGATGGGCTTACGCAGTCCTTCATGTTACACATGGCATGTGAATCTGTGCTCCTCTCAAGAAGACAGCACAATGGCCAAGCACTTCTGGATGGTTCCATCCTCTTCTGCCTGGTCTCCACAAGCTTCTTGTCCTGGGTCTGGTGCTCCCTGGCACACTGCTAGGTCAGGGTGATATGTACGGGTGGAAGCCCAGGGCACACCATACATCAGGGTGACCTGACAGTCAGAGAGGGGGTGGTGGGTCACATGTGTTCTGGTAGGGTCTGTGGTAGACAAAACAGGGAGGGCTAAGGCAAAGCCTTCTAAAGCATCTACTACAAACCATGATGCCTACTGGCCTCCCATCTGTGCCAGGATAGCGGGCAATGATGAAATGACCATAGATGGCAGAGGTCCATGTCCAAACTCAGGTGGTTGTCAATGTCCTAGCCATCCTGCCACCGCCCACCGTCCTGTGTCCTCCTGGAGCCCCAAGTCACAGTGAACTGCAGGGTTGGGGGCCTGCCCAATCCTCTCCAGGACTAGGCAGTGTCAGTCAGGGCAGAGCATGCCGGCAGAGGCCCTCCAGCTTTTGTCCCTGCACCACCCCACCGGGCTGCTCTGCAGGGAACATTCACCCTGTAGACTATGACATTGTGATATAATAGAAGGATATATGTTGGTCCTCCAACAGTTCCTGCACACAGCTCGTAAAATGTTTGTCATTTCCTACATGATGAGAATCATAGGAGCATCTCTTTTTAGATTTGTTCCCACTTCCTGAGAAAGCTTTACAAAAGATCCTGGTCCATTACTTACACACAGTACCCAACTTCACTGCCCAATGTCTCTCTCCTATGCTGTGAGCCCTTAGGAGCCAGGACTCTCGGTGCCTGTAACCAAACCATTTGGCAAACTGTGGAATTCAAGCTTCTGTATGGATCTCATGGTAAAATCTGAGCAGCCTCCGTCTTCAGCTTTAGTTGAGCCTCTCGCTGATTTATGCCGTGAATCCACATGCAAATCTCTTCCCTGTTTCATAGGCTAAGTTCTCATGACATTTACTAGAAATTATTAAACTATAACCTATGCCCTGAAATCACTCTGTCCACTTTCACCCCACACCTTGCCCACCCTAACCTCTCCCTGCTTGGAACCCCACCCCTCTCCCATCAACCCAAATCATACACACACACACACACACACACACATCAGGCTCTACACAAAGTTCCACCTCATTCATGACACTTCCCTTCTCACTGGGGTGTCTGGCCTATCGACTCTGTGACCATTTCTCTACTTTTCATTTGACATCTAAGGAGGTACCTGTCTTCAGGATCTCTCAGTGTGCCTCACAAGCTCAATAACGTGAGCACAGAAGTATGGCTGCTTCCCCATCTTAATTGTAAGCTCTATGAGGTCAAACAGTAGGTCATACTTCCAGGTGCCCAACCTACAGTGACTTAAAGAAGTGTCCCTGGCCCACTGGGTCGGCTTAGTCAGTTAGCTAATTAATCAATGATACAAAGACCCTGCCCCTCTGACCAGACTGTAGCCGCCTTCACTCTCCAGTGACAGCTTGTGCACACCTGCCTGCCCCAGCTGCCACTAGGGGCATTCCTGACAAGAGGGTCTCACGTCCCTGGGGGTTGGGCTGATGTCGTCTGCACAGCACCTTCTGCTTTCTTCCCGGCACCAACCTGCCTGCTTTCGTGGGTGCTCTTTGTTCAGACTGTGCTCCGTGGTTTGGTTGTAGTATCGCTGCACATTTCTCAGATTTAAGTGCTTACTCTTCCTCTGGCCTGTGAAGAACTTGGTCTTGCCAACAAAATGCCTTGGCTCCTCCATCAACCCCTGGACTCAAGACTTTGTCTTCTTCTCACTGTCATGGCAGATGAAGGGTTGGTCACCCATGGAGCCCAAGGCACTAAATGCAGGGACTCCTGGAGGTGACTGAGACACAGCTGAGGAGAAACACTGCACACAGTGCATTCCTGAAGCCAGAACCAGTGCGTTCAGAGGAAGCTCCAGTTCTTACTGAGGACCTAGTTATCCATATGTGGGGAAGGAGTGTGAGCGTGTGTGCGTGTGTGCTGTGTAATAGGAGAGTAGGGCACACAAGATAAAAGAATAAGAAGGCAATTACACAACACTCTTCCCTGACCCCCTCTCCTCACACAAGTGATTGTGATATTCAAATCTCACACCCATCGTGCACTGGTATAATTTAGAGAACTAAAAAGGAAATCTTCCTCCATATCTGAAAAGTGCCATGAAGAACCTGATCTTGAGCAGGGCTTGAAGAACTGGAGGCATCAGGAGGAGTGGGGGACAGTTAGACATGTTCTCATGGCTCAGAGTGAGGTGTGAGGAGCCTGGAATGGGACCCTCCCAGGTCCCCCGTGTGATCTTGTAGCATCCCAACCCCTGCTGGTCCCACCGCTCTCCTGACCAAGGTCCCCTTCCTTCACATCACCCTCCCTGTCACTGTGGAAAAGGCACTGGCCTCAGAGTCAGGGTCTTTCGGCCCCCCCACACCCCCTGTTTCCTGGGAAACCCACTCCCCTCTGTGGCCAAGGCTTCTTTATCTCTAGAACAAAGCCATGAGGCTGGAAGGCCCAGGGCCTCCCAGCTCTGCTATGGGACAATTGTAAGGCCCTGGAAGTCACCCAGGATCCAGGTGATGAGTGTGAAGGAAGAAGTACAGGTGGAGGGAAGGATGCCCCGAGAGAAGGCACAGGCTTCAGCTCTTCTTGTCCCAGAGTCCCTGCTCCTGTTCTGTCCTCAAACTCATCCATCCCACCCCAGGACCTTTGATCTCTCCTTCTTCCCTCATGTGGCACACTCTCCCCACCTCCCTGCCACAACCTTTGGTCTGGCCTCCCTCTGGTGTCTGCTGACATTACTTCCTCAGGGACAGTTTGCCGCACCCCCTTCCAGCTGCACCCCATGGAAGGTGAGTAGCTCCTGCTCACGTGCAACCATGGCCAGTGAGCATCACATGATTGCATATTTACCACCTGCCACTGTACTTCCCATGACAACAGTAAGTTTTCTTTTTTGTAGGTCCCTATCCTTCGTGCCCCTCACAGTACTGTGTTAGTCAGGGTGCTCAGAGAAACAGACACAATAACATACGTGCATCGAGAGAGAGGTGGGTGTATTTTAAGGAACAAGCTCATAGGACTGGAGTGGGGCCGGAGGTCCAAAATATGCAGGGCAGGCGGGGGGGGGGGGGGCTGGGTGTGCTAGAAGAGCTGACGTGGCAGACGTGATCCGAAAGCAGTTTGGACAAGGACCTGGGTTGTATTTGTTCCGTCTGAGATTAGGAGAGTCTTCAATTTATCATTACCCTCATGTTGCACAACTTTTCCTTTGTTTTCAGTGTCAGTCTGCCACAATTGTGGAAATAATAGATACAGATTCAAGAACATAAATACAATACTAAGAATAAACAGAATGATGTGACAAAGCTTCAGTGCGTTTTAACATTGTTTGAAATATACTAATCATGAATCTTCTGGGTCTGAGAGGGAACAGGGAGACATAACACCAGCAATGAATCACAACCTGCTGTGTCACAGAGCATCTAATACTGTACAAACGTTATAACGCTTGGGAATGGCTTCCAGACTGTGTATGATTTAGTTCAAAGAAAACACTGTTTGACATTTCTAAAATTAAAACAAAATCCCTGCTACTTTTGTCAAAACTCACTGATGTCTTACACTTGCTAAACATGTAAATATTACATGCAAACAATGCTCCAAAGCTGTGTGAATGTGATCATGCTAAGCACATGCTGTCAGTGTTCAGAATGCAATGAACAATTAGCAATAATCAGGAAGAAAAGTGTGAAGAACATTATAAATTACCTTACACAGCAAGTTATTGGATTAGTAAAACTTTGTATAATAATCCTTATAGGGCTGATAAGAGCAACCAACATGGGAAAAGTGCCATGAGAAGTCACACTATCTACTGTGCAGTGAAGCAGAGCATTTTACATGGTGAACGAAGGCTGTGACCGGACTGTGAGCAGCACATGTCCCTGTGGTCCCTGTCACTGTGCTGCTGGCTGCAAACCGTGTGTCTGCCAGAATAAGACAAGTATTTGGACAACTTAGAGATCAAGCAAAAAACCATTATCAGTGTCGTTTCAACTATGTCACCAGAATGTGTTTTAATCACTTCAATACTAAATTGAAGACGTGTAAGAAGGAGGGTTTGGTTGATCTGAGAATCCAGGGCATCAAAGGTAGTCATCAGTGCTCAAACAAGATGTGACACGGTTACACGTCTACCCATGGTGCCAGTGTGGTCACAAAGTTCAGGGTCTCACACAAAGTTTTAGAGAAATTTCTGGATATTCTAACTTGGTACTGCGTAAGTCAGGTATTCAGTGATTTCAGGATGATACAGTGAAATGTGAATTGAAATAAATCACTTTAAATATTTACTTCAGGACACTTTGTATTCACATGTATTATATACAGTAAATGAACATCTGAGTTAGTTCCCAGAGGGGAGGGTGTGGGGGTTGGGACAGCGGGTGAGGGGGAGCAGGAACACAGGCTCCAGTTAGGGAATAAAGAAGTGACTGAATAGAAGGCACAGCATGAGGAACAGTCACTGATACTGTAACAGGATGTGTCGGGGCAGCTACACCTGTGGTGGAGAGAGCACAATGTGTGAACTTGTCATACGTTACCTTGTATACCTGGAACCAATGTGACATTATGTGTCAACTCTACTCAAATTTTAAAAACTATTTAAAATGACTCTATTACAATTTTGGTGCTTTTTGACTTTTTAAAAAAGTGTTTATTTATTTTGAGAGAGAATCTTAAGCAGGCTCCATGCTCAGCACAGAGCCAGAATTGGGGCTCAGTTTTACGACCCTGAGATCACGACTCGACTGAAATCAAGAGTCCGATGCTTAAATGACTGAATTACCCAGGTGACCCTCTTTTGGCATTATTTTAACATTTACTTATTTTTAAGAGAGAGAGACAGAGTGCTAGCAGGCAAGGGGCAGAGAGAGAGAGAGAGACACTGAGTCCAAAGCAAGCTCCAGATTCTGAGCTGTCAGCACAGAGCCCACAGGGGGCTCGAACTCAGGAACCACGAGATCATGACTTGAGCTGAAGTCGGACACTTAACCAACTGAGCCACCCATGCATCCCAACATTTTAAATGAAGTGAATGTGCATAACAAATTCTAATCTTGGGTATGAGAATTGATAAATAAAACGTATAATGATGGTATCTATCTTCCACAAAGTCAGCTATAAAAACAACAGGTAAATAAATAAACACTAAGAAGATTAAATAATTTCTGAATATTTGTATGGAAACCAGGACACTGGGCAGGTCTGGGCTCCTGCAGTGCTAAGATGCCAACAGCAGCTGGAAATAGTATCAAACCTGTTAGGGTCACTTTATAAGCATTCATGCAATTGGAGTAGGTAAAGGTTTGGAAGATAAACTTTTTTTCAGAGAGTTGGCGTTAATAACTTGTCTGTGAACAGTGAGGTCACTACTGTCTTTAGCCTTACCAGAGAGATTTGTTACTTATTACAGAAGCTGGATTAATCTGAGAAAGGAAGAAGTAATTAACTTACAAAATTAGTAATGGAATCAAAGGGGAAAACTATATAATATCATGTTTCCAAAAAAGTAATAGGACATACCATTTTAAAGAAAAACCCCCGGGGCACCTGGGTGGCTCAGTCAGTTAAGCGCCTGACTTCGCCTCAGGTCATGATCTCGCAGTTCGTGGGTTCGAGCCCCGCATAGGGCTCTGTGCTGACAGCTCAGAGCCTGGAGCCTGTTTCAGATTCTGTGTCTCCTTCTCTCTCTGACTCTCCCCCATTCATGCTCTGTCTGTCTCTGTCTCAAAAATAAGTAAACATTAAAAAAAATTAAAAAAAATCCCATATCAAGAGAAAGACAATTATTTAAAAATATATGTGATTTCACTTCTCATTTGAAATAAATAAACACATACAGAAGTTTTAAGTTTAATTTAATGAACCCTGATTATTTACCAAAGTATATAGATTTTATTTATTAAATGAATAAAATTAATCTCACTTAATCAAAAATGTCATTGTAATAAATGATATTTGTGCCTCAGTTAACTACAGCGACATTGAATATGTAACAACTTCAGCCAGTATTACAATAGAAAAAAAAATTTAATGTAATAGTTAAAGTGAGAGAGAATCTAGTACCGTGAGCAGCATAATGTTTATGTGCTGTTACATTAAAGACAA
This sequence comes from Prionailurus viverrinus, assembly GCF_022837055.1. Taxonomy (NCBI): domain Eukaryota; kingdom Metazoa; phylum Chordata; class Mammalia; order Carnivora; family Felidae; genus Prionailurus; species Prionailurus viverrinus. The sequence continues at coordinate 30,092,689 of NC_062565.1, read as the reverse complement.
TTCAATGGGAACACATTGAAAACTTGTTATGGGCTCACTTGTCCAACCAGGGTTCACAATGGCATATCACTTTGCTAATGACAACTGTATAAAAAAATCAGTCCAAAATACTTTTATTTTTTTTAGTTATTTACCTATTTTGAGAGAGAGAGAGAGAGAGAGAGAGAGAGGTAGGAGAGAGGGAGAGACAAAATCCCAAGCAGGGTCCCTGCTGACAGCAGAGAGCCCTATGAAGGGCTCGAACCCTCTAACCATGATGAGACCATGACCTGAGCTGAAGTCAGACACTTAACCGACTGAGCCACCCAGGTGCCACCCCAAAATACTTTTAAATCTCGACAACTAACTTTTTATAATAGTTTAAGAAATAAAATAGACTATAACTTACATCATTTGTGAGCAGTTTTCTAATACATGGTTTATTTAGAACATAGACACAGTATAACTTACATCTTTTTATTTATACATTGTATTATTGTACTGGTGCTCAAATGTTTTTCAATAATATCCTTGTCTAACATATGGTTTTCTGGCAGTATTGTTGACTCGCTGAATACCTGACATAAGAAATAAATGAAGATGACAAGGTGGGCACATGGGACAACTCAGAGTGAAGGGTTCAGGGAATTCAGAGTTTGTAATCTGGACTGTTAGCAGGGATGTTTAGAACCAGAAAGAATACACACACGCAGGAACATAATAGCAGCAGTCCCCTGACTTTCGTGCTCACCTTCCCTGTGTTTGAACCCTGCTGACCCATCCACATGGGCATCTCCATGTGATCACAAGACTCAGATCCCAGCACAACGGTACTTCTCTCTGAATTCACGAAGCCAGGACCTTGTTGGTTTCTTTGGTGGCCCCCGCTCACTGTGCTGTAGGACTGCACACATGTGGGCAGGATTCATGAAAATGTAAGTTCCCCCAACAACTCCCAATGGAGGGAAGGGTGGCTGGGGATTCCTGAGTAACTGACTAACCAGGGCTGACTCAGGGTTACCAGCACTAGCCAGAACCAGTTAGGAAAGGAATCACTTCCTGACTGTCTGTGGGGGGAAAAGAAACTTTCATCTTCAGGTTGAATAGTCTGGACGGGCTCCCACATAGGAAGGGAGAGTGAGGGCAGAGCACTCCCCCAAAGAGGGGCAGACAGGGGCGCCATCCATTCCCACAGCCCAGCAGGCCTGCAGTCCTTGCAGGAGCCCCCTGGCCCCCAGAATGTGCTCCTCGCCCTGTGGCCCCACCCTGCTTGAAAGAGGTGAGGAGGATGGTGGGGACAGGAGGAGAGGGCGCCCTGGCTGACCTGCCCCCAGGGCTCAGCATGCACACAGGCAACACCAATCACTCCCTGAACCTCTAACCCTTTAGGGAGCAAGGGGGTGGGGCATGTTGCTGGAGTTCCCTGAGGACAGTTTAAAGTCAGAGCTGGAAGAGGACTGTTTGCTTGTGCTTTCGGGTCCCCATCTCTCCCGGGCTGAGCACGGGATTTACACACGAATTTACACATGTTACCGAGTTTAAACCATTTGTGACTCTGCGAAGTCAGTGCCATATTACTGTCACAGCGTCACTATCCAATGTGAGGATAGCGGGTAGAAGTGCCAGATGACAGAGCTGCTGGAGCCCAAGCCTGTGACAACAGCCCCAGGGCTCTGTCTCCTGTGGCAACTTCATGAGGGAGGGGCTCAGAGGGCCTGCACTTGTCACGTCATGATGCCACAGTTCCCTGTATAACGTCAACACCACAGAGTGTGACCCTTTCAATGATGGAGGATTATAACCTAATCCTACTACAGAAATGCATTCCTGTGCTATGTCTGATTTGAAAACAAAAGTAAAACAAACCTTATGATGATGCCCAATTCTGTCTCCCTGAAGATTCTACAGAAATGAATGATTTCTGGGGTACCTGAGTGGCTCTGTTGATTAAGGAGCTGACTCTTGATCTGAGCTCAGGTCTTGATTTCAGGGTTTGGAGATTAAGGTCCACTTTGGGCATGGAGCCTACTTAAAAAAAATGAATGATTTCTGGGGTGCCTGGATGGCTCAGTTTTTAGAGCATATGACTCTTGGTCGTGAGTTCAAGCTCCACGTTGGGTGTAGAGTTTACTTAATAAAATAAAATAATTTAGAAATGGTCAATTTCTGAGGCACCTGGGTGGCTCAGTCAGTTAAGTCTCTGCCTCTGGATTTCAGCTCAGGTCATGATGTCAGGGTTCCTGATCACGAGTCCCACGTTGGACTCTGTTCTGAAGGCAAGTAGCCTGTTTGGGATTTTTTCTCTTTCTGTCTCTCTCAACCCCACCCCCATGCTCTCTCTCTCTCAATAAATAAACATTTTTAAAACTACTAAAAAAAAAAAAAGAGAAATGACAGATTTTTGAACCCTGTAAGTCAAAGAGAATAAATGTAAGTCTTCACATGACACCCTTCAAATACTTTAACTCATGTCACAGACAAGGTATATTGCATCAATATAAAAACAAATAAACAAAAGTGGGCTGCTTTCAGTAGGAGGGTGGATGCAATTATTCCAGCCCACCATTACTAGAAGCATGAGGTTCTCCCTAAGTCCTTTTGATGATGCTGATTAACTGATTAACTCTGATGATATATATTTGGGGCCTGATCTCTGCTGGGCACTGGGGATACAGCAGTAAGCAAGTAAAACAGGCTTGTGTGTTTATATATTAAATATTCAGCCTAAAGAGGCAGACATTTGGATCATGGAGCAGGGACACCATCCTGGAAGCAGGCCAGGATATCCTCCCTGAGCAGGTGACATTAACCTGAGCCCCCAGGACGAACAGGGGCTGACACGGGAGGAATGGCTCACTAGGAGAGCAGCTGGGGAGAAGTCCTGGCTGGTGGCCGGTGTGGCAGACTCTCAGGTCTGACCAAGTGCAGGGAAGCCGGCGGCGGCTGCAGCCTGGAGCTGAAGAGTGCGAGCCTGGACCCGGCCTACCTGGATCCCAGGATGTCCTCCACCGGCTACTTAGCTTGGGACCCAAAAAAGTTCCTCACCCAGGGACGCATCAGCCTCCTCCCTGTACCACAGCTAATGCTCTAGAGATGAGGTGACACCTGTGAAGGGCTCGGAACAGTGCCTGGCACACAGCTGATGCTCGAACACTGTTTGCTCTCATGGCTGGAGGGAAACAAGGTGGAGAGAGGGGAGGCTGAGGACAGAGGCCGGGCCCTGGAGCTCTTCCTGCCTGGTGTGGGAAACACAGTGAGGGTGGCAGTCCATGTGGAGGAAGGCTACTCGGGTGCAGTGTAGGGAAGAGATGGAGAGGAGGAGATACGGGGACCTGTCAGAAGGCCACTGTGGGGGCCACACTAGTGGCACATGTCAACCCTGTGTCTCCTATACCACCCCTGTGCCATCTCTACTCCTTTTCACACTCCTCACCTCATCGTCCTCCCATCACAGGTCAGCCTTAGGTGAGAAGAATTATTGACCACAATTGGGCAGCAGTCATCGTGACCGAGCCAACTATATGGAACCTTCTGGAAGAGGTGACCTGTAGTGTCTACCTGGTGAACTGGAAGGACCCTAGGAGCATCTTCTGTGGCCACAGTTTCTCCAGGCCCACATCACCATGTGCTGTGTCACTCTCAGAGCCACCAAGGAGCCATGGGCTGTCCATCCTCAACAAAGCCATTTCAGGAGGGGACATCAGGCCCAACTGGACACTTGCCAGTGTGGTGTCAGCCTCCTAACCCCACAGCCCATGAGTGGGAATTCAGCACAGGAAGTTTTCTCACCAAACCCACCCACATCCCTCTACCCAAATGCACAGTGAAGCCAATGACTGAGACCCCAGGGTCAGCAAGGAAAGGGTTTATTTGAGAAGCAGCCCAATGAGAGGTAGGAGGCCAAGGCTAAATATCCTCCCTGAAGGGGAAGGAACAATTTTTTTAAATGTACTCATAAGGGCTGAGATTATGTACATATTGATGGAAAGGGCGGGACATGTAACTATTGATGAGGAAAGATGGAGCGTGCACATCAAAAAACCGTATGTGTCACATACAGCCTGTGTTCACGTTGGGGTGGAACCAGCTTCAGCAGGAGGATAAATGTAGCCCCTGATCTCCTGAGGTTGTCTTGGGACAAGGAGTGAGGCACGGGGCACGCTCTAAGAGCCGGTATAAAGGGGATGGGGTCTCTGGCTCATTATCTTGATAAAGAATGCAGGACCTCACTTGTTCACAGGCTGGAGCCACAGCACCTGACCTTGATCCCAGGCTCCTGCAGGGACAGGAATCTGAAAAGAAACCATAGCTGAGTGAGGAGAAACAGTCCTCTGAAAAATAAACTCTAAATGTTCTGCTAGCTTCAACCACATGAATGCTGTGGGGCATGGATTCAGTTTGCTCCTGTGAGCAGCACAAGCAAGGGGCCTTCTGCTCTTGACAGAAGGATCCACCATTCCTGCGTGTGGTTTGCAATATCTCACAGAGCTGAATGCCCCTCGGTGCTGCGGAGGGAGGAGGTGCCCGGCCTCAGGAGGTAGAGAAACCCTGTGCTGTCTTGTGTAACTTGGGATGATCTTTGGACGCTTGCACAATTATTGACTTTAGAACTGATAAGGACATTTTCAGCTTCCGCTTTTTGTGGGCCCTGCTCGTGGGCTCCCAGGGAAGCTAGACTTTAACACTTGCCAGGATCAGAATGACTTCCCCAAACTGGAAAACATGGGCTCTACTTCTGGCCTGAGCACACATTGTGCCTCTGCTTCATTAGCAAAGAACCTAAAAGACACATATCAAACTAAAATAAGAGGAAAATTCTTCCTAAGTTCTGCCCCCATATTTTGGAAGCCTGCAAACTTGCATGTACAGAAAGCACAACTGAAGTTTGTAATTTTCTGGAATGTCTTTCATTGTGATGGTTTCTGACTCTTTTCATAAAAACACAAATACTCTGAACAAATATTCCTTCCTTCGAAGCACTATCTTCTTTGTGAGGATTGTGTATCCTGGGCAGCTGTCCTCACTATGGCTTGAATAAAACGCCCTTCCACTTTTTTAGAAATTCTGAAAGTTTTTTTCATTTTGCATGGACAGAACATTACAGAAAAGTAAATTGTTCAATTCTAAACATAATAGTAATGCACCAGGGCTTCCCTTTCAAACCAAGGGCTGTCCTGTGCCCTTGCTGCCACTATGGAGTGAGGGTGCGACTGATTCGGGTTTCCTTGTGAAGAAGCCATGTGGCTCTCACACTCAGCTATGCCCGACAACTTCCATGCTCTTGGGCCAGAAAGGATCACTGGACCTCCTGCTACCTTATTCTGCTCTCTCTAGTTGTTGGTGAGGAAAGAGGCCATTTATCGAGGCCCCTCACAGATGACTACAGTGCTGGTCTCTCAGGCTGGAGGAGCCTCTCCCTCTCAGAGAGATGTCTGGGGTCATGGAACCACGGTCCTTTCCTTTCCTCCAGGAGGAAGTGGGTGCATCTTCCAGCCCCCAGAGCTGTGTCCCCAGCCCTTGAAAACAGACTTCCTGAAATCACAAGGAAGACGGACGTGCTGCAGAGTCTGGAGCATTTCAGAGTTCAGAAGGGAATCTGATGTAGACACTTGTTGTCCTGTCTACCTTGTAAAAGTGCAGAGGTTATAATGTAGTGTGAGATTATGGGTCTTTGCCATACAGGGGAAGGAAGAGAGCAAGTTCTATACTGGGAATCCAACTCACAGACATGCCATTTATGGTCATTAAAGAGTGGGAAAATTATAGAGAAACTAAAGGAGCACTGTTTTCTACTCACATCACTTATGACCAATTCTTTTAGTCATGATAAAACCAAACCTAAAGAATTTCTATCATCTCTTCATTTTGCACAGCTTGGACACAAAATCAGGATCAAACACAATGTCCCTTCATTTGAAATGTCTTGCTCGTTGCTGCAGTTCACTTGACAGCTTCTCAAAGTGACCCAACAAACAACACACATCCCTCAAATTCAAGGACCTCTGAGGAAGACATGCCCTGAATGAGTTCACCTCATGGCGGGACCAGCTCGAGGCCAGATTTTGTGGCCCTTCTTCCTCTTTTAAATGAACTTGACTCCACGGTGAACAAATTGTCTTTCATTTCTTCTTCCAGAGCCCGTGTCAGCTGATTTGGACCGGGGATCTGGGACCCATCACAGCACCAGGAGGAAGCATCCAGGACAAGCCAAGTGAAGACCATTGTGGCACCAAAGAGAGGGAGTTTACACTGCGTATCATGAATGAGGAGGTGCTTTTCCTTCCCACTCTGTGTAACAGACACAAACAGCTCCTCAGCACCTTCTCCTCCTCCCCACTTTGTGGAAGGTCCTTGGCGCTTGCCCTGCCACAGTCCTGGGAGACAGGAGCTTTCCTGAGGTCCTAAGGACTCCTGAGAATCATGCTCAGGGTCCAGGGAGAGGGACTCATGGTTTTTGCACCAAAAGGCATCTTGGTTACTTCTCTGGAGTTTGATTAACTAGAGTTTGGAAAACTTTGTGAGAGATTAGAGATTTGGAAGATGTCGTCTCATTGAAACTCAGTTAGCACCTAACACCTTCTCCGTTATTTTCCAGCCAGAACATGAGGGACTCCAACCTGACAGACTAACAAAGAAACACATGGGCACAATCAGATGCAGGGACATTTCAAAGTCTAATAATGTGACCAAAGTCAAAGATGAACTGAAAGGAGAATATTTATTTATTTATTTATTTATTTATTTATTTATTTATATGAGAGAGACAGAGTGAGAAGGAGGGACAGAGGAAAAGAGAGAAACTCAAGCAGGCTCCATGCTCAGCACAGAACCTGACTTGGGGCTCAATCCCACCGACCTGGGATCGTGACCTGAGCTGAAATTAAGAGACTCAGCCAAATGAGCCACTCAGGGGTCCCACGAATGGAGACTACATAGAGGCTTGTAAGAGGTTGCAAAGGTACTGAACTAAAGTAGTCCCCTTCTTCGCAGGAAGTATGTTCCAAGACCCCAGGGGCTGCCTGTGATGGCGGATAGTACCGTACCCTACGTGTCCTATGAGGTTTCCTGTATGTTCCCACCCATGATCAAGCTTCATTTATGAATTAGGCACAGTAATAAATTAACAACAATAACTACAAAAAAAGAGAACAAGCCTAAGAGTATACTGTAGTCAAACTTTTGCATAACTGCCCCCAACTAATCTGATGTACTGTGCTCATTCTGCTTCTTGTGATGATGTGAGATGATAAGTGGCCTGCATGAGGAGATAAGGGAGGTGAGTGAGGTTATGCTTACTACTGACCTTCAACCCTATGCCACAAGGAGGATCACGTGCTTCCAGGGTGCACTTGACCTGAGCAATAGACAACACAGACAGCCACACCAGGGACAAGGAAGGACAGCTATAGTGACACTTCTATGTGGCCATGTGAGAGTGACGAGAATGTACCAGGAGACTCAGGGACCCAGGTCTTCCATGTATGATTGTGCATCCTCCTAATGATGATGCATCCAAGGACAATTCTAGCATACAGAACTCATGATGAGGAAGCAGATACTCAGGCAAAATCTTTCACATGTTCAGATCACACAGCATATAGGCTGTTTAGTCAGAATCCATCCGGGCTCTGGCTGCCCTTTGCTTTTGGGGTCTACTCTCCCAGCCCACCCTGCTGCTTGTACAGCCCTCCAGCCTGGTGTGCAGGCAACACATGGGCCCACAGATGCAGAGCAGGCACCACAGCACCAGGCTTGGGGGAGGGGACGTCCCGGGAGGGGGAGGGCCCGGACTGTGCCCTCCCTCCCTGAGGGCCCACGTCCACTGGCATTGTCCTGTGACAGAAGTCATACAGATGAGGCACAGGACAGGGATTGAGAGCCATCTCTACATGACTCTTCAGCAGGGACCAGGCAGGAGCACAATAACGACACCCCAGGGAGCGCAGGGTGTATCTTTTCAAAAGGTCACCATGTTACTGTTCAGGACTCCTTCACAGGGAAAATAGTCCCATTCTTTACCTTCAGTGGACCAAGGATCAGCAGACCCTGTATCCCTGAACTGGACATGCTTTCCCACGGCCTCTCATGACACCTTCACAGAAGTGTGTTCATTACCAGAACCACGTTGCACCCATACTGGGCATCCACGAGGAGACAAATGTGACAGACTCCCTGCCATCACATCAGGTGACTCTCAAGGAGAGCATGACATCTGTGTTGTCCACGTATCAGACGTCTCTGCCGCACTGGCTGCTGTGAGAAGACTCGGCGGGTGTGTTCCAGGTGCCTCACATCATTGTCCCATCCACAACGCACAGCCCACAGCCCACAGCCCAGCAGTGCCCAGGTTTCCTACCATATACAGCACAGTCCTGAAGCTTCGAATGCACAAGAACCTAGGTGCTTGTTGACAAGGCACCTTCCTGGGTGCATCTACCGACAGAGAAGCAGACGCACCACCTCTGGGACAGAGCTTGTGAATGTGCTCTTGAGCGGTGCCCCAGGTGCTTGGAGACCACACCTTGAGGAACATGGTCCTAGAACCGTGCTTCTGACGTTCCAGCACGTAGCAAATTCTGTGAGGATCTTGTTAAAAATGCAGATCCTGATCCTGTAAGTGGGTGCTTGAGCTTGGCCCTCAAGAAATTGTGCCATGTCCACTTCCCAGGGAGGATTCCATACACTTTTCATACCTTGGTGACGGAAGAAGACCCCTTGTGAGATGAGAAATCCTCCGTTTTTCTTTGGGGGGATAACAATTGTTGCTCAGGAGGATCTGATGACATCGATGCACTTACAATCCAAGGGCTGATGCTCCTCAGAACTGGAGCATCAGCGCAAATGCCCAGAGCACAGGGAGGAATACGGGCATCTCCCTGATGAAGGCTACAAGCAGCCATCAGATGGGGAGAGTCATGGTCATTGCAGCTTCTGAGGATGATGGAGGACAAAGCAGAGCTTGTTTCAGATTTAACTCAACCCCTTCCAAGGCCTCCATTCAAACTTTACTGCCTTTCTGGTGACTCAGTGCAGAGAATGTAAGAAAATTATCATGTACAGAGCGTATTTTTGCTAATACTATAGAAGCAGTGGATGAGAGGTGGCATGGCGGCATCCTTCTATGTCACTATGGGTTATAGGTAGTCAGCTTGTGCCCAGATCCCAGGCCTCCCCGGACTTCAGCTGGATATGCCTGAACACGGAAACTCAGGTGCCTGAATCCACCTTGTTCTCACAAGATCAGATCATGGGCTGGGACCTTTTCACCCCAAATCCTCTCTCAGGGGAGACTTCAGAAATGGCAGGAGGAGGGGGTAGAGTTAGTTCCTCCCCAGAGGACAATTATCAAAACTGAAGAAAAACATTAAAATAAATACTTAAAGCCCATGAAAAGGAACTGCAGGCAGGCAGAAACATGAGAACTTTAATCTTGAATGACCACCACTACAATAGACGAGAACCACAAGTTCAGAGCTTTCTCCCCTCTGGGTGCTCCCCTCCCCCAGTGTAACTGCAGCCCAGTGGCTCACAGGGCAGATGACAGCAGTCACAGTGCCAAGGAGCTGGATATTTAAAGGGGAAATTTGAAAGTGAGGGAGCAGCAGAGGGTTGAGACCTGAAATCTGAATAGAATCTCGGTCTAAATCCCTAGATGAGCACTTCACTCTTCATGGCTTGGGGACAATCAGGAAAGAGTGCTGATAATGCAGGAGGAACCAGAAGGAGGCCTCGTTTTATTTTTTATTTTATTTTTTTATAACAAGATATAGAAGTTTATCTAATAATTGCCATTATTTTCTTTTTTTTTAATATGAAATTTATTGTCAAATTGGATTCCAACAACACCCAGTGCTCATCCCAACAGGTGCCCTCCTCAGTGCCCTTCACCCACTTTCCCCTTCCACTGCCCCCCCTGCCCCCCTTCCCCCCATCAACCCTCAGTTTGTTCTCAGTATTTAAGAATCTCTTATAAAGCATCCAACTCTTGATTTTGGGACCATGAGTTCAAGCCCCACATAGGGCACAGAGTTGACTTAAAAGATAAGACCATAATGGTTGAAGGATGGACAGACTTTGTGGCTGGGAGGACATTTAGAAGTTTGGGGGAAATACCAGGAACAAGACGACCACAGAGGAGGTGAGGACCAAATTCTGAGGAGAACCTGCACAAACCTTGACTGACCCCCAAACCACACAGCTGGACAGAGGCTCACTCAAGACCCAGGATAAATTGCAGCCCCTGGAGGTGGGAAAAACTGGGTATAGATAACACCAGTCAACAATGTTCATGTCATAGTGGGGTCCATGCTAGTGAAACACTTTTAGGAAAAACACAATTGTCAAAAAAGAAAAAGAGACAATAGATTTCAGATTTGCTAAAACTAAAACACACAATCCACTTTTAAAGGACATATTTTAAAGGACATGCAGAGAAACAAAACTGTGTGACTATGCAAAAGTCAACACAAGCATGTTCCCTGTGTGACGATTTCCAGATATTGCAATCAGCACCAAACCCGGCCACGAGCATCAAAGAATGAATAAATATATGTTGAAAGAATTTAAGAAAATCGAATTATCAAAGGGTGAACAGAAAGGAAATCTGAATGAAGAAGTAGACTGTACAAAGAAGACCAAATTGACATTCTAGAACTGAACGGGGAAAAAAATGCAGTGACGGTTCAATGGGTAAACTTCACAGAAGGCCTGGGAAGGCAGAGTAAAGAATCAATGAGATTGAATACAAATCAATAGAAATTACCCAATCCAAAACATCAGAGAAAAAAGATTGAAGAGAAACTTATAAAACCTCAGAAGTCCACAGACAATAAAAAAAGGCAAACTGAAGATCAGACTCCAAAAACGGGAAGGAGGAAAAAGGCAGAAAAATGAAGAAATCCCGTTTGAAAACTCCTCTAATTTAGTGCAAAAAGCTTGAGCATATAGATGTGAGAAGCTCATCACTCACCAGAGAAGAGAAGCAAAAGAAAGCCACACTGAGGCTCTTCATGTCCACATGAGAGAATCAAAAAGAAGACAGGGGCACCTGGGTGGCTCAGTCGGTTAAGCGTCTTGACTCTTGATTTCGGCTCAGGTCATGATCTCTGGGTCGTGTGATGGAGCCGCGGTTGGATCTCCCTGCTGAGCATGAAGCCTACTTGGGATTCTCTCTCCCTCTCTCTTTGCCCCTTCCCTGAAATTGCACTCTCTCTCTCTCTCTCTCTCTCTGTCTTAAGATAAATATACATTTAAAAACAAAGCAAAAAAAAAAAAAAAAAAGAAAAAGAAAAAGAAAAACCAAAGGCAAATCTTCAAAGTTGACAACACCTTCCACACAGGATGTATGGTATTAAAATGTTCACAGATTCACTGATATTCCCCCCATGAAAAGGTGGAACTAATTCTCCTTCTCTTGTGTGAAGACTGGACTCAGTGACTCACTTCTCATGGACAGAATAAGGGAACGTGATAGTGTGTGACTTCAGAGATCAGGTCCCAAAGGGACTGTGGTTTTCTTCTCCCCCTTCTTCTCTTTCTTTCCCTCTCTCAGATCCTAGATTTGGAAGAAGGCAGGTGCCCTGTCAGAAAGATCCTCACTTGCAGACGGGCCCACGAGTGAGGAGCTGAGGCTTCCCCCTGAGAGCCCGCGGACACTGAAGTTCCCTGCCAGCAGCCACACGTGGGGGCGTGAACTTGATCCTCCAGCCCATGTCACACCTTCGCATCACTGCGATTCTAGTTGCATCTTGGCTGCAACTTAATGAGAAAGCTTAGCTGGAGCTGTCCTGGTCCCCTGTCTTTACACTTTAATTATTATTATGTTTATATTATTATTATTATTGCTATAATAATGTCATATGAAGCTGCAGGATCATGTTATAATCTGTGGCATCGCAATGGATAATGACGCAGACCTTGGAAACTGGACAGGGGTGCTGGCATTACAGACACTTTACACGAGGCAGATGCTGAAGAGCGGGGCAGGGTGGAGTCGGAAGGACTGTGAGGTGAGAGTTTAGGAGGAAGAGATGAGCAGAAATGCTGGAAATGTTCAAGGAAAGGGGCAGAGACATAGAAAAGGAACAGAGTCCTCTGGAGCCCTACAATTCTTCTGGGGAGAAGTAGGCTGAAGATGTTACGCCCCTGTAGACACAGCCACATGTCCGACTGCGTGCTGTGTACAAGACGTGCACTTTCAGGGCACCTGGGTGGCTAGGTTGGTTAAGCATCCGACTTCAGCTCAGGTCATGACCTCATGGTTTGTGAGTTTGAGCCTCAGTTCAGTCTCTGTGCTGACAGGATGGCGCCTGCTTCGGATTCTCTGTCTCCCTCCTCTCCACTCCCCACTCTCTCCCTCTCAAAAAGAAAGATAGAAACATTAAAAAAAATACTTGCACTTTAAGTATGAGGACACAGGCGGAATGTAAGTTGATGGAACAGCTGTGCCAGGCAAACTGACAGGAGGAGGCTGATATGTTAACATCAGGAGCAAAAGAGATTTGAAAAGAGAGCACATTGCTGGAGATAAGGAGAGCCTCCTCGTGAGAAATGTAATAGAATGAGAAATGTCACAAGTGCAGACAGAAAGGAGACCAGTGGCCGCCCAGGGCTGGGGGCTGGGACAAGGACCAGATGCAAAGGGGCATCAGGAAACTCAGGATCAGGGACGTGTCTCTATTGCCCTCATCTTACTAGTTCCATGGGTCTAAACCATTGGTGACATTCCTCTAACTGTGCATTCACACCTGGGACATTTTATCTCATCTGAAAACCTCAAGAAATAAAACAATAGTAGGGAGGAAATGGCACAGGAAAGATAAATTTAAACTAGTAAATATAAGTGAGGAAGTAAGTTTTAGGTCAATGTATTATAGATAAATAGAAGCTAGGAGAATTCATTGCAAGCTCCCTGCCATGAACTCATCTTGAAGGAAGTCCTGCAGGCCAAAAGAAATGACACCAGATGTTAACTCTGTTTATGAGTTTATGAGTGGAGTAATTAACACCAGAAATGGTGTTATTCTGTATATGTACATTTTCTTCCTAACTTCTTTAAAAGACATATGACTGTTGCAAACACTAAGAGGTACATGATATTATCTGACAATGTATGCTGGTGACACATGTAACAATACTAGCATTGAGAAGGCTAAGTGAAACTCTATCCTTGTATGTACTGGATGGAGTTCAATGTTGCCTTAAGTAGATTGTGAAAAGTGAAAGATGCAGGTTTCATCCCTACAACTTCAATAAAAATTAACGGAAATAAGTATAGCTAAAGAGCCACCGGAAGAATCGAAGCATAAACAAAAACTGATTGCTTGAAACAAAGGACGGTAGAAAAAAGGCACAAGAATGGAAAAGACATGACACACTTCAGAAACAAAGAGCAAAATGACAGACCCAAATCCTACCATGTCAGGAATCATATTCAATATAAACCAAGTAAAATTCCAATCAAAAGGTTGCCGTTATCCGAGTGCATAAATATCAAGATGGACTATGCACTGTGTAGAATAGAAACACTTGAACTACAAACTGAAAAATAAGTTAAAACTTAAAGAGTGAAGGAATGAATATCCCATGGGAATAGAAAGTATAAGAAGTCTGGTCTGTTGCATTAACCTGAAGCAAAATAGGCTGTCACATAGGGAGCATCGCTAGAGACAAAGAAGGACTTTCTCTAAGGACAAAAGGTCAGCATTGCAGCAAAACAAAGTAATGAATGGAGAAGACCCTCAGTACAGAGCTCTAAAACAGGTGACACATAAAGTGGAAGTAAGGTAAAGAGATGGAGAAATTAGCTATTATATTTGAAGATCAATACTCTTCTCTCATTAATAGAACAGATAAGGATTATATGACTTCAACCATTTCATGGGCCAAAATAGACCACAGACTGGCCCTAAATAAATGTGAAGGCAGGGAAATTATAGAGTACACTCTGTAACCACAGTGACACTAAGTTAGGAACTTGAGTATCTCTGGAAAATCCCCAAATATTTGGAAATTAGAACACACCTCAAACCCATGGGTCGTCATGGCTTAGAGAGGCAATCACAGGGAGGTCAGAATTGTCTGCACCTGAGTGACAATGTACAGAAATGACAATGTGAGGTCTGCAGATGCAACAGAAACAGAGGTTGTGATTTCACAGTTTGCAGGGACAGGAAGCCAGGCCTGAGGGACCCAGACAGCAGTCTGGGTTTCGAGGGTGCACCAAGACCCTGTTTCAAGGGTGCACCAAAGGGAGGAAGAGGCAGCACACCAGGGTCCTGCGCTCTCCAGGTGGGGGAGGGGGCCACCCTCCAGGTTCCAAATGTGGGGGTCTGACCCCCTGGCACAGGGGCTTCTCCCCTGTCAATCTTGGGCATGGTGTTGAGATGCCTGGGTCCTGCAGGCCTGGGGAGCAGGGAGGGGACACATTTGGGTCCTGGGGGAAATGGTAGGCAGAAGCCTGGGCCTGACTCATGGTTCATGTCCTTGTAGCCCCTGCAGTGTCCAGCCTCCACCCCACATCCTGTCTCTGAGCTCCAGGAACCCAGCTTCCATGACCCCAGCTGCTGGGCACCTCCCTGTTGGAGGCCCTGGGGCAGCTCCTCCTGGAGGAGTGTTTCCCGTGTTCACAAAGAGAGAAGGTCTCCAGGTGACACAGGGGTGGACAGCAGGTGGCTGTGAGATCTTAGCCCAGGGAGTGGGATCCGGAAACTCCAGAATTAGAACCAGGTCCCTTCAGGGTGCACAGACTTTGCTGTGCCTCCTCTCTGTTCTTGCCTCTCTCTGCCTCCCCAGCAAAAGGGGGTCTTGCTCTGGAAGAAAGGGAGCCCCTTAACCACCTCCCCTCTCTTCTTTCTCCTTCATTCCGGGATGTTTGAACTATTCCTATTGTAAGTATGGAAAAATGTCTAAACCTAAGTACAGTTTCCTGACCAATTACAGGGCTAAATCCTGTGTAATGACCATCAAGTGCAAACAGGGACATCCATCAGGGCCCCACCCAGATACCCCTGTGCCCCTTCCAGAACCCCTCCTCCCCCCACAAGGGTCCCCTAAGATGACCCTTCCCCTACCTCTGGCCCCTGGTTCCTCCTCCTGTTCTCTTGTTGGCCTTCATCCCCTAATGTCCCAGTTTCCTACCTCTGCTCACTTCTCCAGAAGCCTCCCCAGATTCCAGGTCATTATCCGCCTCCTCCTCTTCCCCTTCTTCGACCACATCTTAGGAGTGGACAATCCAGACTTGGTTCCCTGGAGGAGGATCCTGTAGCTCTGGAGGCAGAGGCAGGAACACCTGACAGGGACTCCAGGGTCAAGGTCCCAGCAGGAACCTGGGGAGAAGCCCAAAGGGCACTCGGGTTTTCTGTCGTCATCCCTGTGGCCACACGGGGGCGCTGCCGCTCTCCGGTTCTGCACCGCCAGGGGAGAGGAGTGGGCTGAGGTGAGTCAGGCTGAGCAGCGAGGGAGGGGGATGAAGGTACCTTCTGAGCAGTCCTGGGGGCAGGTGCAGGGGTGGGGCAGGGAGCAGAGGAGAGGAGATTCTGGAGCCCTGTCCTGTGTCTGTAGTTTCCCTCTGTCCTCCCCTCAATCCCTCTCTCCAGGCCCTTGAACAACCCCAGGAAAACTGAAAAGTAGACAGTTTTTCCTCCTGGACCTAGTACTTGTCTGAGGGCTACTGTAAAAAAGAAACTGTTTTATTTTAGAATAGTTTGAGATTTACAGAGAATTACAAAGTTAGCGCATAGTCCCTGTACACCCCACACTTGGTTGACCTGTTGTTAAAACCACCCTGAACCTCATGCATTTACCATAGATGATGACGCAATACTCATCATTCCTACTACTGAACTCCACACGGGATTTGCTTTTATCGGTTTCGTTTTCTCTTCCAAGATCCTACCCAAGATTCCACACTGAGTTAAGTCCAGTCATGTCTCCTTCAGGTTCCTCAAGCTGTGACCATTTCTCAGACTTTCCTGTTTGTTTGTTTGTTTGTTTGTTTTATGTTTGATTTTTTTTTTTATTTTTTTTTATTTTTTTTATTTTTTTATTTTATTTTTTTTTTCTGAAATTTATTGACAAATTGGTTTCCATACAACACCCAGTGCTCATCCCAAAAGGTGCCCTCCTCAATACCCATCACCCACCCTCTCCTCCCTCCCACCCCCCATCAACCCTCAGTTTGTTCTCAGTTTTTAACAGTCTCTTATGCTTTGGCTCTCTCCCTTTCTAACCTCTTTTTTTTTTTTTTCCTTCCCCTCCCCCATGGGTTCCTGTGAAGTTTCTCAGGATCCACATAAGAGTGAGACCATATGGTATCTGTCTTTCTCTGTATGGCTTATTTCACTTAGCATCACACTCTCCAGTTCCATCCACGTTGCTACAAAAGGCCATATTTCATTTTTTCTCATTGCCATGTAATATTCCATTGTGTATATAAACCACAATTTCTTTATCCATTCATCAGTTGATGGACATTTAGGCTCTTTCCATAATTTGGCTATTGTTGAGAGTGCTGCTATGAACATTGGGGTACAAGTGGCCCTATGCATCAGTGCTCCTGTATCCCTTAGATAAATTCCTAGCAGTGCTATTGCTGGGTCATAGGGTAGGTCTATTTTTAAGGAGAACTTCCTGGTACATTATAGACTATCCCTCATTGTGAATTAGGTTGCCCAAGGCTATGGGCCCAGGGAGACCACAACTGGACGGGCCATTCTCAACACAACATACCAAGAGCATACAGTGATCACTTGGTCATCACTGATGAAGTTACCCTTCACCCCCTGGCTAAGGTCGTCTTGCCCAGATTCTCCCCGTGAAGTTCTTCTTTATGCTTTGTCCCTTTCCACGAAGTAGTGTTAGAAGGAGGTCAGGATGTGCAGCCCAGAGATATGGGCTGTCCCAGTATGAAAATGTGCATGCAGGTTGTTGTGCAGACATGAGTTCTGTGATGAGTTGGGTAAACACCTCATAGAGGGATCAGCAGGTCCCATGCTTAGTCTGTGTTTGGCTTTACAAGAAACTGCTGACTGACGCCCACAGTGACTGTGTTACTTTGTATTCCTGCCATTAGTGACTGAGGCTTTCTGTTGCTCCAAGTCCTGGTCAGCACTTGATATTATCAGTGTTTGGATTCCCGCCATTCTGACAGGAGTGTGATGGCAGACCACTGTTGTTCCCTTTGCATTTCCCTAATGACACCTTCTGTGAGCACCTTCTCCTGTGCTTATTCGCCAGGAGTATATGTTCTTGGTGAGCTGTCTGCTCAGGCGTTTACTCATTTTTTTAATGAGTTTGGCTTATTGTTGCTTTTTAAGGGTTTTATGGGTGTTCTAAAACAAGACCTTTATCAGACATGTGATTTGCAAATGTCTTCTCCCAGTCTCTGGCCTGAACTTCTTTATAAACTAACAGTAGACATATATGCACGGATGTATTTGGGGGGTGGGTAGGAGAAAGGAGAAATGGCTCATTGTAATGTATTTTGGGGAGAGAACTTGGGTGACTGGGGGGGATGAGGGATTACCATGTAACATCTTTATTTTTGGATATCTGTGGTTATCTGCTGGATTCCCTCGTATGTGCTGGAGTGATGTTTTCAAAACATAAACTAGTTTAAAATACCTAACAGTTGAAAGATCATCCTCAGACCATTAATCAAGACTCGGGTTCTGATCTTCTACTTTAGGACCAATCGTCTTTTCCCTGAACTATTTTGCCTTTGAATTTTCATTTCTGAAGCAGGTGGGCTTGATTGTATAGACAAGTACTCCTAGGAGAATAGCTTAATATGCCCTGTAACATACAAAACCCATCATCTAGAAAGTATTTAAACTGACAAGATAGTAATAAATGAATAAAGGAGCACACCCCAGAAGCAAGAGAAAGATCGTGCTTGCCCCCGCCCTCCCACCCCCAGAGAACAGGGTCCTGAGAAATGGAGCAAAGTCTCTGTGAGTCCCCTGCCCAGGGCGCAGACAGGCAGGCCCAGTCCGCTCCCCCCGCCCTCCCCCCCCCAGCTCTGTGGCCTGAGCTGCTGACTTTCCTACTATCTCCTTCCTTGCTAAAGTGTAAAGAAACATGTATAAACTGGTTATGATGTGTACATATGATGTACAATATATATGAGGTGATGTATATTCCCTGTAGAAAAATTATAAAATGAGAAAAGCGAATGAGGACAAAGTAGAAAGGATGGTAATTCTCACACCTGAGCTACTTTGTTGCATTTTCTCCTAGTCTATGATAGATGCTCCTGCTGCTGGAACTCTGTCTCTAAGGTGATGAGGACAGAGTTCAGGGGTCCCAGCCCTGCTCTCTCCAGATGCCATTTCCCCAGTCAGCTCACTGTCCCCCTCCTGAGAGGGCTGCTTCTCACTTCCTCCCCTCTCCTCAGTCTCCTGCACCCCTCCCTGCTCCCCTCCTGAGGTGATGAGCTCCTTTGTTTCTCACTCAGATGAGAAGTACACCTTCTCCCTATCCTCTCGCCCATCTGCACCTGTGTCCTCACCTCCTAAGTGATAGTTGAGGCACCCCTCCTGTCTCAGGCTGCCCCTCCATTTGGGCACCTGCATCATCCATTTCCCCTTCTCTGCTGACTCAGCAGTTCCCCATACAAACATGCTGTCCTGGGGCGCCTGGGTGGCGCAGTCGGTTAAGCGTCAGACTTCAGCCAGGTCACCATCTCGCGGTCCAGGAGTTCGAGCCCCGCGTCAGGCTCTGGGCTGATGGCTCAGAGCCTGGAGCCTGTTTCCGATTCTGTGTCTCCCTCTCTCTCTGCCCCTCCCCCGTTCATGCTCTGTCTCTCTCTGTCCCAAAAATAAATAAACGTTGAAAAAAAAATTAAAAAAAAAAACAAACATGCTGTCCTGACTCCTATGCAAGAACATGAAACACAACTAAATACATGCAAACAAAATCCTCCCCTAAAAATCCAACATGTTTACATGACTCCGCCAACTCCTGCCCCATCTCTATTGCCTCCGTGCAGAACTTTCCTCACTCCGTTTCTCACCCACCATGTTGTCTTTAGCAAATGATAGAGACACAGAGTTTTAAAAATTCTAATACTCCTGCAGTACTTGAGGTCAAGTCAGATGTCCCCAATCTTCCATGCCCCCCCATCCTGAATCTCAGAGATTCATAATCATACCATCTTCACCACTGCTAATGGCTCAATTGGCACAGTGGGGGATTTTCTGCGTCCATCCTCATTTACAACCAGGAGCCTTACAAAAGCATCTATGGAAATTAACTGCTGCCCCCCACCCTTTCCATACCTGCAAGGGCACATAGTATAAAAACAGCTCCAGCAACATTTCTACTTTATCTTTCACGGTCAATAGTACCTGGTACATACGGGCTTGTGTCCGTTTGCCATGCATACTATTAAAGGGACAGAGAGTTTGGAATGATTCTGAGGCCCTTATGATCTGTGTTAACTGCGCATTATACAGTTGTCTTAACAATTCTATACCCTTTACTCCCTCATCCAAAGGCTTATATTTACTTAGAGCACACCATGGCCTATGGCTGCCACTTCCCATGTCTCCACCATGGCAACATTGTTCAGAAATGTATCTGATGGGCCATACTCTATGAGTTCTTCACGGATCCTGACAGTTTCCTGGAATGCTTGTTGCAGCTACTGCGGCTGTCTTGTTGCACCAATCTGTGCAGACAGTACAATTTGTGCAACAATGGCACGAGAAATCGCTCCAACATTGGAAGACACAATGGGATATTGACAGTCGACTGTCCAGTGAGATTGCAGGCCTACAACAGGCTGTGTGATGCTGCTGGGAGGTCAATTACTGAGCCTACAAAGACAAATATCATCACTATGTGATTGGAACACTACATCAATATGTGTAGCCGCATTACCGTTTAATAACACTAAATTTCCATGGAATGATGTTAGAGACAATTGCTCGGACAATCTAACGTGTCTATGGACATTCAACATCTGCAAGCACAGATATATGAGATTTTCAAAACCAATCTGGACATGTTATCCTGTTCTAAGGTCTTAGAAAGTATAACAGAAGGATGAGGAAAATTAAGCCCTGTAGAGCATGTTAAGATATTTAGCTTCTCTACTGCTATTCTGTTTGCATTAACATGCAATGTGTTTATCTTTGCATGTACAATCTGTGCCAGAGATGATGAGCCTGTCAACATATCGACCGACGACAGTTCGGGTTATGCCATGTCCTCCTACAGTCCATCGTATACAAAGAGAAAGGGGAAGATGCTGGAGAACAGCAGGCCAGATGCACCGTAAGAATGTCCTGAAGGAAAGGGACAGAGCAGCAAGAAACCGAAAGCAGTTTCATTCCCAGGACAAAAGGCCACCGGGACTGCTCCTTCTCTCCAGAAGGACATCATCCGGGCACCACCCTGGGGATAAGAATGTTTTGTCTGGTGCCAGATGAACTCATGACCCAGTATGGAAAACACTGCAGGTACATGACCTGACAAGAGGCCAAATACTACATTGTATGTGCTTGCTGTTGTCAACAAGTTGCAAAAATGAAAGAGGCTTGAGCCAGGGGACCGAGGCTTTGGCTCCTGGAGAATCTTAGCCCCCTGCTTTGCAATCCTCTCATCACCACACCTCTAGGACCAGTCTCTCTACATATTCCACACTCTCATTTTCTTTGTGTTTATTTATTACCAATATAGGTGTGTGACATTTCGTGTCTTCCTTTCCAAAGTGTTCTCCAATATTTCTAATAATCTTTATTTTTCTTATTATTTGAATGCAGCTTACACACACTGTTCCATTCCTTTCAGGTTTACAACATAGTGACTCGTCATATAATCCAATAATTGCACTCTTGGGTATTTACCCCCCAAAGTGAAAACACCAATTCTTTTATTTTTAAGGTTTATTTATTTTCACTGAGAGATGGAGAGAGAGTACAGAAGCAGGGGAAGGGGAGAGAGAGGGAAAGGGAGGGAGAGAGAGAGAATCCCTAGTGGACTCAGTGCTGTCAGCCAGGCACCTGATGTGGGGTCAACTCACAAACTGTGAGTGTACATGTCCACACTATAGAGCATTATATAGACACTGAGATGCTATTTCCAAATCAGAAATGATATTTGTTTCACTGAGTTTTGAAACATTTAGAAGTAGGAGTCCAAGGAAGTGTTTCTACTTTTCGGTTTTCCCTGTATCACCATCACGGGGCTGGAGGACAAGGTGCACAGGGACACAGACACCTCAGCAATGGCACGGGCTCCTGAGCTCTCCTCTCCTGCAATCCCACCTCACCCCTGAGCCTGACCCCTGTGGAGTCCAGGGGTGCTCAGAAACTTCTTCCTCTCCCCACTGTTGTCCAGGCTTCTGCTCAGACATCTCTACCTGGGTTACAGTCCAGACCCCACTCAGGCTTCTCAGTCAGAATCCACCCGAGAGCAGAGCAGTGGGGGATGTCCCCTTACCTTCCACCCCAGGGGCGCCACAAGACTAAGGAGAGAAGACCCAGCTGCCTTTCTCCTCCTCAACCAGGCCCTCCCTAGGGTCTCCTTCAGGTCCAGCACCTGGACAGGGGCCCGGACACCAGGGGGCGCCCTCATCCCAGATGATGTTCAGTGAGTGAGATTCTTTTCAAAAGCCACAAGGATACAACCTGTGTTCCCACCACAGACAAATGGCTAAGGAATTGTGTGGTATATACACACATATATACACACACACACTAGAATATTATGCAGCCACAAAAAGGATGAGATCTTGCCACTTGTGACAACGTGGATGGACAAACAGGGCAGTGTGTCTGCTAAGTGAACGAAATCAGACTGACAAAGACAAGTACCATATGATCTCACTCATATATGGAACTTAGAAAAGAAAGCAAATGAATAAATAGACAAGCAAACAGCAGAATCAGACCTATAAATACAGAGAACTCACGGATGACTGCCAGATGGAAGGAGGTTGGGAGGATGGGCACAGTGGGTGAGGGGAGTGGGAGACACAGGCTCCAGGTATGGAAGGAACAGGTCTTAGGAATAAAAGGCACAGCACAGGGAATATCATGAGTGATACTGTAACATCACTGTCCGGTGACAGGTGGCAGCTACACTCTGGTGAGCACAGCATGGTGTAGACAGAGGGTGAAGGGCCCCTGGGTGGCAGTGGGTTCTCTGATCATGGTCCCATGGTCATGGGATCCAGCCCCACAGGAATCAGCCTGCTTGAGAATCTCTTATTCTCTCTCTCTCTCTCCCTCCCTCCCTCTTTGCCTCTCTTCCCTGCTCTGGCTGTCTCTCAAAAACAGAGAATGTATTTAGAATTTGAGTCACTGTGTTGTACCCCTGAAACTAACGTAATCGTGTCTTTCAGCTATATTCAAAGTTAAAATATTTTTAAAAAGAAATTATTAGGAAGTATAAATTGTAGGGGTGCCTGGGTAGGTAAGTTGGTTGGGCATCCGACTCTTGATTTCAGCTCAGGTCACGTATGATCTCCTGGCTCTCCTGGCTCCTGGGTGTGAGACCTGCATCAGGCTCTGTGAAATGGTGCGTCCTCTCCCATGGCTGCAACTGCAGAGAAAACGTGCAGTTACAATAAGGCATGGGAAGGCTAAGTGAGACTGGCAGAAACACAGACCTCTATACATGCAGGTGTTCATGTGGTGTGTGGGGACAGAAGTGAGACTCGGGTGCAAAAAAAAGAAAATTAATTGGATGTGAGAGGAAAGGGACCGGACATAGAAATTATCAAAACATCCCAACACGGCATCAAGGTCGGGGGACATAAACTTGTCAGGCACCCATTAGGCATCAGGCACCATTGCCTGCACTACATGGTTCAAGACAAAGTCTCTAAGGAACAAGGAGACTCTGAAGAGTTGGAGGAACCAATTTCATGAGATCCTCACTCACTCACTGGAGGAGGAAATGTCCATCTCCTCAGGCAGTTCAGTACCATCGACCTCAGTTTGACCCTGCACCTCACTGAGGATCTTGGCACTGTTTTCACTTGACACAAATGTGATGGACAATCCCCTCGGGCAACTGGCCTGCACAGGCCTCCTGGAAGGGGACAGAGGGTAGCACTGGAAGACCCCAAAGTAGGAAGACACCCAAAAGGAGGGACGAGGGTGTAATGTATGAAGACATAGGAAATCAGGGGCTGAGAGAGGACACTGGGAGGTCCTTGTGGGTGTGCAGCTTACCCAATGCAGGTTGGTGTGGGAATCGCCAGGCCGGTGGTAGTTGATGGCAGAGTTCACCTGCTTAATGTCCATGCCTTGGCCACATAGGTTGCTGGCCACAAGAATTCGTTATTGAAGACCTTTGAACTACTGATACCAAGAAAGCCTTTGTCATAAAGACAATCATAAAAATGTTCACAGTCCTTTATCTCAGGGATTTCATTTCTTCCCAAGGACACAAGACATCTTTCCATCTCTCCCTCACCTCTCCTCCTGAAGGGTCTCACAGTGGATGGCAATGGCTGGCAAGTTCTGCTCCACTAGGAGCTGGGCCAGGGCAATGCAACACTGCACAGACTTCACAAAGATCTCACCTGTGTGTGGAGAGCAGGGGGATGTGGGCCCCTGGGTGTGTGTGGAGGGGAGAGTGACAATGTGCCAGAGTGCGAGATTTCCGGAAGTACACCCTCCACATGAAACCACTAAGTCCCTCTTATTCCCCACTACATGATTCCTTTTTTCCTCTAAGTATAATTACTCTTCCTTTCTCTCCTTTGCTTTGGATTTTCCTGAGCAAATCAGCCTCTGAGGAGATACAGAGAACAGTAACCAAATCTGGCAGACATGTTAGGAGACAGGAAGGAGGTACTCCATGACAAAGGGATAAGTATTGGAACTAGGGTCTGGAACGACCATGACCAATATTCCTGCTTATGAAGTATTAAACCTAAGACCTACCCTAATTCTGGGAGTAGTTTTAGTGTGAAAAAGTTGCACAATCCATAATCTGAAAAAAAGCTTCTCCTCAGGGTGTCATACAAGAAGAAATAAACATATTTAAGAACCCTAACAGGGCCAATGTATATGGGAATATTTAAGGATTTAAAAGTCCTCCAGATTTTTTAAAAAGTTTATTTACTTATTTTAGGACAGAGAGAGACAGAGTGAGTATGAGCAGGGGAGGGACAGAGACAGAGACAGAGAGATCAAGAGAGAGAATCTCAAGCAGGCTCAACACTGTCAGCACAGAGCCTGACACAGGCCTCCATCTCACAAACCATGAGATCAAGAGTCTGACCCTTAACCGACCGAGCCGCCCAGGCTCCCCAAAACACCAAGTCTTTAATTATTATTGATGGGTTGTAGCTATTTTAAAATATGCAATTGAAGACAGAAGAAACAGCAGCCCCCACAACAGGAACTGGTCTGACACTGACAGCTGGGCCTCAGTGTGGTCAGAAGCTGGCTGATGCCACCACTGGGCCATATTATTCCTGCGGGACATGAGCCAGTCATCTCACAGAACATCAACAGCACACAAGTACACTCTGAAACCTGACATAACTTTGTCCAATTACAGACAAAAACAAGGCACCATATGACCCACCAAATACCAAACATCTCCCTGTGCTGGTTACTGAGCAATCGCTGCTTTTTACCATTACTTTGTTTATCTCAAGTTTTTATTTAAATTCCAGTTAGTTAACATGCAGTTTAATATTAGTTTCAAGAGTAGAATTGAGTGATTCATCGCTTACATACAACACCCAGTGCTCATCACAACAAGTGCCCTCCTTAGAACCCATCACCCATGAAGCCCATCCCATAAACCTGTGACCCACCCAGAAGCTTGACAGCTTCTAAGTACTAACCATCTTTTCTGTTGGGATTTGTGGTAATATTAAAACAAATGACGTTCTTTAAAATTTTTTTAACGTTTATTCATTTTTGAGAGAAAGAGAGAGACAGAGTGCAAGCAGGGGTAGGGCAGAGAGACAGGGAGACACAGAATCCTAGTCAGGCTCCAGATTCTGAGCTGTTAGCATGGAGTCCCACGCAGGGCTTGAACTCATGGACCGTGAGATCATGACCTGAGCCAAAGCCAGATGCTTAACCAACTGAGCCACCCAGGTGCCCCAAAACAAATGACTTTTTGATAATTCGATTCCACTCTAATCAATGCTGGAAAACCTATATTACTTAGCGAAACAACACACAACACGTTACTTAAAAACATTCACGCATTAGTACGAGATCCATTCCATGTGCAGATGGGCCTATGGATTTAATGTAACAGAAAAACACAGTTAATGATACTGTTTCAGGTCCAGTTTGCAAAGAACCTCAGAGAAAGTACACATTGTGTAGTTTTAATATAGTATCAAAGATGAATGTCCATAATTATCTGAAACGGTTATAACACATACTATTCTCCTATATTTGGTCAAGGACATAAATTTTTTCATATACTTCAACCAAAACAACACAATAGATGCAGAAGCAAATTGAACATCCAGTGGTCTTCCAACCAGACAGACAAGAAAGAGACTTGCAAAAATGTACAATGGAACAAAACCAGTATTCTCACTGCCCCTTTTATTTGGGAACATTGGTACTTTCCACACAAACAATATTTCTGTTTTCATGTGATTTTACATGAATTAATAAATATATGAACCTGTTTTAGTCCTACTGTGGTAAATAAGGATCGATAGAATCCACAGACACAAAATTCTCCCTGGGAGCCTCACTAATTTGTAAGACTGTAGAGATATCCTGAGAACAAAATGCTGGAGAATCAGTGACTCACACAGCTCCTGGTCCAAGACTCAGGGACACAGTGTGACAAAGAGCGCTCTGTGCAATAGGTGAGGAGTCCAGGCCAAGTCCCAGGTCCCCAGGCCCGCCTCTCAGGGACTCTGGCCCCAGGGCGGCGTCGGGGGCGGGCAAGTCCAGTGTTGGGGAGTCCCCATCTGCCCTGGTTTCACTTCTCCCTGTCACAACCTGTGTCAGGTCCTTCTGCCTGGATACCGATGACGCGGCCTCGGTTCACACTCCTATTAGTGTCCAGTTTCCGGAGAAGCCAATCAGCGGCACCGCGGTTCCGGGGTATAAAGTTTCCGCACCGGCCTCCTGAGACTCACGTTTCTCCCTAAACCCCGAGGATGCGGTTCGTGATGTCCCGAACTGTGCTCCTGCTGCTGTTGGGGGCCCTGGCCGTGACCCAGACCTGGGCGGGTGAGTGCGGGGTCGGGAGGAAAGGGCTTGTGAGGGGCAGGAGGGAGAGGACCGCCCGGCGGGGACGCGGAACCCCCGGGGAGGCGACTGTCCTTCGCCCCGACCCCAGACCCCCACCCGCCTCCCGCCCTGCCCCGGCCTGCCCTCCCCCGACCCTCTCGGACTCCGCCCTGCTCTCCCCAACTCGGGTCCCCCTCCCCCTGCCCTCCCGGCCGCCTCCCCCTGGGACCCGGGCCCCGCGCGGGGAGGAGGGTCGGGCGGGGTCTCAGCCCCTCCGCGCCCGCAGGCTCCCACTCCCTGAGGTATTTCGATACCATCGTGTCCCGGCCCGGCCTCGGGGAGCCCCGCTTCATCTCCGTGGGCTACGTGGACGACACGCAGTTCGTGCGGTTCGACAGCGACGCCCCGAATCCCAGGGAAGAGCCGCGGGCGCCGTGGGTGGAGCAGGAGGGGCCGGAGTATTGGGACCGGAACACGCGGATCGCGAAGGACACCGCACAGATTTTCCGAGTGGACCTGAACACGATGCTCCGCTACTACAACCAGAGCGGTTCCGGTGAGCGACGCGGGCCCGGGTCCGGGTCACGACCCCCATCCCCACGGACGGGCCGGGGTCGCCCCGAGTCTCCGGGTCAGAGCGCTGCCCCGAGGCCGCGTGACCCCCGTCCCACGACCCTGGAAGAGCCCGAGGGAGGTTTTAGGCGGGTTTACTTTCGGTTTCACCTTAATCACTGCTGCTCTGGGGGCGGGGCGGGGACAGTGTCGCACAACATCCAGACAATGTATGGCTGTGACGTGGGCCCAGACCGGCGCTTCCTCCGCGGGTACAGGCAGGAGTCCTATGACGGCAAGGATTACATCTCCCTGAACGAGGACCTGCGCTCCTGGACCGCAGCGGACACCGCGGCGCAGATCACCCGCCGCAAGTGGGAGGAGGCCGGTGTGGCGGAGCAGGAGAGGAACTACCTGGAGGGCACGTGCGTGGAGTGGCTCGCCAAATACCTGGACATGGGGAAGGAGACGCTGCTGCGCGCAGGTACTGGGACCGCGGGGCCTCCTCGATCTCGCCTCCACTGGGGCTGGCTGCCCACGAGGAAGGGAAAATGGACTCAGTGTCACGATAGCGCCCCTCCCACGGGTGGGAAGAGGGAGATCCGCCTCGGAGTTCATCTGCCTACTAGTGGCTGAATCACCTTGACGGTGTTTTTCTCTATAAAGGACAGACAGGAATCCAGTCTCTCCCTGGGATGCAGGTTGAGACATCCCAGAAATAACCCATCAGCAGTTCCCTCTGACCCTGGCAGCCACCTTGTGAACCCTGACCTCCCCTCTCAAGGCCTTGTCTCCATCTGGGAACATATTTGGAGATCTGACTCCGGGTTTTCTGAGTCACTCACCCTCCACCACACTCAGGACCATAGTGTGTTCCCCCCTTGGACCTGCAGCCTCCTACCTGGGTTCTCTCCTTGATTCCAGAACTTAACAAGGATCAGGAGATCCCAAAGGCTAGACTGGGGTCTGGGTTTTGTGCTTCTTCCATCCAGACCAGTGGTCCTGTCCACCTCAGGATGGTCAGGTGGATGCAGTTTCAGTGGCCCATAAAGCTAAACCACAGTGTGGATTCTCTGTTTCTTCTTCCTCAGAATCTCCCAACACACGCATGACCCGCCACCCCATCTCTGACCGTGAGGTGACCCTGAGGTGCTGGGCCCTGGGCTTCTACCCTGCGGAGATCACCCTGACCTGGCAGCGTGATGGGCAGGACCACACCCAGGACGCAGAGCTTGTGGAGACCAGGCCTGCGGGAGATGGAACCTTCCAGAAGTGGGCGGCTGTGGTGGTGCCTTCTGGAGAGGAGCAGAGATACACGTGCCATGTGCAGCACGAGGGGCTGCCCGAGCCCATCACCCTGAGATGGGGTAAGGAGGGTTGGGGGTAGAGCCCCGTGTCAGGGAAAGCAGGGCCCTTCTAGAAATTTCAGAGTCAGGACTGAAGCTGGAGGTCTGGGCCCCTCACCTTCCATCCCTTTCCAGAGCCATCGTCTCTGCCCTTCATCACAATTCTGGGCATCATTGCTGGTGTGGCTGTCCTTGTGGTCACTTTGGTGGTTGGAGCTGTGATCTGGAGGAAGAAGTTCTCAGGTAGGAACAGAGTGGGGGGATGTGAGTTCTCTTGTCCCACTGGGGGTTTTCCTAGGTAGCACATTGTCCTGACTGGTTCCTGGGAAGTACCATCCACACACATGGACGTGCCCACTCTGGATCCGTTACTAACAATCACTCTGTAGCAAAGCACTTGTGAAAATGAAGAACAGATTTTCACTTGGTAATTCTGGTGATGGGGACCTGATTCCCAGCAGTGACAGGACAGAGAGGAAGGTCCCTGCTGAGGTCAGACCTCCAGCAAGTCAGATGGTCCTGTGACCCCACACCTCTTTCTTCATGTGTCCCAATCCTGTCCTGGGTGTTCAGTCAGAACTCTGGAAACTTCGTTGTGGACCAGAACTAGGAGGTTGCTCTAGGATCACATGGCCCACCTGTCCCAGGTCTCTAACATGCTATTTTCTTCCACAGGAGGAAAAGGACCAATCTATTCTCACGCTGCACGTAAGTATGGAGGGGGTGATCCCTGAAACCTGGAATGGTATAGACAGGACCCCATGGGTCACCCCCCTTCCCCCTTGGCTGCTCCTTTAGTCTCAACTCCTATGGCTCTGATCATGTCCTGTTTGTTCTACCCCAGGCGACGACAGTACCCAGGGCTCTGATTCGTCTCTAATGGCTCCTAAAGGTAAGACTCTGGAGGGTGAACTGGGGAGGAGTGGTGGCACTAGGGACACTGTGAGCATGTGGGGGGCTGTTGAGTGTGTGGCACTTATGTGACTAAATGTGTTCATGATGATTTTTTTTCACAGTTTGAGACCCGCTGCCTGTGGAGAACTGAGCGATGCAGGATCTGTTCACACTCCCACTTGGTGACATCAAGATCCCCTGACTTTCTTCAGATGGTGTCCGATGTGTCTGTGTTCCTATTAGCATATTGTGAGGACGCAGGAGACTGGCCCCCAAACCCACCATGACCCCTCCCATACTGATTTGTGTTCCGTCTCCATCCCTGTCTTTACTTCATGTTGGGCTGAGTACTGACGCCTTACTTCCCTACTGAAAATGAGAATCCTGATATGAATTTGTGTTTTGTAATTCTGGGTATGTGGGGATGATGAAGTAATAAAAGAGAAGATTTGTAAAATTGCAAGAGAAAATAAATGAAAGCCCTGAGAACCTCCCAGAACCGCATATTTCTTGTGCTGTGTCTGTTGCAGGTGGGGACAGGAGAGGGCTGGAGGAGCCAAGCGGGGATGGGGCCTGGGTCCAGTCGGTGCTCAGTGCATCCTTGGTGTGTCAAGCTCCATCCTCAGCTGGATCATGTCTCTGCTCCTTGTCCTTGTCCCTTCTGCGGAAACTTGTCTCACCAGGACCTGAGATCATAGGGGCTTGGATGTCACCTGTCACCAGGAGCTTGTGCAGCAAGAGCTTCCTGTGACTGGGTCAGCCCAGGCTCCATCCAGGCTCATGACCTTAGCCACATCTTTTGGGTGGTTTTCTTTTCCTTGTTTCTGTGGAGCATCAGGCCTGTTCTTGCTCTTGTGTCCAAGTTCCTGTCTCATTCTCCCCGGGTGACCCCGATAGTTATGGCACCAGGAGTCCTTTGGGCTGTCGTTCCGCAGGCCTAGGTGGGCCCTGCACACAGGGGTCTCTGGGGTTTGGAGAGGTGAATTTTCAGATTCATCCAATCTTCCCCTTCCTCTCGAACTGTCTTCTGGATTATTCTTTAGATTCTGGAGGTAGGAGGAGTCTGAGAGTTTCTCATCGTTATTACACTTCAGTTAGTTTCTACCTTCCCTGCCTCTCTATGCCCTCTCCCTGCCCTTAGTTCTAGTGATGCTGGTTCTGGCTCCCATCCACGTTCATGGATTTATAAAGCAGGGTCTAATGTAGATTTCTATTTGGTTGGAGAAAGGGCCCGTAGAGGCTGAGTACAGTAATTCTGAAGACATGACTATAACTGTGTGTTGTGCTGTGCAGGGAAAACGCTGTAGGAGGGGGGAGCTGAGCAGAGAGGGGGGGGAGCAGCCCTGGGGAAAAGTAGAGGCGGCACTGATGGTGAGGTGGGGGCACTTTGTACGGGAGCTGCCACGGACCGGCTGTGCCTGAGGCTCATCCAGAAGACAGAGGTCCTCTCCGCTGACCACTTGTTCCACTGATAATACCGTGTGCCACGTGCAGGACCCGCTATTTTTTAATCTGGGACACCTCAGTAATTAAGAAGAGGCAAACATGCTGGTCTTGTGGAGAATATGTCCTAGGGGTGAGGGACAGACTCTACTTGGCCTTGGAGCAATGTGGGGACTGAGGGCATTGACCCCATTGAGCAGTCAGAAATCCAAGTATAACTTTTGACTCCCCTGAAACTTAAATACTGCCACTAATAACGTACTGTTGATAAGAAGCCTTACTGAAAACAGGAACAGTCATTTAACACATATTTTGTTGTTACATGGATACGTAACATGTATTCTTACAATAAATTAAGCTGGAGAAAATAGTTAAGAAAACATAAGAGAAACTGCATTGACAGCACTTTATTGTAGAAAAGACCACATATCGGTGGATGTGCACAGTTCAAACCAGTGTTAATTCAGAGTCAACCGTATACTGTATAAATGTGGTAAATAAGGGAAGTGTTTAAATGGAAATTGGTAGGTGCTTTGAGGAAGGTGACCCAGAGAATTACCTGTGTGGGGACAGGGAAGGTGGCTACTTTACTACGGTGGTAAGTGTGAGCCTCACTGGGAAGCTGACCTCTGAGAGATGTGTGGGACACAAGGAATTGTTGAAGAGTATGTCTCAGGGAGTTCTTTCCAGGCAGGGGAACCTCCAGGCACATGTACTGGGGCAGGAGCGTGTCCTTGTTCAAGGAAGGGTGAGAGGCCACTGTGGCTGGAGCAGAGAGCATGTGAAATGCGGTCAGATGTCTAGACCTTAGGATTAGAAGGCTTTTGAGTTTTCTCTGAGTGACATGTGGAGTCACCAGATGGTTTAGAACAGATGGTTCACGTGGTACTACTCGTCTTAGCAGCATCTGTTTGCTGCTGTGCAGAATTGAGAGGCGAAGGGCAGGACACCAGTAGGGAGACTGTAGGAAGCCTGTGCCTTTTCCAGGAGGGGGGATGTTGGATTTATTTTGGGGCTTGAAGAGAGAAAATAAGAGGGAGTGACTGTACTCTGGTTAGTGTCTGCGTGTGTGTGTGTGAGTGTATGTTCTGGATACATTTAAAGATGAATTTAGCAGCATGTCCTAGTGTATTAATTCTGCGTTGTGAGAAGGAGGAATCACGGACAGCATCCAATACTTCAGACTGCAAGAAGAAAGGGGGGTTGTCTTCCAATGAAACAGGGAAGATTTTGGAAGTAAGACATTTGGGGAAGCAGCATCACAGGCACCCCATTAGGAGTGTGGAAACTGAGATTATTAGAAATACAAGTGAGGTTGGCTGTTGGATACAGATCACAGGGTAGGAGAAATATCTGGGTTGGAAAAATAGATATGGATGTTGACATCATAGAAATGATGTTTAGAGCCTTTAGCATAGATGAGGTCACCAAGGGGATGATGGCCATAGAAGAGAAAGGAACAGGACCAAACCATGGACTCATCAGCACTAAGCAAGCTGATCAGAGCACGCCCAGAGCACACTGCACAGTTCTGGTTCTGGACGTAGAAGGCACACACTCCAGGGAGACCCAGCCTTCCGTGTGCACTGGAATTTCCTGGACTTAGGAAGCTGTAGACAGTCTGCAATAGAGCATGAGATTCTGGGTTTATAACAAGTTTGGTGCTCCTTCTGGTCTTCAGATCACACACTGAGCACCAAGCACATAAAGCACGATTCCCACATGGCTGTGCCTCACCCTCTTCTGTGGGGCTTATTAAGTAGTGATTCCTGGGTCCACGCCCAACACTCTAACATGGTTAGTGGGTAGAGGCCTGAACATTTTGTAACAAACCCACAAGCAATCCTGGGGTTCCACCAGGTAGAGATGCAGTGAAGTCACTGATGCAAGAGCCCTCATTGTGGGAAGGGGTCTTACATCCACATTGAAATGTTTTTTCTAGGAAGAAAAATGCAAGACCTGCTGGGAGATACATATTTTCTCTCCCAGGGGGCACAGCCAGGTGGCAGATTGAGGAAGTGGTTGTCAGCTCAACATAAAATCTCTGAGATAACAAGAGTGCAGATCTTAAATGTTTGCACCACACAAAAGGAAATGGTAACTAAGTGACAAGGTGCAGGTCTAGGGTAATGCTCTGTTTGTAAGCATTTTGCAGCATAGAAACGTATCAAGTCAAGAAACTGTAGCCTTAAACTGACACAATGGTGTATGTCAGTTATATCTCAGTAAAACTGGTGGAAAAAAGTCTGAAATCATGCTCTCTAACGCTATTCCCTACATCGACTTCTGCCTCTTTATGATACATGTGCACAGTTACAAACTGGGATGAGAGAAAGAGAATGTGGGGCTTTGTTCTACTTCAAGGAAAGTCACAAACCAGGCTTGAGTCTACACAGACGGGAACAGAATCCACAATGGACCCGATGGGGAGGCTCACATATAGCCAGGGCCCTGCTCCTGGGTATAGATGTCACCCTCACAACAGAGTCCCCTGACATAGGACACTGGATCCGGAGGCTGAGACTGCTGTTGCTGCTGCCCCTTGCAACTAACTGCATGACACCACTGTCACTCAAACACCTGTGCCAAATGCCATGTAGTGCGGTCCCAGCCTATCTGTCCCATGTCCTGAGAGAGATTCTGGCAGGTGGTCACGTGACTGTGAAGTTTCATGCCACGTCCAATGCAAGAGTGTTTGGCAAAGTGGGTTCTCCTCTCCATGGCCTCTGCCCTCCGTCAACATTTTTAAATGTGGAAGTTTTTCATATGGAAAGAGGATACTAGCTCTGGGCATGGAAGTTGGGGGCCAGGAATGGAAAAAGAATGACAAATTGCAACATTTGGAGCAGTGATTTGACACTACAACTTGATATGATACATTGTAGGCACTCAGGTCAGATTGGAGGAAGGAGTGACTAAATATGGCGTCTTTCAACTTTTTCCCTTGATAGTTGTTATGGGATCCAGCTTTTCTCTACTCCAGTTGTACTCACAAATAAGTAGAGTAGCACTGTCGGATGATGAAGTGATTGTTCAAAATGTCTTCTCCAGCCTTTGTCTCTTCCTAGGATTAAGTAACCCGGATCTGTAACACTTCAGATGATCCTTATACATACACTGACACTTCATATTTCTTTGTACATGCCGGTATTTCTGAGCAGAGTATCCAAAATTTACCAGGTTTTATGTGACCCTCACAAAAGTCTGCAAAGTCATTCCAGGTTAGACATTGTGCTCCTCCACGTCTGGTCCACGAACAGCTAGTAATCAAACTGTTTTTAGCAGATCCAATGACGATATACAGGCTTATTTTTGTCTCGATTGCCAGTCTGAGACAGGATAAGGTTTCACTTTCATTTCTGTCTCTATCTGATTGTGGGCTGATGCACATTCACAGACCAG
Organism: Prionailurus viverrinus; assembly: GCF_022837055.1. Taxonomy (NCBI): domain Eukaryota; kingdom Metazoa; phylum Chordata; class Mammalia; order Carnivora; family Felidae; genus Prionailurus; species Prionailurus viverrinus. The sequence continues at coordinate 30,058,893 of NC_062565.1, read as the reverse complement.
TGCTGGCTCACACAAGACACAGATCACCATTGCTTTAGGTAGACTTGTATTTTACCACCTCGTCTGGTGCTGGAACAATCACAGAAATTAAACAATTGTGAATGGGGATCCTCTTCCAGTAACATAGTAGACTAAGTTTTAAGGCTGCCTCTTCCTATAAAAACAACTAATCATGATTTATACATACATGTATAAAATAAATGTATACAATATATATTATATATTGTATATATTTCACCCACAAGAAAAATCAGGAGAATAATAATCATTTAGGCCAAAATATAATAATGGGCAAAAAGCTAGGGATGATCGTTGCTCTGATACTCAAGGTGTATTTCAAATTTAGAAAATCTTAGCTTGACTTCTCAGGCTCATGAACTTACTAGACAGGAAATAATGTCCAGAGCTTATTCTATTTCATAAGAAACATCTCTCCCTGAAAATATGGGAGTTAAGATTCATAGATTCATATCCTCAGGAAAGGGTGACATGAATCACATCAACTCTATCTTCAAGAATAAGAAGAAATTATTCTAAGGAGGTTTTCTTGGAGCTAACACAAAGTGACCAAAATAGCTACTTCAAAGAATTTGCAATGACAGACTAACCCTTCTGTGATTTGTAATCTAAATTTGCTTTGCTATTTTGGGTCAAAGTACCTTCAAGTCATTAGTTTAGTTTATTATTGTCCTGGATTGATATTGACTCAAATTTATAAGAAAGAAACAAATTTCTCTAGAGAAATCTACATTTAAGCTATGTGTCAAAAAATTTGCAGAAAGAATTGCACAAAGAAAAAGAGAAACTCGCAGCATGAAACGTAAAGTACAAACGGGAAAAAGACTGTGATTGAGTAGCTTTAGAAAGAATAGGTAGTAAAAAGAAGGTCATAAAACTTCAATATTGCACTCATAGGACATAAAATATAACATTACCAGGATATTATATAAATATATAAATATATGTTATTTGAATAAATATTAGTATATGACATAAAGAAAAAATGCTAGTAAAGATAAACAGCAACATTTTATAATGATAAAAGTATCAAACTATCAGAAGGATGAAACAATTCTGCATATATAGTCACCTAATAACTCTGCCAAATACATGAAAAGAAAACAGACAGAACTTGAGAAACAGACAATAGAACAGTAAGAGTCAGAAACTGCAATACATCACTTTCCATAATGAATAGAACATCTATGCAGAGATCAATAAACATAAAGAAGACTTGAGCCGTACTATAAACCAATAGTACAAATCTGACATTTACTGACCATTCCAGCCATCCACAGAATATAGATTCTTTCAAATGCACTTGGAGATTTCTTGAAGATAAATCATATATATTCCATTATACGTGTGTGTGTCTGCATGTTAATGTGTGTGTGTGTGTGTGTGTGTGTGTGTGTGTGTGTGTGTATACCACCTCTTTTTTATCCATTCATCAGTAGATGGACATTTGGGCTCTCTTCATCGTTTAGCTCTTGTTGATAATGCTGCTATAAACGTTGGGGTGCATGTACCCCTACAAATAAGTATTTTTGTATCCTTTGCCTAAATACCTGGTACTGCAATTGCTGGGTCATAGGGTATTTCTATTATTAGTTTTCTGAGGAACCTCCATACTGTTCTCCAGAGTGGCTACACCAGTTTACATTCCCACCAACACTGCAAGAGGGTTCCCCCTTCTCCACACACTTGACAACATCTGTTATGTCCTGTGCTGTTCATTTTAGACATACTGGCAGCAAAATGTGAGCATATTTTCTTCCATTTTTTTAAACATTTGTGTTTATTTATTTATTTTTAATATAATTTATTGTCAAGTTGGCTAACATACACTGTATGAAGTGTGCTCTTGGTTTTGGGGGTAGATTCCCACGGTTCATCACTTACATACATCACCCACTGCTCATCCCAACAAGTGCCCTCCTCAAAGCCCATCACCATTTCCCCCTCTTCCCTGCCCCCTATAAACCCGCAGTTTGTTCTCTGTATTTAAGAGTCACTTATGGTTTGCCTCCCTCCATCTCTGTGACTATATTTTCCCCTTCCCTTCCCCCATGGTCTTCTGTTAAGTTTCTGAAGTTCACATATCAGTGAAAACATATATCTGTCTCTCTCTGACTGACTTATTTCACTTAGCATAATACCTTCCAGTTCCATCCACGTTGCTGCAGATGGCAGGATTTCATTCTTTCTCATGATGTTAGCATATTTTCACATGTCTGTTAGCCATCTGGATGTCTTCTTTAGAAAAGTGTTTTCTAAAGTCATGTCTTCTGCCCATTTATTAACTGGGTTATTCGCTTTTTGGGTGTGGAGTTTGTTAAGTTCTTTATAGATTTGGGAAACTAATCCTTTATCAGATATGTCATTTGCAAATATCTTCTCCCATTCTGTAGATTGTCTTTTACTTTGGTTGGTTGTTTCGTTCCCTGTGCAGAAGGTTTTTATCTTGATGAACTCCCAGTAGTTCATGTTTGCTTTTGTTTCCCTTGCCTGCAGCAATTTGTACAGTAAGAAGCTGTTATGGATTTTGATGGGTTCCTATCTCAAATTTAGGTCTTTCATCCATTTTGAATTTCCTGTTGTGTATGGTGTAAGAAAGTTGTCCCATTTCTTTCTTCTTCCTGTTGCTGTTCAGTGTTCCCAACACCATTTGTTACAGAGACTATCTTTTTTACATTGGATATTCATTGCTGCTTTGTCAAAAATTAGTTGACCATATAGTTGTGGGTCCATTTCTGAATTTTCTATTCTGTTCCATTGATCTATGTGTCTGCTTTTGTGCCAGTACCATACTGTCTTGATGACTACAGCTTTGTAATACAGCTTGAAATCTGGAATTGTGATGCCTCCAGTTTTTTTGTTTTTCAGAGTTTCTTTGGCTATTTGGGGTCTTCTGTGGTTCCATACAAATTTTAGGATTGTTTGTTTTAGCTCTGTGAAAAATGCTGGTGGTATTTTGATAGGGATTGTATTAAATTATAGATTGCTTTGGGGAGGATAGACATTTGAACAATATTTGTTCTTCCAATCCATGAGCATGGAATGCTTTCCCATTTCTTTGTATCCTCAATTTCTTTATAGGTGTTCTATAGTTATCAATGAGAGTGCAAAACTTTTTCCTCTTTAGTTAGGTTTATTCCTAGGTATCTTATTGGTTTTGGTGCAATTCCAAACAGGGTTGATTCCTTGTTTCTTTTTTTGTTTCCTGCCTTGTTATTGGTGTATACAAATGCAACAGATTTCTCTACATTGATTTAACAATCTGTAACTTTTCTGAATTCATGTGTTAGTTCTAGCAATTTTGGGGTGGAATCTTTCAGGTTTTCTACACAGAGTATTATGATTTCTGTGAAGAGTGAAAGCTTGAATACTTCCTTGCCAATCTGGATCCCTTCTCTTTCATTTTGTTATCTGATTGCTGAAGCTAAGACTTCCAGTAGTATGTTAAATAGTAATGGTGAGACTGGACATTCTTGTCTTGTTCCTGACCATAGGGGAAATGTTCTCAGTTTTTCTCCATTGAGGATGATTTTATCTATGGGTTTTTCATAAATGCCCTTTATGATGTTGAGGCATATTCCATCTATCCCTATTTGTAGAAGGTATTTATCAAGCATGGATGCTGTATTTTGTCAAATGCTTTTTCTGCATGTATTGACAGGATCATATGGTCCTTGTTTTTCTTTTATTGATGTGGGGTATCATGTTGATTGATTTGCAACATTGAACCAAACCCACAGCCCAGGAATAAATCCCACTTGATCATGGTAATACTTCTTTTAATGTATTGTTGAATTCGATTTGCTAGTATTTTGTTGAGCATTTTTGCATCCTTGTTCATCAAGGGTTTTCGCCCATAATTCTCCTTTTTGATGGGGTCTTTATCTGGTTTTGGAATCAAGGTAATGTTGGCTTTGTAGACTCAGTTTGGACGTTTTCCTTCCATTCCTATTTATTGGAACAGTTTGAGAAGAATAGGAACACTTTGAGAAGAATTCTTTAAATGTCTGGCAGAATTCCCCTGGGAAGCCATCAGGCCCAGGACATTTGTTTGTTGGGAGATTTTTGAATACAATTCAATCTCTTTGCTTGTTATATATCTGTTCAAATTTTCTATTCCTGTTTCAGTTTTTTTAGTTTGTAAGTTTCTAGGAATTTTCCATTTCTTCCAGATTGCCCAGTTTTCTGGAATATAATTTTCATAGTATTCTTTCATAATTGTTTGTATTTCTGTGGTGTTGACTGTGATGTCTCCTCTTTCATTTATAATATTATCTTTTGGGGGTCCTTTCTCTTTTCTTTTTGATATGTGAGGCTAGAGGGTTATCAGTTTTATTCTTTCAAAAAAACAGACTTAGTTTTGTTGATCTGTTCTACTAGGGTTTTGTTTGTTTGTTTGTTTCTATATGGTTTCTTTCTGCTCTAATCTTTATTATTTCCCTTCTCTGCTGGCTTTAGGCTGTATTTGCTGTTCCTTTTCTAGCTCCTTTAGGTGTAAGATTATGTTGTGTATTTGAGACCTTTCTTGCTTCTTGAGATAGGCCTCTATTGCAATATACTTTCCTATTAGGACTGCCTTTGCTTCATCCCACAGGTTTTGAACCGTCACGTTTTCATTTTCTTTTTTTTTTCCACTCAAAGACTCCCCCTTACAATTTCTTTCAAGGGGAGCCATGGTGGCTAAGTCGGGTAAGCATGTGATTTCGGCTCAGGTCATGATCTTACAGTTTTTGAGTTTGAGTCCTGCATAGGGTGAGCTGGGGCCTCAGTTCAGCTGAGCCTGGCCTCTCTCTCTCTCTCTCTCTCTCTCTCTCTCTGTGCCTCATGGGATTCTCTCTCTCTCTCCCTTGCTCACTTGCACCCTCTCTCTCTCAAAAAAATATTTTTTCCTTCAGGACTGGTCTTAAACTCCTTTAGTTTTTGTTTGTCTTGGAAACTATTTATCTCTCCTTCTGTTCTGAATGGCAACGTTGCCGGGTAAAGAATTCTTGGCTGCAGGGGCGCCTGGGTGGCGCAGTCGGTTAAGCGTCCGACTTCAGCCAGGTCACGATCTCGCGGTCCGGGAGTTCGAGCCCCGCGTCAGGCTCTGGGCTGATGGCTCAGAGCCTGGAGCCTGTTTCCGATTCTGTGTCTCCCTCTCTCTCTGCCCCTTCCCCGTTCATGCTCTGTCTCTCTCTGTCCCAAAAATAAATAAATGTTGAAAAAAAAATTAAAAAAAAAGAAAAAGAATTCTTGGCTGCATATTTTTCCCGTTCATCACATTGTATGTGTCCTGCCACTCCTTTGTGGCCTGCCAAGTTTCTGTGGACAGGGCTGCTGAGAACCTGTTCTGTCTTCCCTTGTATGATAAGGACTTTTTTTTCCCCTTGCTGCTTTCAGGATTCTTTCCTAGTCTGTGTGTTTTGTGAATTTCACTATGATATGCCTTGGTGATGATCAGCTTT